>NC_072432.2:86750227-87063409 GCF_028878055.3 Symphalangus syndactylus
TCCAACAAATCAGAGTCACACACTGCAGTGCAAGCAGGTAGATATGATGGGAGGTGGCAATATACTGTGTACATGTGGAGATGCCTTAACCCTGAATTTCCAGCATTTATTGAACTCTCTATGTGGCTTGATGTTTCACTATGAGCTTTGGCTTCAACTCCTCTCTGGAATAAATTCAGGGTAAGAGTGAGAGTGAGAGAGAGAGAGAGACAGAGACAGAGAGAGATTGTTACATAGGTGGTGACTTAGGCCTGGATGTTATCCACTGAAAATATTATTTGACATATTAGAAAAGGTAGAGGTAACCTGGAGAAATCTGAGACAAGGAGTCCCTGCTCTGCTTATGGCTACAGTGCCTAGACTAGCCATCAGAAGAATCTCATTGGCTTGATCAGGTACATTTCTGAGGGAACTTTAGGTTTACCTGATCCTATATACCAAGAAGTCTCCATGGCTATCGACTTGTCCTCAGGAGGAGCTTTAGCACTAAGCCATAGGCTGGGCACGGTGGCTCACGCCTGTAATCCCAGCACTTTGGGAGGCCGAGGTGGGCAGATCACCTGAGGTCAGGAGTTCGAGACCAGCCTGGCCAACATGGTGAAACCCCGTCTCTACCAAAAATACAACAATTAGCAGGGTGTGGTGGTGGGCGCCTGTAATCCCAGCTACTCAGGAGGCTGAGGCAGGAGAATCACTTGAACCCGGGAGACGGAGGTTGCAGTGAACCAGGATCTCACCGCTGTGCTCCAGCCTGGACGACAGAGTGAGACTCTGTCTCAAAACAACAACAACGACAACTAACCCGTAATGCATAGATTTCATTGGCCCTGGTTGGGATTTTCAAAGCCCACCATCTGTACAAACAAATGTTTTCATGTCTTTTCTGGCTTTTTGACCATGAAAAATTATGAAAATCTGTTGCCCGGTGCTATTTATGAAATGTTTATAGAACGAATGCATATTGCGTCATGCGATGGACAACTCCTCAGCCTAGAAATTAGAAGGCATGTATTCTGGTCATTTTCTGAGATTTATTATCTGTGTAAACTTGGGCAAATATGAAACCTCTTTGAGACTTTCTGAGTTTTAGAGAGACAACAGAGCACCTGGCTAGCTCACTCAGTCAGCAGAGCATGAGATTCTTAAAATGGGGAAGATGGTAATATTTGTTGTACCAATCACACAGGTCAGGAATCAGAGGAACTTGAGTAAGTGAAATAGCCCTAAAAATGTGTGCGCCAAAGGAAAGGTATCATTATGATTTATGTCAATTTACAGTTTGCTTTAGGGGACTGCATAGAGCCCAGCTGGAGAAATCTTGAATGCTCTCCCCTAGAACCCACTCATGCTGCAGAAGCATGTTCTCATACATATTAGTTGTTCTCATATATCTTAGTGGTTCTCAACTGGAGGCAATTTTGCTCCCCCCACTCCCCAAGTGACATTTGGCAATGTCTAGAGACAGTTCTGATTGTCACAGCTGGCCATGGGTAGAGGGACAGGATACTACTGGCATCTAGAGGGTAGAGGCCAGAGATGCTTCTAAACATTCTACAGTGCACAGGACACTGCTCACATCAAATAATTATCTGGTCCAAAATGAGAACCCCTGGTGTGTACACAAGCTTATACGCCGTGTCTTGAAGCCAGTGATCAGTTGTTGGATGACCTGATACGCTGCTTATCCTTTTCCTTGAAAGGATCCTTATCCTTTTAACCTTGAAAGCTTCTCCTTGATAGCTGAGCCAGGTAGAGGGTGTGGAATCCCTTGCAGTAATCATGTGGAGAAGATAAGAGAAGCCTCTAAAACCAGTAGGTTCCAAGATGTGGTCCTCAGACCAGCATCTTCAGCATCCTCTGGGAGCATGTTAAACATGCAGAGTCTGAAATCCCACCCCAGACCTGTGGAAGTCATGGGGCCCAGCAATCGGCATCATAAGAAGCCCTTCCAGGGACTCGAGCGCATGCTGTTGTTTGAGAACCATTGCCAATGATAGCCACAACTCAGATTTTGCTGTTCTGCACTTGGAAAAAGCATTAGTCTGGGTCCAGCTGTGGGAACTCCTGGCAAGATTTTTATCCCAGGGCTCTCCCTGTTAGCTCTGCTGTGCTTCAAGGAGCTTAGGCAACTCCTAGCTGCAGAAAGCAAATGTTATTATGACTTAGACCTCCTATTACAAGACTCCTTACTGAGAACCACCTGGAGGGAGCAATGCTGCCGGCTGGCACACACTCAGTTTTGATTAGGCTTTTTGGCTGATGAGCTTCTCATAGCAGAGAAGACTGTGGGCTTCACTCTATCTGAGTGAGAGGCTGGCTCTATGTTCCCCTTATTCTGATAGCAGCACCTGATCCAGTGTTGGGTAATCAGGCCTCTTCCCATTGGACCCAGTCTTGGTGGAAATGTCAATCAAGCCACCCATCTCCTCCCTGGACAAGGGGGTGGGCCCATGAGCCATGCTCATTATGTCCCTGGAATCACATTTTTGAACGATTGAAGCAATGGCTGAAAAACATTTGAATCCCACTCATCCTAAGGGGGAAAATCTGAAAAGCCTATTGATATGTTTTTGCTTCCTGGATCCAAGAGCTGCTTTCAGAGAAATGGTTTTTCAGCTTTTCCTTCTGTTCTGGGGACTGATATGTTTCCAGTAAATGCCTTCCTGCTGACCCAGAGTTGTCTCTGTTGCACACAACTGGGGAACTCTGTCTAATGCGAGGATTGTGAAGGATCAAATGGGCAGAGGTAGATTGACTGTGAAGCTCTCTGAGCTTGGATATTGAGACCTTTACGTGCATAAGTCCCTTACATGACCCTGGGAGGAGTTCAGGCAATGTGTTCGCATGGTCATATCTTTAAATTACATTGCAAAAGTAGGATTTTAACAGCTATTGTTTAAGACTGCGCTTCTTTCCAGTTTGTATTTCTGTTTATTGCATTTCCCCTTGTGTTAGTTGTTAATGGACTGGACAAAGGTATTTTGAGAATCCAGCTTAGAGAAAGCTGAGTTGGAGATACATTTAGTTTGGGTGTAATGGAATCATTAGATTTGTCAGTCATTTTCAGATACGGTAAAGTTATTGCTAGTTGTTCCAGTTTAAAAAAGACTTCCAGGGATCATCCTACTACCCCATAGTAGTCACTGTGTTGACTCATGTGGTGTTGTGACCCAAAGGTGTGGGACAGAAGCCACACAGTGATCTGAGGCCTGCTTCAGCCCCAACACTGGAAATATGTGGGTAAAAGAGGAAAAACAAGGTTTGGACTGTTTAGAGCCAGAAGGTGGTTTGTGGAAAATTCTAATCACCGCTGTATGATGTTGTGATTGCATAATTCAGTTCATCAACACCTAGTTAAGAAAGATTCTGCTAGGATTATACTTGATAATGGAGAATACACAAATACACATTATCCACACATATTTTTAGGGCAGTTACAAGAAATATAATTTTTAAGATTTCTGTGTTTGTAGAGCACACACTAGTAGAAATACTACAAATAGTAAGTGTGTAAAAAACTACAGATTTTAAGGGAAACAACATGTGATGAACTATGTTAGAGAAATAACTAAATGTCATTATTTCTCTATTGAAAATTTTGTTATCAATAACATAATAAAATCATTAACACATAAAGAAGTGATAAAATAGTATTTCCTCCCTTTCCAAAAAAAAAAAAGGTAAAAAGTATTACAGAGGCATATCAGGCAATTAATTAGTAAAGGTAGTAAGTGGTTTTTGTAATGTAGCATTTGTCATTTTTTCAGTTTGTAATTTGTTGTGATTTTTTTTCATTTTAAATAAATATTAACGTTCACTTCTAATTTTGTATTTCTTTTTTAAGGAGGCTCCTCAGATTGACTAAGGGTTGGGTTCCACAAAACCTGATCCACCCCTGCAGATAAGATTATATATAAGCAAGCCCCTTGGAGATTATGACTTGCTGTATCAATGGAAAGGCTGATGTGTTCATTCAGCAAACATTTTATTTGGATCTGACTACATGCCAGGCACTGGTGGGTACCACGGATACAAAGAGGAAAAATCCACTGGTTTCCAAACCTGACTATGCAGCGGAATCTCTGAGGTGCTTTTTAAAAAAATATGGATTTCTGGGTCCAAATGAGACCCACTGAACCAGACTATCTGGAGGTGGAGCCTGTGAATCGATATCATTAACAAATTCCCCAAGTGATTGTTACGCAGCCAAGCCATCATTGGCTCTCCAGCCATAAGAAAGCAATGAGTGAGATGCTGCCCTTGCTGCCTTCAAACTACTGAAATTCCTATGGGGGAGACAGAGAAATAAGTTAATAATTATAGTACTGCTATGGTCTGAATGTTGTGTCCCCCTAAAATGTGTATGTTGAAATCCTAACTCCCAAGACAATGGTATTACGTAGTGAGGCCTTTGGAGAGGTAATTAGACCATAAGGGCAGAGCCCTCATGAATGGAATCAGCAACCTTATAAAAGAGGCCCCAGAGAGCCACCTCTCTCCTTCCACCTTGTGAGGACACAGTGAGAAGGCTCCACCTATGAGCCAGGAAATGGGCCGCCACCAGACACCACATCTGCCAGCATCTTGATCTTGGACATCTCAGCCCCCAGAATTATAAGAAGCAAATATATGTGGTTTATAAGTCACTTAGTCTATAGTAATCTGTTATAGCAGCCCAAATGGACTAAGACTGGTAATTTGTGATAACGGCTATGCTGGAGATATACACATCTGAGAACAGGGGATGCATCCACAGTCATGCGCGTAACTATGTTTCAGTGAATGACGGACTGCATATACAACAGTGGTCCCATAAGGTTATAACGAGCCTGAAAAATTCTTATCAACCAGTGCTATCATAGCTGTCACAACATTACAGCACAACACATTACTCATGTGTTCGTGGTGATGCTGGTGTAAAAAAGCCTACCGCTTTACCAGTTACATAATGTTTCATAATGATAAATGGCTATCTTACTGGCTTATATATTTACTAGACTATGCTTTTTATCATTATTTTAGATGATACTCCTTTTACTTATTTCTTTTAAAGTTAACTGTAGAACAGCCTTAGGCAGGTGTCCCTCAGAAGAAGGCATTGTTGTCCTAGGAGATGACAGCTCCATGCATGTTACTGTCCCTGAAGACCTTCCAGTGGGACCTGATGCGGAAGGGGAAGACAGTGATACTGATGATCCTGCCCCTATGTAGGCCTAGACTAATGTGTTTTAGCTTTAACAAAAAAGTTTTAAAAGTTAAAAAAAGATTTAAAAATGGGAAAAAGCTTATAGAATAAGGATATAAAGAGAAAATACTTTTGGACAGCTATACAATGTGTTTGTGTTTTATGCTAAGCGTTATTACAAAACAGTCAAAAAGTTTTTAAAAGTTGAAAATTTATGAAATAAAAAATTTATGGTAAGCTAAGGTTAATTTCTTATTGAAGAGAGAAAAAAATCTTCTTATAAATTTAGTGTAGCCTAAGTGTACAGTGTTTATAAGGTCTGCACTAGTGTGCGGCACTGTCCTAGCCTTCACATTCACTCACCACTCACTCACTGCCTGACCCAGAGCAACTTCCAGTGTTGCAAGCTCCATTCATGGTAAGTGCCCTACACAGTTCTATCATATTTTATCTTTTATATCATATTTTTACTTTACCTTTTCTATGTTTAAACATGTTTAGATGCACAAATACTTATTGGGTTACAATTGCCTATAGTATTTAGTACACTCACATGCTGTGCAGGTTTATTGCCTAGGAGCAATACTATTAGCTTAGGTGTGTAGTAGGCTATACCATCCAGGTTTGGTAAGTACATCCTATGATATTTGCACAACGAAAAAATTGCCTAATGACACATTTATCAGAACACATCCCCACCATTAAACAATGCATGGCTGTACATCGACTTCAAACTAGACAGTTAGGGAAGGCTTCCTTGAGGAAGTGATTAAGCCAGACACAGTTCTGTTTAAATCAAGAAAATGTAATTCCTTCCTTTTCTCAATGCCTGAATTTAGGCTGAATTGAATGTCGTAAAGCTAAAATGTCTGAGCTTTGCTGACCATTTCTTATGTGCTAGCACCACCCAATGTGGTAGCCCTACTATTGCCTCCCATTTTAATAGAAAAGGAGACTGAGGCCTAGAGAGGTTGAGTAGCTTGCCCAGCTTACAGCTAGCACATGGTGGACTGAAGCTTATGCCCTGGTGGTCTGAGTACAAGTTCACATTCTTCCCACCATTACATCTACTGCCTCCATTGGATCAAATGTGCACAGCTCTGGAGAGCATCAGTATCCAGCACCTCACTATTCAAAGTGGGGTTCAAGGACCAGCAGGAGCAGAGTCACTAGGGAGCTTATTAGAAGGGCATGATTGGAGAGGAATGAGGAGGGGAGACTCTAGATCTATTGAATCAGCACCAGACGATCTGTGTGCACAGAGAGTGGGAATAGCAATGCTCTGGAGAAGAGGGAGCAGGTAAAGAAGGAAGCTTTCTTGGTACAGATACAGGTAAGCCTCATCCCAGAGGAAGTGTTCTTCAGCAGCACTTATCAGACAGAAGGAAATTCCCAAAAATGTGAAACAGCATGTGATTTCCATGGAAATTTCTCACTCAGAGGTTCTCTTTATGCCACTCACTTTGTTTTTGAGCCTCTAAACCTGCATAGTCCCATATTGTAGCCACTGGTCACATGTGGCAATTGAGCCCTTGAAATGGGACCAGTTCAAATTGAGATGTGCTATAAATACAAAATGCACAGTAGGCTTTGAAGATTTACTATAAAAAGATAACTTAATTTTTTATTAATAATTTTTATATTGATTACATGTTGAAATGATAGAACTGGGATATATTGGGTTAAATAAAATTTATTATTCTAATTCTTTTTTTAAAATGTGGCTACTAGCATATATTAAATTGCATATGTCTGAAAATGGCAAGCATTTATGGCTCGTATTATATTTCTGTTGGACAGCAGGAACCTTACTCTTGAGCTCAAGAGGGAAGGAGGAATAAAATTTCTCTGCTTTTCCATCAAGTGATAAAAAATGACAGCAGATTCTCACTCTAAGCAAATTCATGGTATCAGCATTTCGCTAGCAGGGTGCCTTTCACACGGGCTGAGCCAGGAGAGAAACTGCCTTGTTTCTGTGAGGTCTGATATGGTCACAGAGCTGACCTCTTTATGCATAAAAGCTTTGGATTTGGGGCCGAAGGAGGAGTCTGTGTGAAGCTTTCTAGGGAAGCAGAGTGGAGAGCTGGGGAATGAAGGAGGACTTGGTGTTTCTAAGGCCTCTAGAGTGCACAGGGAGATAGATGTTATGGACTGAAGGTGTCCTCCCCAAATTCATATGTTGAAATCCTAACCCTCAAGGTGATGATATAGGAAGTGCGGCCTTGAGAGGAAATTGCATCATGGCAGTGGAGCCCTCATGAATGGGGTTAGTGCCCTTATCCAAGAGACTCCAGAGAGCTCACTAGCCCTCTTTCTGCCATGTGAGGACACAGGATCAAGTTAGCTGTCTGCAACCCAGAAGAGAGAGCCCTCACCACAACCCAACCATGCTCCACCTTAATCTCAGTCTGCCAGCCTCTCGAACCGTGAGAAATACATGTCTATTGTTAATAAGCTGCCTAGTCTATAGTAGTTTGTTATAGCAGCCCAAACTGACTAAGACAGTATACATATTTTTCACACCTTAGCCCCTTGAGGGTAACAACCTCATTTGCTTCCTTGAGTCCTTCTTGCTTCAATTCATGTTTAATT
Source organism: Symphalangus syndactylus (assembly GCF_028878055.3). Classification (NCBI taxonomy): domain Eukaryota; kingdom Metazoa; phylum Chordata; class Mammalia; order Primates; family Hylobatidae; genus Symphalangus; species Symphalangus syndactylus. Next base: position 86,758,005 of record NC_072432.2, read on the forward strand.
GTCTTACAACTTAGATGAACAGAGAATACATACGTGGAAGAACTATTAAATTACAGCTCAGTGGATTATTCACGTAAAAGTTAATAGGGAAAAAAACTCAGAGTGAGGCATCTTTTCTATATAATTGCCTTTCAAACACACATGCTGGGATTATAAACAATGCAAACCAAGGGGAGAGAATGATCTGGGGGCTTCCTGGAGGCCAGAGTTGCAACCATATGGAGTGTCGGAGGCCTGCCAAGGCCGGCTTCATGGTGAAATAACTTTCAGCTGCTCCTCTGAATGGCTGCTTTCAGCCGGGTTCTGCAGCTTAATTTCTCAGCTCTAGCAGAAGGGAGATCCCTCCAGGCTGCATTTTAAAAATCCTAAACAAAACCTTACTAAATGTGTCCCAGCTTTTCCTGTCTTGATACAGACAACTGTTTTGTGGAGTTCATGGAAGCCAGTGCTATAGAATGTTTCAAATAGGAAGGGGGTTCCCATGATTTCTCAGTAATTGAGAAGAGGGCTTGCTTTGTTGGGGGTTGATGAATTACAAAGCATTGATTTTACAGAAGAAATATATGATGTTTGTCATTAAGTGATAGGAGTTGCAAGCAGGGGACAAAGTGATAGTGTCAATGGATGAACCCCAGACATGGTCTTTGTTTTGTGAGTTGCAGAGTAATTATACCCAAGCAATGTGAGAGAGAAGCAGTCCCTTAAAACAGAGAGTGAGGGAGACCCTGTGCTCTGGGGAAAGAAACAGAAATAAAGCTGTGACCAAGCTCATTAGATGATGTGACTTTGCCGCATAATTTAGTACCGCTTTGTAAAAAAATCCTTTAAGAATTGAAGAAGGCTTTTAAGATTTTGTATTGTTTTTTTAGAAGGCAGTATTATCTTGTAGAGGGTAGAAGCATAATACTAATAGCTACTTTTGTGGGGAACACACTGCAAACCAGACCCTTCCCCAGACACTCATACATACTTATTCTGATTTTTGCAGTAAGGCTGCCAGATAGTTATTACCCGGGTCTGTTTTGTGTCCATTCTCTTTCCTAAGACAAGCTTAAGGGTTAAGCTGCGGTAAAGGGTAGAGGGAATGCCAAAAGCCGAGAGAAAATGTAGTAAGATGTGCTTGTAATGTGTTTGCATGATTATTAGGGTATTGTAGGAAATTACATCGATGCTGTATATTACAAGACAAGCTATCCCAGAGGTCATGGAACAGAAGGTCTCACATATAAAACTAAAATGTTTGAACCAATTTAAAACATACAGTAAGAAGTTAGGGGAAAGGGATGGGACAGAATAACACACAAAGGATGGGTGCAAATAGGGTGGATACCACCGGAGTCCTGGGTTAAGCCAAGTGCACATGCTCTGTTTCTCTCTCTGCCACCTGAGCCTTTCACATGGATGGTATGGTTACAAGACCAGAGTTGAGATTTGACTAAGGGCCCCTCAAAGTGGAAGATACCTGGAACCCCAACCATATACCTGCTGTATGGAAGATGCAGGAAGAAGTACCTTTGGCCAACTAGCATGATGAGCACCTTTGGGTTTTACTTGTGTTCCTTGGGCAGAGGACACATGGGGCCAGAGTCTCACCAAGGGTGGCTAAATTAACACTGTATTAAATGCCTCAGATGCCTCATGTAGATTTAGCGTTTCACAAATATTTGGTGCCTCAGGAATATCAGATTTCTCTTGATGTGCTCCACTTACTTATATGTACTTATCTTATGAATCCTGACTGTCTCACAAGATGCTTGCTGACTCGTCATCTATAGTTAACACATTGCATGAGTTTCACATCTACTGTAATAGAGTAGAACATTCTCAAATAACACTGGAAACGCACATCAGAATTGGATCAATTCTGACCATTCCCACTGGGTTAGAGGCTCCCCCAAGTTAGACCTTATCTGTCCTGGTAATTGCTCCGCCTTTATTGTCTAGTGTATTCTAGGTGCTCTTTAAGTTGCTGGATGAGCGAACGAACAACTCCTAAATAGGCACAGAAGGAGAGAATGATTAGGCTAAAGAAAGGAAAGAAGTTCATGAATCAAATGTTTCCTCTGCTAAGAGCCTTAGGCCCACAGCCACAGGGAACCTCCTTTCCCTGGTTTTACACAGGCCTCCGATTCTGCCTGAGCAGTGGCTCTCAAAGTGTGGCCCCCAGACCAGCAACATCAGCATTATTTGGGAACTTGGCAGAAAGGCAAATTTTCATCTCCCCAGCCACATTTTCCATATACAGCATCAGAATCTCTGAGGGTGGGACGCAGCTGGATGTTTTCACAGGCCCTCCATGTTATTCTAACCCACACTGAAGAGTTTGAGAACCACTGTGCTAGAATGATGTGTTATCCTGGTTTATTTCAAGACATTTTCCTTTCGGGATACTCTGTTCCTCCCCTTTGGAAACAAGAGTCCGGCTTCATTTGATGGCATTACACAAGTGTCTGCAGCCTCCAAGGATAATGTTTTCTCACTGACAAATGCTACATTGAGCAAGAACTGCCCAGGTGCTCACAGGTTGGGCACGACTTGCATGCTGGCTCTTTCTAGAGTAAAAACAACAAGGGAACAGGGAAGAAAGGTGGAAAAAAGAAGTATCAGGACAAAGCCAGCCACGCAAGGGAATTTCTGTCCAAGGTTCATCCTGGCAGCTCAGACATTTGTGGAGGGCATTCTGTGTTATCTTCTTCCCAGGGTTTACCAGTGGGCTCAGAACCTTTGGGTGAAAACAGCGCAACCAACACGCAACTTGTGGTAGCTCTTCCAGGCAGAGAAAGAAGGGTCTGGAAAGAAACTCAGCATCGGATAGCTAAAATAGCCAAGCATTGTGTTTATCTTCCCATAAATATTTTTTAAATTACAAATAAATTTAAAATAATACTCTACTTAATTCTAATTATAAAAGTTGTATGTTCATTGCTGAGAATGTGGAAAACAGAAAAGTATAAAGAAGAAAATTTAAATCATCCATTTCTCCACTGCTCAACAATGGTCACTCATAATATTTTGATCGTTGTATTTGAGATAGAAAAATAGTAGATAGTTATTACATATATTACAGAGTAGGAAAGCCTGTTTTCTTATTTTTAAATTTAATACTGTATAACTCCCTATAAGCATCATTTTAATGGTTCCAAAATATTCTATCACATGGATTTTATTTAGCCATGTTCCCATTATTAGAAATCTAGAGCCTTTCCAGTTTAATGCTAATGTAAACAACATCTTTGGATTTTTCTTTGTGTCTGCAATGATTTCTTTAGGATTGGTACCTAGGAGTAGAATTACTGAGTCGATTTCCATTTTGTGAGTCTTGTGTGAGGTGGCAGAGCTGCATCTAGCCGTGAAAGAGCACAGAATTGGCAGTCAGGAGGCCTGATGAGATTTGCCAGAGATTTGCTGTGTGATCCTGAAAAAGTCACTTTCTCTCTGTGGATGTTAGTTTTCCCACTGTTAAATGGAGGAGTTGGAATAGGCTTTGCATCTCAAACAGAAGTACTGTGCCAGTCAACTAATGCATGTAAAATATTATTTTTATGTTAAAATAAACCCAGGAATATTATGGAACAATTATATAACTGATTTTTTTCTTTTGGAATAAAATATAAAACTTCAATGAAACCCCCTGTTGGTATTTGGCCAGATAGACTTCTCCTATAGACCTCTCTCAAAGTATGTGTTCACTATCTTTGGCCAATAGGGATATGTCAATGCAAATGTTTGAGAGGAATTGGACCAGGTGACCTTAAATGTTGCATGTTGTCTAAATGTTCTGTGTATACATGGTTCATGGCATGTAAGCTGTGCTGTCCTTAGCTAATCTTCTAGGCCTATAATTTTGCCTTCATCCTGAAATTGGGACATTTTCATGTATTTTTCTATTGACCAGCTTCTTGTGGACTCAGTTTAAACAATTGCTAAGTGTATTTTTAAAACCTGATCAATCTGTCCTTAGCCTACAGCTATCTAACCACATATCACTGTGGGCTTCATAGAAGCTCACTTTCTGGTACTTCTTTATTCACACACAAGCACTTACTTTGTTTAACACTATTATGTGTCAGACAACATTACGATATGGCAAGTACAAAGAGGAATAAGATATAAGCTCTGCCTCTGTATTCTAGGAGATAATAATTGATTTTCTTTTTTAAAAAAATTTTTATTTATTTATTTATTTTTTGACAGAGTCTTACTCTATCACCTGGGCTGGGGTGCAATGGCGTGATCTTGGCTCACTGCAAGATCTGCCTCCTGGGTTCAAGCGATTCTCCTGGCTCAGCCTCCCAAGTAGCTGGGATTACAGGCACCTGCCATCATGCCCAGCTAATTTTTGTATTCTTAGTAGAAAGGAGGTTTCACCATGTTGGCCAGGCTAGTCTTGAATTTCTGACTTCAGGTGATCTGCCAGCCTCAGCCTCCCGAAGCGCTGAGATTACAGGCGTGAGCCACCACGTCTGGTCAATAATTGATTTTCTACAAAGTATTCCAGAAGGCAGCCAATGTCAATAGGTTTTCTTTTTTATTTTTAAAGAGTGCTCTATATCAAATTTGTTTGGGAAGTTCTGAGTTAAAGTAAGTTAAGCAGGTTTATTTACAGCAGGATTTTTCAGAGCCTTTAAAATGCTTATATGCATTGTGAATTCTAAACAGGCACAGAAAGCATGAAGTGTTCCTAAAGTTATTTCTTTAGGAAACTCTTCATTTGTGGAGCATCTCCAGGAAACTAGAGCCACATGATACATAATTTGAGAAATGCTGTGCCACTGAAATCTAATCTGAGCATTCACACAACAAAAAGGTAGTTTATAGGTAGGCAACAAAATATCGAATAATTTGAAGACTGATTTTTTCCTATTGAAGAGCTTTCAATCTAATAAGGAGTCCATCCTGCAACATACATAGGGAATATCCACAAATATTGAAAACCAATGTGAAAGTATAAATAAAGATGTGAAATCCGCAGAAAATTGAAAAGAGATGGATGATATTAAACAAGAATAGTTTCATGGAAGAAGTAGGGTTTTGGGACAGAATTTCTTTCATGAATTGAAAATTCCAAATTACTTTTTATGAAAACAATGAATACTCATCAAAGAAAACTTGAAAAAAAACCCAAAAAAGAACAGTAAAGAAACTCACACACACACCTACATATATAATATGTATATATATGTGTATGTATATATTTTTTCTTTTCATGAGGGAGGGTTTTCTACCAGTATTTTTTTTATTGTGGTAAAAAACACAACATACAGTTTACTATCTTAAACTTTTGTATACAATACAGTAGTGTTAATTATATGCACATTATTGTGCAACAGAGCTTTACAAATTTTTCATCTTGCAAAACTGAAATTCTAAATTAATTGAACAACTTTCCTTTTCCCATCTCCTCCTAGCCCCTGACAACCACCACTTCACGTTTCTAAGAGTTTAGCTATGTTAGATAACTTATAAAAGTGGAATCATACAATACAGCTGACCCTTGAGCAATGTAGGGGCGCCAATTCCCTGCACAAAAGTCTGTGTATAACTTTTAGTCCCCCAAAAATGTAACCACTAATAGCCTACTGTTGACCAGAAGCCTTACCAATAACATGAACAGTTGATTAACATGTATTTTATATGAAATATTCTTACAATAAAGTAGACTAAAAAAAAGAAAACGTTATTAAGAAAATCAATTCATATGGAACCAAAAAAGAGCCCACATAGCCAAAGCAATATCAAGCAAAAAGAACAAATCTGGAGGCATAACATTATCTGACTTCAAATTATACTACAAGGCTACAGTTACCAAAAGAGCATGGTACTGGTATAAAAATAGAAACATAGACCAGTGGAAAAGAATAGAGAACCCAGGAGTGAAGCCAAATACATAAAGCCAACTTATCTTCAACAAAGTGTACAAAAACGTAAAGTGGGGAAAGAACACCCTATTCAATAAATGGTGCTGGGAAAACTAGAAAGCCACATGTAGATGAAACTGGATCCTCATCTCTCACCTTATACAAAAATCAAGTCAAGATGGATCAAAGACTTAACTCTAATACCTGAAACCACAAGAATTCTAGAACATAACCTCGGAAAAACTGTTCTAGACATTGGCTTAGGCAAAGAATTCATGACTAAGAACCCAAAAGCAAATGCAACAAAATAAAAAATAAATAAATGGGATCTAATTAAATGAAAAGATCTGCACAGCAAAAGAAATAATCGGCAGAGTAAACAGACAACCCACAGACTGGGAGAAAATATTGCAAACCGTACATCTGACAAAGAACTAATCTCTGGAATCTGCAAGGAACTCAAACAAATATGCAAGACAAAAAGTAAATAATCCCATCAAAAAGTGGGCAAAGGACATGAACAGACAATTCTCAAAAGTAGATATACAAACGGCCAACAAACATATGAAAAAAATGCTCAACATTACTAATTATCAGGAAAATGCAAATTAAAACCACAGTGAGATACCACCTTTCTCCTGCAAGAATGACCATAATTTAAAAATAAAGAAAAATAGATGTTGGCGTGGATGTGGTGAATACGTAACACTTTTATACTGCTGGTGAGAATGTAAACTAGTAAAACCACTATGGAAAATGGTGTGGAGATTCCTTAAAGAGCTAAAAATAGAACTACCATTTGATCCAGCAATCCCACTACTGCGTATCTATCCAAAGGAAAAGAAGTCATTATAAGAAAAAGACACATGCACATATATTTATAGCAGCAAAATTCACAATTGCAAAAATATGGAACCAACCTAAATACCCATCAGGCAACAAATGGATAAAGGAATTGTGGTATGTATACACCATGGAATACTACTCAGCCATAAAATGAAATGAAATAATGACTTTTGCAGCAACTTGGATGGAGCTGGAGGCCATTATTCTAAGTTAACTCAGGAATGGAAAACATCATATGTTCTCACTTATTAGTGGGAGCCAAGCCATGAGGATGCAAAGGCATAAGGATGATATAATATAATGGACTTTGCGGACTTGGGAAGAAGGGTGGGAGGAGGGTGAAGGATAAAAGACTACATATTGGGTACAGTGTACACTGCTTGGATGACAGGTGCACCAAAATCTCAGAAATCACCACTAAAGAACTTATCCATGTAATCAAAAACAACCCGTAACCGAAAAACTATTAAAATACATTTTTTTTAAATGGGAAAAGGGCAATAACAGACACCTGTCAAAAGAAGACACACACGTAACCAACAGCAGATTTAAAAAATGCTCAATATCACTAATTATTAGGGAAATGCAAATCAAAACCACAATGAGATACCACCTCACACCAGTCAGAATCGCTATTACTAAAAAGTCAAAAACTAACAGATGCTGGAGGGCTTGTGGACAAAAGGTAACACTTATACACTGCTGTTGGGAATGTTAATTAGTTTAGCCACTGTGGAAAGCAGTCTGGAGATTTCTCAGAGAACTTAAAATAGAACTGCCATTTGACCTAGCAATCCCGTTACTGTGTAAATCATTCTAGACACATGCACATGTGTGTTATGTTCATCTCAGCACTGCTCACGATAGCAAAGACTTGGAATCAAACTAGATGTCCATCATTGGTGGACTGGATAAAGAAAATATGGTACGTATACACCATGGAATACAACACAGCTATTAAAAAAAAAAGAGAGATTATGGCCTTTGCAGCTACGTGGATGGAGCTGGAGGCCATACTCCTAAGTGAAGTAACACAGGAACAGAAAACCAAATACTACATGTTCTCACTTGTAAGTGGGAGCTAAACATTGAGTACACATGGACACAATAGGGAACAATAGACACTGGGCCCTATTTGAGGGCGGAGGGTATGAAGAGAGTGAGGACTGGAAAATTGCCCATTGGGTATTATGCCAATTACCTAGGTGATGAAACCAAACCCCTGTGACGTATAATTTACCCATGTAACAAATTTGCACATGTACCTCTTGAATGTAAAATAAAAGTTGGAAAGAGAATAGATAAATATTTTTAAAAAACAAAAAAAAATCATAAGGAAGAGAAAATATATTCACAATTTATTAAGTAGAAAAGGATCATCATAAAAGTCTTTATCTTTGTTGTCTTCACATTGAAAAAGCTGAGAAGGAGGAACGGGAGGGGCTGATCTTCCTTTCTCAGACAGAGGCAGAAGAGGTAGAGGAAGTGGAAGGAGAGACAGGAGAGGCAGGCATACTTAGTGTAAATTTTATTGGAAAAAAATTCAAGTATAAGTAGACCTATGCAGTTCAAACTCGTGTTGTTCAAAGGTCAACAGTTTTTGTGACTTATTTCACTTAACATGACATTAAGTTTCCCCCTCGATGTGGCATATGATAGGAGTTTCCTCTATTTAAAGACTGAATAATATTCCATTTTATGCATATCTAGTTAATCCAATCATCTGGTGATGGACATTTAGGTTTATTTTACCTCTTGGCTATTGTGAATAAAGCTACAATGAACATGGGTGTGTAAATATCTCTTTGAGTCCCTGTTTTCAATTGTTTTGGATAATTACTCAGAAGTGTGATTGCTGGATCATGTGATAATTATTTTATTTTATTTTTTAACTTTTATTTTAGGTTTGCGGGTACATGTGAAAGTTTGTTCTATAGGTAAACTTGTGTCATGGGGGTTTGTTATACAGGTTATTTCATTACTCAGGTGTTAAGCCTCGTACCCAATAGTTATTTTTTTCTGATCCTATTGAGGGATCCTTGTCCCACCCTCCGCCCTCAAGTAGGCCCCAGTGTCCATTGTTTCCAGCTGTGTGTCCATGTGTTCTCATAATTTAGCTCCCACTTATAAGTGAGAACATGTGGTATTTGGTTTTCTGTTCCTGAGGTAGTTTGCTAAGGACGACAGTCTTCAGCTCCATCCATGTTCCCACAAAAGACATAACCTCACTCTTTTTTTATGGCTGCATAGTATTCCGTGGTATATATGTACCACATTTGCCTCATCCAGTCTGTCACTGATGGGCATTTAGGTTGATTCCAGGTCTTTGTTATTGTGAAGTACCGCAATGAACATTATCATGCATGTGTCTTTATGGTAGAATGACTTATTTTCCTCTGGGTATATAACCAGTAATGGGATTGCTGGGTCAAATGGTAGTTATGTTTTTACCTCTTTGATGAATCGCCTTACTGCTTTCCACAATGGTTGAACTAATTTACAGTTCCACCAACAGCATGTAAGTGGTTCCTTTCTCCATAACCTCACCAGTATCTGTTATTTTTTGACTTTTTAGTAATAGCCTTTCTGACTGGTGTGAGATGGTATCTCATTGTGGTTTTGACTTGCATTTCTCTAATGATCAATGATATCGAGCTTTTTTTCATATGCTTGTTGGCTGCATGTACATCTTCTTTTGAGAAGTGTCTGTTCATGTCCCTTGTCCACTATTTAACATGGTGTTTTTTTGTAAATTTGTTTAAATTCCTTATAGATGTGTGATATTAGACGTTTGTCAGATGTATGGTTTGCAAATATTTTCTTCCATTCTGTAGGTTGTCTGTTTACTCTGCTAATAGTTTCTTTTGCTGTGCAGAAGCTCTAAAGTTGGGTTAGATCCCATTTGTCAATTTTTGCTTTTGTTGCAATTGCTTTTGTGTCTGTCATGAAATTTTTGCCCATTCTTATGTCCAGGATGATATTGCCTATGTTGTCTTCCAGAGTTTTTATAGTTTTGGATTTTACATATAAGTCTTTAATCCATCTTGAGTTAATTTTTGTATATGATGTAAGAAACGGGTACAGCTTCAATCTTCAGCATATGGCTAGCCAGTTATTCCAGTACCATTTATTGAATAGGGCTTCTTTTCCCCATTGCTTGTTTTTGCCAGCTTTGTTGAAGATCAGATGGTCATAGGTGTTCAGTGTTATTCCTGGGTTCTCTTTTCCAGTTCATTGGTCTATGTACCTGTTTTTGTATCAGTACCATGCTGCTTTGGTTACTGTAGCCCTGTAGTATAGTTGGAAGTCAGGTCATGGATGCCTCCAGCTTTATTCTTTTTGCTTAGGATTGCCTTGGTTATTCAGGCTCTTTTTTGGTTCCACATGAATTTTAAAATCATTTTTTTCTAGTTCTGTGAAGAATGTCATTGGTAGTTTGATAGAAATAGCATTGAATCTGCACATTGCTTTGGGCACTATGGTAATTTTAATGATATTGATTCTTCCTATACATGAACATGAAATGTTTTTCCATTTGTTTGTATCTTTTCTGATTTCCTTGAGCAGTGTTTTATAATCCTCATTGTAGAGATCTTTCACCTCTCTGGTTTGCTTTATTCCTATGTATTTTATTCTTTTTGTGGCAATTGTGAGTGGGATTGCATTCCAGATTTGGCTTTCAGCTTGACTGCTGTTGGTGTATAGGAATGCTAGTGATTTTTGTACATTGATTTTGCATCCTGAAATTGCTGAAGCTATCAGCTGAAGGAAATTCTAGCCTGAGATTATGGGGTTTTCTAGATATAGAATTATGTTTTCTGTAAACAGGGATAGCTTTTGGCTTCCTCTCTTCCTAGCTGGATGCCCTTTCTTTTTCTTATCTTATTGCTCTGGCTAGGACTTTCAACACTATGTTGAATAGGAGTGGTGTGAGAGGGCACTCCCTCTATTGTGCCTTTCAAGGGGAATGTTTCCAGCTTTTGCTCATTCAATATGATGTTGGCTGTGGGTTTGTCATAGACGGATCTTGTTATTTTGAGCTATGTTCCTTCAATATCTAGTTTACTGAGAGGTTTTAACATGATGAGGTGTGGAATTTTATCAAAAGCCTATTCTGCCTCATCTATTGAGATGATTATGCATTTTTGGTCCTTAGTTCTGTTTATGTAATGAATTACATTTATTGACTTGCATACATTGAACCAACCTTGCATGCTGGGGATCATGGTGGATTAGCTTTGTGATGTGCTGCTGGATTCAGTTTGCTAGTATTTTGTTAAGGATTTTGGCATCAGTGTTCATCAAGGATAACTGACCTGAAGTTTTCTTTATTTGTTGTGTCTCTGCCAGGTTTTGGTATCAGGATAATGTTGGCCTCATAGAATGATTTAGGGAGGAGTCACTCTCCCTCAATTTTTTGAAATAGTTTCAGTAGGAATGGTACTAGCTCTTCTTTGTACATCTGGCAGAATTTGGCTGTGAATCTATCAGGTCCTGTGCTTTTATTAGTTGATAGGCTATTTATTACTGATTCATATTCAGAATTCATTATTGGTTTATTCAGGGAATCAATTTCTTCCTGGTTCAGTCTTGGGAGGGTATATGTGTCCAGGAATTCATCAATCTCTTCTAGTTTTCTAGTTTGTTTGCATAAAGGTTTTCATAGCAGTTTCTGATGTTTATTTTTATCTCTGTGCCTTCAGTGGTAACATCTCCTTCATGATTTCTAATTGTGTTTATTTGGATCTTCTCTCTTTTCTTCTTTATTAGTCTTGCTAGCAGCCCATGCATCTTATTTTTTTTTCAAAAAATAATCTCCTGGATTCGTTGATTTTTTGAATAGTTTTTCATGTCTCAATTTCCTTCAGTTCAATTCTGATTTTGGTTATTTCTTGTCTTCTGCTAGTTTTGGAGTTGATTTGTTCTTGCTTCTTTAATTCTGTCAGTTGTGATGTTAGGTTATTAATTAGAGCTTTTTCCTGCTTTTTGACATGGGCATTTAGTGCTGTGAATTTCCCTCTTAATGCTGTCTTAGCTGTGTCCCAGAGATTCTGGTATGTTGTGTCTTTGTTCTCATCCATTTAAAAAAACTTTTGATTTCTGCCTTAATTTCATTATTTACCCAAAGTCATTCAGGATCAGGTTGTTTAATCTCCATGTAATTTCATGGTTTTGAGCTATTTTCTCAGTCTTGACTTCTATTTTTATTGCACTGTGGTCTGAAAATGTGTCTGGTATGATTTCGGTTCTTTTGCATTTGCTGAGGTTTGTTTTACGTCCAATTATTTGGTCAATTTTAGAGTATGTGTCATGTGGCAATAAGAAGAATGTATATTGTGTTGTTTTGGGGTGAAGAGTTCTATAAAGGTCTATCAGATCCATTTGGCCCAATGTTGAGTTCAGATCCTGAATATCTTTGTTAATTTTCTGCTTTAATGATCTAACACTGTCAGTGGATTATTGAAATCTCTCATTATAATTGTGTGGGAGTCTTAATCTCTTTGTAAGTCTCTAAAAACTTGCTTTATGAATCTGGATGCTCCTGTGTTTGGTGCATATATATTTAGGATAGTTAGGTCTTGTTGAATTGAAATTATTACCATTATGTAATGCCCTTCTTTGTCTTTTTTGATCTTTGTTGGTTTAAAGTCTGTTTTGTCTGAAATTAGGATTGCAACCCCAGCCTTTTTTTTTTCTTTCTGTTTTCATTTGCTTGGTAGATTTTCTTCCATCTCTTTATTTTGAGCCTATGGGTGTCATTATGTGTAAAATGGGTCTCTTAAAGACAGCATGCCATTGGGTCTTGCTTTTTTATCCAGCTTTCCAGTCTGTGCGTTTTAAGTGGGACCATTTAGCCCATTTACATTCAAGGTTAGTATTGCTATGTGTGGATTTTTTTTTTTTTTTTTTTTTTTTTTTTTTGAGACGGAGTCTCGCTCTGTCGCCCAGGCTGGAGTGCAGTGGCGTGATCTCGGCTCACTGCAAGCTCCGCCTCCCGGGTTCACGCCATTCTCCTGCCTCAGCCTCTCCGAGTAGCTGGGACTACAGGCGCCCGCCACCACGCCCGGCTAATTTTTTTGTATTTTTAGTAGAGACGGGGTTTCACCGTGGTCTCGATCTCCTGACCTCATGATCCGCCCGCCTCGGCCTCCCAAAGTGCTGGGATTACAAGCATGAGCCACCGCGCCTGGCCTTGCTATGTGTGGATTTGATTCTGTCATTGTCTTGTTATCTGATTGTTTTGCTGGCTTGTTTGTATGGTTGCTTTATAGTGTCATTGGTCTGTGTATTTAAGTGAGTTTTTTATTAGCTGGTAGTTGTCTTTCTGCATTTAGTGCTCCTTTCAAGGATCTCTTGTAAGGCAGGTCTGATGGTAAAAAACTCCCTCAGTTATCTGCTTACCTGAAATGGATCTTATTCCTCCTTCACTTAAGAAGCTTAGCTTGGCTGGATGTGAAATTCTTGGCTGCAGACTTCTTTCTTTAAGAATGTTGAATACAGGCCCCCAGTCTCTTCTGGCTTGCAGGGTTTCAACTGGAAGGTCCTCTTTTAGCCTAATGGACATCCCTTTGTAGGTAACCTGCCTGTTCTCTCTAGCTGACTTCAACATTCTTTCTTTCATTTTGACCTTGGACAATCTGAAAATATTGTGTCTTGGGGAATGATCTTCTTGTGTGGAATCTTGCAGGAGTTCTCTCTATTTCCTGAATTTGACTGTTGGCCTCTCTAGCAAGGTTGGGGAAGTTTTCATGGATGATATCGTGAAATATGTTTTCCAAGTTGCTTGATTTCTCCTCCTCCCTTTCAGGGATGCCAATGATTCATAGATTTGGCCCTTTATATAATCTCATACTTCTCAGAAGTTTTGTTCATTCCTTTTTATTCTTTTTTCTTTATTTTTGTCTGACTCTTTTATTTAAGGGAGCCAGTCTTCAAGTTCTGAGATTCTTTCCTCAGCTTGGTCTATTCTGCTGTTAATACTTGTGATTGCATTGTGAAATTCTTGTACTGCATTTTTCAGCTCTGTCAGACTCATTAGGTTCTCTTATATACCAGATATTTTGTCCTCCAGCTCCTGTATCATTTTATCATGATTCTTAGTTTTCTTGGATAGGGTTTTGCCATTTTTCTGAATCTTGATGGTCTTCACGTCTATCCATATTGTGAATTCTATTTCTATCATTTCAGCCAGCTCAGCTTGGTTAAGAACTCTTGTTGGAGATCTGGTGCAGTTGTTTGGAGGACACACGACATTCTGGCCATTCGAGTTAGTGGAATTCTTGCACTGATTCTTTTATATACATATATATATATATATATATATATATATATATATATATACATATATATATATATATATATATATACATGTATTTTTTTTTTTGAGATGGTGTTTCACTCTTGGCACCCAGGCTGGAGTGCAATGGTGATTCTTTCTTATCTATACATGTGGGTGTTCCTTTAACTGCAGGGTAGACTGAGTGCAATCAACAGACTTCTTTTCTGGATGTTTTCACAAAGCCAAGGCTTTGTGCAGGGTCTGTATTTGAAGCTGACTTTTTGTCTTTGATTTCAGAGTGGAGTATGTTAGGAAGGTATTTTTAGTGTTGAAATTTTGGGGTGTGATCAAGTAGATGGCACTTAGGCTTATTGGTCAATTGCTAGATTCTTGCTCAATTGTGTGGCTCCCCTATGTTTCCTCATAGTTGGCAGCCATGTTCCCTCTCAATACTCTGAAGGCATTGGCTCTTCTCCCCCTTGAGTGCTGGCTGTAGTTCACAGCTTGGCACTCCTGGGCTGCCCACTGCAGCTCTGAGGTGATATCAGTGTTTATGTTCCTTCCCCAACCTGGAGCAGAAGAAGGGACATTAGTAGTGGTTGTGGCCAAGGGTCTTTTGCTTGAGAGACGTAGGTTAGCAGTCATTCAGTGCAATCAGCCCAGGAGGGAGGGTCTATGCTATGGGCCCAAGCTGGGGGTTGTCTGTTTGGTGATGAGCAGTAGGGGGTGGGTGGGACCCATAGGAGATGGACCTTGCTTTGACTGCAGCTTGTTGGAGGTGTGGATAAGGCACTTAGGAACTTTGCTCTTTCATTAGTCCAAGGGTAGCAAGGGCAGTTCCACTAAAAAGGCTTGGGAAAAGAGGTTTTCAGTTGTGCCTGGGGGCTTTGTCTAGGAAGTTATAGAGCTTCTAATGGCTTGATAGCCCCAGCAAGGGGTGGCTGGAGGCCCAAGCCTGGAGGACCTGCCCCGCAAGGAGATATGGGAATGGGCACCCACCTAATAGTCTGGCCAATTTTCCATAGGGCTACTGCAGTATGCTGGGGGTCTGCTCCAGTCCCTAGTCACCTCAGATTTTTCAGTACCACTTCCCTGGGCAGGGGAGGTTCCTCTGGTTTCATGTTGCTCCTGAGTGGGCTGTCGTCTTGCCTTGTTTTTCTCCATTCTCCGTGGGTCGAGTTGTTTCCTTGATTAGTCCCAGTGGGTATACCTGCATGTTTCAGTTGAAGGTGCTGTATTTACTCACCCTTTCCATTCCTCTCTGTGAGAGCAGCGCATACTAGCTGCTTCTATTTGATCATCTTGGCCACACACACCCTGCTCCCAGTAACTGTATTTTCATTTTTAAATTTTGAGGAAACTTCATACTATTTTCTATAGTGGTTGTACCATTTTACATCCCCACTAATAATACACAATGGTTCCAATTTCTCCACATCCTTGTTAACACATTATTTTCTGTATTTTTGATAATGCCCATCTGGTGGGTGTGAGGCGATTATCTAATTGGGATTTTGATTTGCATTTCCCTAATGATTAGTGATGCTGAGCAGCTTTTCATGGCTTTTTGGCCAATTGTATATCTTCTTTGAAGAAATGTCTGTCAGGTATTTTGTTCATTTCCTAGTTGGATTATTTGTTTTGTTGTTGTTGAGTTGTAGGAGTTCTTTATAGGGGTTATTTTCTGGATATTAAACCCTTATGAGATATATGATTGGCAGATATTTTCTCCCATTCTGTAGGTTGCCTTTTCACTTGTTAACCTTTTTTCTGTTTAGAAAAGAAAGTGTAGCTCACTGCCAGCACTTATTTAATTTTATATAAACACACTCTTTGAAGCTGATACAAATCTGATTTTCGATGTGAAAATAAAATATAAAAACTGTTTTTAGAGTTATTTATAAACAGAACTCACATAAGAATTGTCTGAATCATCAGAAACATTTCAGGAAAATCAGATTCATCAAATGAATCTTTGGCCTATAACTATTCGACAACAATATTAACTTTATTTGTAGGAATGCTACATTTTCTAGGATTTGACATTTTTTGCAATCGAGAATTACTATGTTTTATAAATAGAAATACCACTACTAACTACAAATGCTATAAATTGAATGATGTCTTTTGTTTCCAAAGTCAGTAGTTAGAGTGATGAGAAAATAATAATAAAAGCAAGATAGTTCATGGCAATGTTATCTCAGGGTAAATGCTGCTGCTGCAAGCACCACCAGTGAGTATTCTCAGGACGAATGGGAAAAGGGTTTAAATTATTCCTTTGCTGCACCAAAGTTGTAAAGTTTTATGTAAACCTATTAGTCTATTTTTGCTTTTATTGCTGTGCTTTTGGTGTCATATCCAATAAATCACTGACAAATCCAATGTCATAAAGCTTTTCCCCATTGAAATAAACTCAATATCATAAAGCTTTACTTCTTCCTTTTATATCTAGATGCCTTTTATTTATTTTTCTTGCCCAATTGCTCTGGCTAAGACTTCTAGAACTATGTTGAGTAGTAGGACTGGGCATTCTTACCTTATCCCTGACCTTGCAGAAAAGGCTTTTAGTTTTCACCATTGAGTATGATTTTATTGTGGGCATTTCACATATGGGCTTTATTATGTTGAGGTAAATTCCTTCTATTCCTAGTGTTGAGTGTTTTTGTCATGAAAGGGTGCTGATTTTTGTCAAATGCTTTTTCTCTATCGGTTGAGATGGTTTACGTGGTATTTGTCCTTCATTCTGTTAATGTGGCATATTACATTGATCAAGGATATTGGCCTGTAGTTTAGTTATAGTATCTTTGATTTTGAATACAGGGTAAGGCTGACCTCATAGAATGAATTTGGAAGAGTTTTCTCCAGTTCAATTTTTCTTTTCTTTTTTTTCCTTCATAGAGACAGGATCTCTCTATGTTGCCTAGGCTAGCCTTGAATTCCTAGACTCATGCAATCCTCCTGCTTCAGCCTCTCTAAGTGCTGGGATTATAGCCATGAGCCTCTGCACCCGGCTGTACTCTTTAATTTTTATTTTTTGAGAGTTTGAGAAGGATTAGTGTTAATTCTTAAATGTTTGGTAGAATTCTCTAGTGAGGCCGTCTGATCCTGAGCTTTTCTCTGTTGGGAGGTTTTTGATCACTGATTCAATTGTATTAGTTATAGGTCTGTTCAGATTTTTAATTTCTTCATGATTCACATATAAAACATTAATAAATACTCATATATAATATTTGGAACATGAATATATGTAACATTATATATGCATTACATCAATAAATATAGCAAGGTGTAGACAACTTTATTCATCAGAATTCCCTTCAGAGAATACTATGTGTGTTTGGAAGAAATGTTTTCATGAGAAAATTGGGGTAGAGATGAGACATCATAAGCATGCTCAAACAGAAAAAGATGGTCACTGACTGTGATATCCTAACCTCCTAAGATAACCATTGACAAATGGCAGACACACAGGAAATATTTGTTAAATGTGTGAACTATGGAGTATTGCTTCTATTAACTGGAGAATCTGTTAGTTTGCTGAATCCTTGCAATGACTTTTCATAGGCAAATTTGAGGGCAGGAACAGAGAAAGCTAGGTTGATCTGCCTAATAATAAAGGGTAGAAACAATTGAAGTTCCTGAGGAAATCTGAGAGTGAGAGAGTAAAAAGATAGGATAGGCAGGCATTTGCATAGGCAGGCAGTTCATGGAAGAGAAGCAGAGAGAGAGAGAAAAGGTCATTCAGAGTGGAGAGTATCATTGAAACAGGACTCCAGAGAGCATACACAGCATAAAGAAATTTTAAAATTGCTTGCTGTAGGATAGTAATTTAAACACTTTCCTTTGTCTCTCTTTCAAAGTGTTTAGCAAAGGCTGCCTTACTTATTTAAAGCTTTTGGGTGAGTGGATTCTTTTGGGGTAACTCAAAGAGGTACTGAGTTCTTTGTCCATATCTGTACAGGGGGAACCCAGGGACAGCAAGGGAGCACACAGGACTGGAAAAGAGAAGTGATAGGTATATATGTGAAATACTTCGAGAGAAAGAGATCCCTCCCTTGTAAGACAATCCACTCTACTGGTGAACAGGGTTTTCAGGGATGTCTTAAAGTATAGGTGGCTCAAAGCACTGGTATTGAGTGAGTAGCTGGAGTGTCCAGAGCCCCTGGGCAAGCATTTGTGCATTTTTAGCTTTATTGCACCTTTCCTGGTGTGCCTTATTGAAAGAAGATGTCTGTAACTTCACACACTGATTCTAAAATGTATAAAAATTGCAGAGCTTGCAAACTTTGAGTTGTAAGAATGTCTCTTTTAAACTTCATACCGAAAATGAATCCTGTCAGTTTTATAGTTCTTCTGTCCCTTACTCCAATTTTGAATTCTGTTATGCAGCCAATCCAGTGTGGTTTTAGGCTCTCATGGGGCTCTTAGAATTTCATTATCTTCTGATATGTGCACCTGCAATATACATTAAAGCTAAGAGGAAACAGCACCGTTTCCATTGCTTGATGTCTACATTTATGGCAAATGAGTACTGGCGCTGATTGAATTACTTTCATATTTAAAGCTGACCCCATATTTCTGTCTTCTATCTTTAGTAGCAGTAGAGGGCATGCTAATTTTCACAGGACTTTGCATAACTCCCTTTTTAAAAACTTGAATGAAGCTCAAAGTGGTTAATGAGCAAACTATTTTCAAATATGAAAACCAAGGCATAGTAATGTCAATGAAAAGAGTCAAACTCTGTAAAATATTTGAAGAGATTTATTCTGAGCCAAGAGCATGGACCATGATACAACCCTCAGGAGGTCCTGAGATCATGTGCCCAAGGTGGTCAGGGTGCAGCTTGGTTTTATACATTTTAGGGAGGCATGAGACATCAATCAAATACATTTAAGAAATACATTGGTTTAGCTCAGAAAGGTGGGAAAACTCAAAGTGGGGGTAGGGGGGTGGGGGGAGCTTCCAGGCTATAGGTAAATTTAAACATTTTCTGGTTGACAATTGGTTGAGTTTGTCTAAAGACTTGGGATCAATAGAAAGGAAATGTTCAGGTAAGATAAAAGATTATAGAGAGCAAGTTTCTTTTGAAGTCTTATAGTGGCTGCCCTTAGAGACAACAGATGACACTTGTTTCCTATTCAGACCTTTAAAAGGTGCTAGACTCTTACTTAATCTTTTCAGGACTTGGGGGGCCTGGAAGAAAAAAAGTTAGTTATGTTAATAGAGATTCTTACAGATGCAGATTTTCCCCCACAAAGGACAGCTTTGCAGGACCATTTCAAAATATGGCAAAGAAGCATGTTTTGGGGTAAAATACCTTGACTTTCTTCTTTGTCACATGATGTTATGCCAGAGTCCGATTAGAAAGTAAGTCACGATATATAGGGTTAAATAAAATTCATCTGATGAGAATTTATGGATTGTAGGGCATGACTCCGTAGACCGCTTAGATAGGAATTAGGGTGAGATTAAAAAAAATCAGAGCTTAGTCCTCTGTAAAATAACCAGGACAGCAAAATTGCCGGTGTTGACCTACTGAGTTGCCACTTCCCAATTTATTCTTCCCTCTCTGACTGGGAGCCATTAATACTCTTAATCTTTTAATAATATTTGAAATATTCATTCTGTTGATGAAAAGAGTCAAACTCTGTGAAAAGAGATTTATTCTGAGCCAATTATGAGTGACCAAGTCTTGTGACACAGCCCCAGAAGATCCCAGACTACAGCTTGGTTTTATACATTTTAGGAAGACATAAGACATCAATTGATACACGGAAGATGTACATTGGTTTCATCCAAAAAGTCAGGACAACTTGACTCAGTGGGCTTCCAGGTTGTAGGTGGATTCAAATATTTTCAGATTGGCAGTTGGTTAAAAGAATTTATCCAAAGACTTGGAATCAATAGAAGGGAGGGTCTAGATCAAGATAAAGAGCTGTGGAAGCCAAGGTTATTATTATGTGGATGAAGTCTCAGATAGCACACTTCAGACAGAATAGAGTGTAAATGTTTCTTATCAGACTTAAAAGATGCCAAACTCTGTTAATTATCTTCCGGATTAAGAAAAACCTACAAAGGGAAGGGGATTCTCTGTAGAATGTAGATTTTCCCCACAAGAGACAGCTTGGGGGGAATTGGGGCAGGATTAAAAAATCAGAGCTTAGTCCTCACACCTAACCTCCCTTTCCTGTATGGACTATATCCCATAATTAATGAGGAAAAGTTCTCTCTATAGGAGAAATTGAGCCAGTGAATGCATAAGGATGCTAGATTTAGAATGCACTTTTTTTTATTAGTGGGTATAAAAGGCTAATAGTCTAATGAAATAATGGATCTAGGAAGTAACCATTAATAACTGCTAGCATTATTAAGTCCAAGGCAAATGTCTAGATCAAGCTGATAGTACCTGAACCCAGTGATCAATCTTGACCTCATGAAAAGAAAGACAACCATACATTACATGATGCAATAGAAAGTCCACAACATCTCCAAGAACTAATCTTACAAAAAATGGAAACTGATTCTAATTAATCTTTTAACTCTGTGTACCATACTATTTTACAGGAAATATAGAAGACAGAGAACATATTAAATGTTGATAAGAATACTGATTAAACAGGAATGCAGTCAGTAACAATCCAGATTGTAGAAAATTCTATAGAACAAATGACCCTGTTCCTTCAAGAAATAGATCTCAAAGGGAGAAAAAAGAGGGTAGGGAAATCTACAGATTAAAAGAAATATGTCAACCAACTGCATGTATGGACTTTCAAAGTCCTGATTTGAATAAGCCAACTGTTCTAAAAAATGATGAGAAAAGGAAATTTGAAGACTGTTTATTTGATGGTTTTAGGAAATTATTGTTGGTTTGGTATATTAGGTGTATGTGTTTTTTTTTTATAAATAGGGTTCTTAAATTTTAGATATACTTATTGAAGAATTTCACATGAAAAGTAAACTTGCTTGGGAATAATCCAGTATTTGCAGAGAAGTGGAATGGGGAGTGCATCTGTGTAAAGATGAAGCAAGATTAGCCTTGAGTTAATCACTGTTAAATTGGGTGATTGGGTCATGGGTTTATTATAGTTTAGTATAATAATCTCTCAATTTTTCTGCATTTTGAAATTTTCCATAAGAAAAAGTCAAAAACAAAACAGCTGAAGTTAGTATGATTTGGACAAAGATTGATTGAATAGCATCAAGAGAGTTTGGGAGACACAGTGGATCCACGTGGGGGAAATGACTCTCCAGGAAGAGTTGGCTGAGGCAGCTAGAAACAGCAGGGATGAGGACTGTGCCCAGGCTACTATTGAAGCCAAAGACGGCATTCCCTTGGACCAGTCTTGGCTGCCTGGAGGAGACAGCAGACCTGCAGTCATCTTAAAATGGATCCTGCCCAAAGCAGGGAAACCACAACAAAAAGGATGGAGAAGTCTCACATGAAGCAAAGCTGAGGTGGGATCAAAAGCAGCCAGCTGGTGGGGTGCAGTGGTTCAAGCCTGTAATCCCAGCACTTTGGGATGCTGAGGCAGGTGGATCACATGAGGCCAGGAGTTTGAGACCAGCGTGGCTAACATGGCAACCCATCTCCACTAAAAATACAAAAATTAGCCAGGTGAAAATTAGCCATGTGTCGTGGCATGTGCCTGTAGTCCCTGGGCAACAGAGCGAGACTTGGTCTAAAAAAAAAGCAGCCAGCTGAAGTGATGGTCAAAGGGGTCCAGCAAGAGAAACTCCAAAGAGCCCACAAATAGACTTCAAGAAAAAGGAAGAGTTCTGAACACTCATTAAGCTCAAAGAAACTCAGCTTTAAGCTTCTGCCAGGGCCTGAGAGAATCAACACCAGATTTCATGGGTACCAGGCACACACACGTCTCCTGTCCCTGGTTCTCTGGCCTCTTCTGCTTCAACCCAAAGAGAGTCAGGGAGGAAAGGGAATCATGGGCAGGTGAAACCATCATGCAGACCCAAGCTGGTAGGGTTGGGGAGCCTTCATTTTAAAGGAAATTTGAAGTTTTTACTATTTCATGTGACTAGACAGTTTAATTACAGGAGTAAGACTATAACAAAAATAAGCAGGTACATTGGGAGACCTGAGGAAAGCATAATTCCACAGAAGAAGTTTGAATGGTGAGTCAGGAGAGGGAGTAAAGGGAGAATAACTGATTCCTTGCTTTCTGCTCTTGACCTCATGAGCTCTACTTCTGCAACCAATAATGTTTAATAATTTAGTGCTTCTCAAAGACAAACTGTCTTGTTTTGGTCATCAACAACATATTGAGGTAGAGCTAATATTATTCACTAGACATCCCTGCAGGGAGAGCTTTGCATTTATTTGAAATAAATACTTTGATAACTCATTGGAGATGGAGAGCAAGACTTCCATGGCCTATTTAAGCAACAAGGATGACACTAAGCTTCTGGGGAAGGAGATGGGGACAAAGGAACAGAACAAGAGAGTGAGAGAGAGATTGTACATTGTGCAAAGTGACCTTCTGCCCAAAACCCCTCAAATCTTTAGTTTATGAGAAACCCACTTGTGTCTGGTGTGAGCGGATACTCCCTCCTAGGAGTCAGAGAGGGACTAAGGTCTGACCCTCAGCTAGTCTATGTGACATCTTTGTACAAATTAGAAAAGGCAACCCCTCAGGTGAAATAAATTACAAATTGGTGTACCCTCTGGGTGGAGGAATCACCTAAAACACCCCTTTCTCTAAACTCTCCTTGGAGTGCTGATCTGGAGCTGGATTTAGCTGTCACCTTGCCCAGAGTCTAACCTGGTTCTGTGTCCAGTTGAACAGCTGTCCTGGCTCTCAGCCCAGATTGATGAGCAAAAAAACAGCACAAACGAACAAGGAGGCAAAAGACAAAGAAAGCTATTAAAGTCTCTCTCTAAGCCCCCTAGAAGGCTTTCTAGGCTGTAGAATCAGGATTTCGGGCTATCTTCTATAAATCTCACAAGTCAATCCGGTCATGCACACATCAACTTCCATCTGCTCTCTCCATGGTTTATCTCATCTTGCCAAGTTGTAAGTAATTCAGAGGATAAAAATCTCAGGACTGTCTGCATCTATCACTGTTCACCATTCCTCACAACTGGATAAAAGCAACTAATCAAAATGAACTAATGAGCTGTGTGGCCTGCCTTGGCCTTTTTCTGGTCTCCTCCTCTCCTCTCCACATTTGGGGCTTAGCCTATCACTGCTGGGTGGCAGCTCGAGCTCCAAGGGACCCCTGCATAGACCAGCATGTTCAGGGACCCCACCAGCTGCCTCTGCACACTCCACACTTTGTGTAAAGGAGAACCATATGGCAGGTCCCCTGAAAGAAAAACAAGGTGTGCAAGCAAAGAAAATAAATACAGAGAAGAAAGAGACAAAAGCAGCAAGCAGAGAAAGGAATAGGGGTTTGCAGCTACTGGTGGAAAAATGCAGACAGCCGACTGGGCTGCATAGTTGCCTGAAATGCAAACAGGGAGGTAACCTGCTAGCCAAATCTGTGTCTGAGGGCAAAGCAGGGTGTTTTCTTGGGGTGTGAGCCTGTGCCATTTCTCGCAGTCAGACGCTGTGTAACAACAGCTTCCCTGTCTTGACATTCAAGCACGTGGGTGTGAGAGAGATGCTCAAGAGGGTGGTCCGGGGGGAGGAATGTGGTGGGAGAGTGGCCAGAACTGTGGGAAGAGAAGTTTAACTCAAGAGGTGAGTTCATCATGGGTGTGAGGCTGGAATCAGGAAGGGCAGAGGGAATGATGATTCAAGCCACAGGTCACATGAGGAAACACTCTCGGCTGTACTTTGGTGAGTGAGCCGAGGAGAGACCCAAGGTCGCATTGAGCCTCTCCCTGAAGTTTCTTCAGATGTGCATTTCGTGCAATTTCAGGGAATATTTTAGTCCTTAGAAGGAACTAGAAATACAAGTGCTGTACTAAGAAGAATGTGGAAGAGATGGGGTTTGAGGGAGAGAGTGAAGATCAGTCAGTCAGGTGGTATATTGAAGATGTAGTGTATAAAGGTATGAGGACATATAAAATGGGCTTCCAGATTATTCTTTGAGTGTTTTGCTCCTCACTCACTCTGCAGCCAATTAACAGGAAACTCCAACTCGACTGTTGAAATAACAGAGATATTTATAAACTCACACAGGAAGACTGCAGGGAGGGCTGTGTCAAGGTGGTTAATTCAGTGGCTCAGACTTCATGACAGACCAGGTTCTTCCTGTCTCTCAGCTCTCCCAGCATCAGTGTGAGGGCTTTGCTCTCAGCCCAGCTCCCCTGCTGGTGAAAGGATGGGCCCAGGATTTCCAGCAGCCATATCTAGACTAGGCAGGGTCCAGAAGCAGAAAGGAATTATCTCTCCCTCCCACCTCAGCCTCCCAAAGTGTTGGGATTACAGTAATGAGCCACTGTGCCCAGCCCATGCTTCCTTTTGCATGTGAGAAAATCTTTCCCCAAACTGTCCCAGCAGACTTCCCTTCACATCCTGCTGTTCCAGTAGGTAACTAGTCAGACATGAGCAGTGCAGGAGATGAACTCTACCCAACCAGGAATGTCAGGCAACCATCAGGTAATAGTCAGGTGGTATTAAACTGTTTCTCTAAAATGGTATTTGGCCACAGCCAGCGCCACGGAAAGGCAGTCTCCCAATAGAAAAACCTGAAACTGGTTATCAGCAGCTTCCCAATAAGATCTCAGGAGTTGGGCAAGTGGGCTTGAGCATGCACACTAAGAGGCAAAATGGTAGCATTTAACTGGTCTATGACCTTCCTTTGGGAACACTCGACTGGTAAGTGAATGCCTCAAGTGATCGTGTGCACAATTTTGGTAAACACATTGTGCATGGGGCCCCTCCCAAGTGCTGGCAGGCCACTGCTCATGCAGACAGCCCACCTCAAGGGAAGAATCGGGGGGAAGTAACAAGACCTTAGGAGCAGGCCAACGTATAAAACCCCAAGTCAAAAGATCAAACCATGCACTTGATCTCTCAAGATGCCCACTTGGTCCCCTTCCAAGTGTACTTTATTTCCTTTCATTCCTGCCCTAAAACTTTTCAATAAACTTTTACTCCTGCCTTAAACCTCGCCTTGGTCTCTTCTAGGTCAAATTCTTTCTTCTGAAGAGGAAAGAATTGAGGTTGCTGCAGAGCCATAAGGATTCACCACCAGTAACACTACTGACCCAAGTTGTATCACATGTTCTGGTCCAGTCCAAGACATTGGCAGGGGATGAGCTTAAACCAGAGATCAGAATGGTTTTCACATTTTTAAATGGTTAAAAAAAATCAAAAGAAGAATATTTCACTGTATTTGAAAATGATATGAAATTCAAATTTCAGTGTCCATAAGTAAATAGCATATAATTGGAACACAACCACACTGTCATTTATTTACATATTGTCTATAGCTTCTTTCAGACTACAGTGGCAGAGTTGAGCAGTTTCAATAGAGATATGGCCTGCAAAGCCTAAATATTGGCTATTTTGTGCTTTCCAGAAAAAGTTTGCTGACCCTCGGCTTGCACTTTTCAGACCTACCCTCAAGGCTACAGTGGGAGCTGGTCCCCTTGAAACCATACACCAAAGGGAGGGTAACAAAATTGAGCTTCTTTGGAAAGGAGAATGGGGCGTGAAATGGGCTCTCCCCCTCCCCACTGGCCATCATTCATTAATTGATCCAAGGCTAGGAATGTCCCAAAGCCAGGCCAATCTGATTTTTTTGAACTTGTAAACAGAGAAGGGAGCTATGCCCTCTCTGGTGGCTTGACTGTCAAATGTGAGTCAGAGAGCTGGCAATGGCCAAATTCCCACCACTGCTGAGGATACAGTTTAAGAGAACAGAACAGGTTTCAGAAACAAGAGCTGGAGAGGAAGAGATCGTGAGCTGGCAGTGTTTATGTCCCTGCTTCTAGCTGTGCCTGAGGCCCAACTGCAGGCCTCATTGCCCAAGGATCTAGGAACTGAGCCAACACATTCCCCATGTCACCCATGCAAGTATAATGTGAATATAATGGCTCATTTTTAGACAGATGGGACTCAATTACTCCAGGCTCCAAAGAATTTACTATCAGTCTGGGAAGACAAGACTTTTACTCCTAAAAAGGGAACTAATATCCAAGGACCAAAGGATAAGCTTAGCCTGTAACTGCCATAAGGTTTCAGGGTGGAGAGGGATGATAATGGGTTGGTGTGTTTGAAGAAAAGTGATGAAGGAAGGTAAATTTGGGAGAGACCTTAAGGTTAGGTCAGAACTTAGAGAGGAAAAAGACAGGAATCTTACAGCTGAAGAATTTTCTGGGCAGAAGCAAAGATGAAAACAAGCAAAGCAGACTCAGAGTAGGCCAGTCTAACCAATTTTGTAGCCTGTAGCTGAGTCAAGGGATGTTGGAAGTCACATGGATCCACTGAAAGTTGAAAAGCAGGGTCTTCCATGATGCCATTTGTGGGTATTATGATGATTTGTCCAAACCTTACAGTGGCTTCACTTACATATCTGGAATGTATAGTAAAATTCTGAATTCTCTTTTATCATGTGTATAGGCCTATCCTCCTTAGAAAAGCACTATTGGTAGAGTGTAGATTATTTTTAATGCCCTTCCAAAATTATACCTTAGACACTCAGCCAGAAGAACCAGGCTTAGCCAAACATTATTGAACTGAACCAGGAAAGCCTGCACTCCAAGTCTGTGTTTTTGAGACTTTGAAAAATGAAGCTGGGAAACTGC
The DNA here is from genome assembly GCF_028878055.3 of Symphalangus syndactylus. Lineage (NCBI taxonomy): Eukaryota > Metazoa > Chordata > Mammalia > Primates > Hylobatidae > Symphalangus > Symphalangus syndactylus. The sequence continues at coordinate 86,784,703 of NC_072432.2, forward strand.
TTGTCTCCTAGTAATTATCAGACCTGTTCTCTACACACCATTCACCCTAATAATATTACCCCACAGGAAAGAGAGGGAGGAAGGAAGGGAGAGAGCCAGTACCTATTTAGGAGGTCCGCCTGGTGAGTGTGACTTCTGACCTCTCTGCAAGGTCCCAGTCTCTCGTGCCCGCTGGGAACCAGACTGGCCCTTGGCAAAATTGTGAAATGACCGACATTTATCTTTCAGGCCTCCTATATTTTAGAGAGTTTTTCCTTTTTCTTTTCTTTTTTTTTTTTTTTTTTGAAAGAGTCTCGCTCTGTCTCCTAGGCTTGAGTGCAATGGCACAATCTTGGCTCACTGCAACTTCTGCCTCCCGGGTTCAAGCGATTCTCCTGCTTCAGCTTCCTGAGTAACTGGGATTACAGGTGTGTACCACCACGCTTGGCTGATCTTTGTATTTTTAGTAGAGACAGGGTTTCACCACGTTGGCCAGGCTGCTCTTGAACTCCTGACCTCAAGTGATTTGCCTGCCTCAGCCTCCCAAATTGCTGGGATTACAGGCGTGAGCCTCCATGCCCTGCCTTCATCTTTCTTCTAAATCATCTCTCTCAACTTTCTACCTTTCTCAGCCTCCTGGAGGCTAATCAGTGCAATTTTGTTGCCAGGATCTCACACTGTAACGTTATATGAAACACCTCATAGTGAAAATTATCTGGATTCTACCAATAGCCTCTGGTTAGCCGTCCTTTCCCAGCTGCAGTCCCTGCAAGTCAATACTCCATATTGTGGCCACCTGAGCTTTCAGAAGTGTAAACTTGATCCCATGACCCCCTCCCACCTACATTAAAACCCTCCAAGGATCCTACATTGCCTGATGAATAAAGTTCAAGTTCCTTGCTGTGATGTAAAACAATGGTTCTCAAATGTAGTTCCCAGGCCTGGAGCAGCATTATTGGGCAACAAGGTACAAATGTAAATTCTAGGCCCTCATCTGAGACTTACTGAGTCAGAAACTCTGGGGGTGGGGTCCCGAAATCTGTGTTTTAAAAAGCCCCCTAGATGAATCTGATGTAAGATGAAGTTTAGGAAACACCGATATAGGCAATCCCTGCCTGCTGGCCCAGATTCATTGCCCACTAAACCCAAGATGCAGCCTGGGGCTTAGCCCAAAGATGGCAAAGAGATTTCACCGAATTCCCCGATTCTTTTCAGAGTTTAGTGGCTACCTGACATGATGTGCTGAAGATAATGAAGCCTCAGTCTTTGTTATCAGGATAATTTGCCCCATAATCGATTAATGACATGTAAGAGACAGGGTAATGGCTGCCCGGTGTCAGGCACTTTCCATTCTAATTCTAGCCACAGATTTTCAGTCCCTGCAAATCACCAACGCTTAAACTGATATAATGCAGATACCACCCAGGCAGAAAGATGTATATTTCAGAAGATGACTGCCTGGAGAGGGTTTAGCCCTAGGGAACAAATTTAGTCCTAAGGAACCAATCCCTGCAGCTGGTGCCATCAGGACACCACTGGCTAGGAATTTGGGGTATGTGGGCACCAGGATGGGATTTTGAGGGGAGAGGTTCTCTCCAGTGGAGCTGTGCTCTACCTCCTTTACTTTGTGTGCATAGCTGTAACCGATTAGTGGGGAGCCAGGAGAAGAGCTCAGCTTCAGGGCAGAAAGGAGACACCCCTACATGAGGCAGGCCAGCCCTGTCGTCTGTGGCTGGAGATGGATACTGTGGTGAGGCTCCTGCTCGGGACCCCTAAGTCCTAAGGGGGGATTTAAGTGCAATACTTAATTTTCCCTACATGAGAGGCAGAGTGCAGGGAGGCCAGACGGGGAGGAGCTAAAGGGACTATAGGAGCCAGCACAGCTGGAAGTGATTAAGGCCCAGCCTAGGAGGCCGTAGACAGGTAATAGTCTGGGATTGGTAGAGCTGCAGAAAGAAACCTTTGCCCTAGAAGTGTTTGGCAAACCCACTCTGTTATATTTTGATTCAGTGTCTGACATGGCTGTGGAGGTTTCCACGTGAAAAATGAAAACTTCTTGGCTAGTTTCTTTAGACTCTGGAGATGGGGGTTCTTTCTGTTTGCCTCATATATGCAAGGGATATATGCTCCCTCCAGACCTACCTGAAGCAAAAATAGAGTCTAGGATTTCCTGCTAACCTTTTCCTTTTCCTGAAGGCTGGGGTTTAAGTTTCTTGCTTGGGACAGTCAGCTGCACTGTTCTTGACTCTTCAAGGCGTGCTGTGGTTCCTTTCCTTGGTCTGCTCTCACTTCCTTCCTTCACCCAGCTTTGTCCCAGGCCAGGCCAAGTGAACAGCTGTGATGGCAACTAAGCCTCTCTCTGCCTTCTAGCCTGGAAGTTTGTTTCACACTTCCCTGGAAACTCTGAAGTTCGTCTTTTCTCCTGGACATTACAAATCTAACTCTTATAACTTATTATTTTTTTTTTTCAAGAACAATTACTTACCAAAGAAGAGAGCTCTTTATCCCTCTTTGTTACAGGGGGAAAGTTCTGCAGGATTTATTAACAATGATCCATATGTGAATGAGTTTCAGCAAAGCCTGAAATACTTCCCTTGTCAAAATATACAAAGGAGAAGTGCCAACAAAAATAGGCTTGTGTTTCATCTTAGGTATTTCCACCCATGCAACTCTTGTGGAAAAGAATAACCTAAAATACAGAGGCATTTTTTATGAACACTACTTGATGCACTTCGAATTGAGTATGCTTTGCAGAAATACAATCTGCATGTCATTATCCCTAATTTTCTAAGTCCTTGCTGTGTGATATCAGGTCTGCCACCCTTGCTGTTAAATGTCAGTTAAGACAATTAATTTAACTGCTCTGACAAGTTTAAATTAGCTCCCACAGAGACCGTAATTTGCCTCGAGTTCTTACCTACTACAGATCAGTAACTCCCAACTGATAGCGCTACAGGCATATTTTAAAAATAACTTTTATTGATTTTTTTTAATTTAGTCAAGTGGTACATGTTCATTGCAGAAAAGTCAGAAAATAAAGTCAAAACAAGAAGATTTTTAAAAAACCACATTTTTAAAAAAAATTTATTTATTTATTTATTTTTTTGTGACAGAGTCTTACTCTGTCACCCAGGCCAGAGTGCAGTGGCATGATCTTGGGTCATCACAACCTCCACTTCCTGGGTTCCAGCAATTCTCCTGCCTCAGCCTCCTGAGTAGCTGGGATTACAAGCGTGTGCCATGATGCCCAGTTAATTTTTTTTGTATTTTCAGTAGAGACAGAGTTTCACCATGTTGGCCAGGCTGGTCTCGAATTCCTGACCTCAAGTGATCTGCCCACTTCTGCCTCCCAAAGTGCTGGGATTACAGGCATAAGCCACTACACCAGGCTGAAAAAAATTACATAATTTTATCATATAGTTATAACCACTGCAAACATCTTGGCGTAAATCTTTTTTTTTTTTTTTGGTCTATGTAATGAGAGGTAATTCTTCAAAAACTATTAATGAGCATTTCTCTTTTGCATTTCCATGTTCATGAATCAAAATAGGATTTTTCAGACAGCAAGCCTGAAACCTAGGTTCTATCCAGAGAAGGAGGATTTTCTAAATTCTTTTAGCTGTCAAGAACAAGCCTAAAAAACTCATACAGAGTTCTTTCCATAAAGATAGAGAAGCTATTCCTTTTTCCTATGATAACTATCAGGCTTGCTACTGAGAGAAGGAGGGAGATATAGGATAGGGGAGAAAAAGTCCAAAACTCTCACATTCATGTATACATAAATTATGGAGAGAGAAAGAGGCAAGATAAGGATGGGCAGAGCTCACCTTCCCTGCCCTAAGACAGAGGCATATGTCAGATAGGATGAAAAGAACACAAGGATGGAGGACCTCTGCCCAAACAATGCATCTGAGTTACTTAGCTTAAGGCAGGTGTGGATTTCCCTGATTACAATTAGTTCCTTGTAGCTGCTATTAGAAAACCACTGCTGTAACCATAGTAGTTTGAAGAACAAAGAAATTCTCTCCTAAAATAATCTGAGGTGATTTTCCAGGCTGGTGGTCAGCTCTTCTTCATTCAGGGACTCAGATTCTTTTCCTAGTAGTTGCTGTGCTACAAGTCCAAGGGCCTTTGTCATCAACCATATGGGACTGCTATATCTGGGTTCCATTTGGTAGTAAGGGAAAAGAGAGGCTGGAGGAAGTACACCCAATATCATGAGACTCTGGCCCAAAAGTGGCAGACATGAACTCTTCTCGTATTTTATTGGCTAGAACTTGGTCATATGACCATACCTAACCACAAAGAATGTGGGGAAATGCAATATCACTGGGGAGCCAGATTTGCCCAACAATAGCAATTCTATTCTAGAACAAAGGGAGAACAGGTTTTGGTTGCCCACCAGCAATCTCCTCCACACCTAGTGTCATAGATAGGGCCCTGTGTGCACATAAAAGCATCTTTGAAAGCAGCCATGGGTTTGAGAGCCATGGATTTGCCCTCAGGCACCATAAGTAGGGGTGAAGTGACTTTCACAACAGAGGCAAAATGTGAATCACCTAGATCCAGAAAGGTCTATAGAGTCAGTGAGAGATGGAATGAGACCAGCACAGCCAAAGTATACCACTGTTCATGATCAAGCTCAGAGACACCAGAACCCAGGTTATACCAGCTGCCAGTGTCTACTACGAAGCCCAGCTGGGTGGGCAGCAGCAAGGCTGACAAGGGGCACCACAAGCACAGCTCTCACTCCACTGCCTGAAGTTCACAGTAACCTTCCCTCACACCCTGATTGCTGTCTTAGGGATGAGAGCTCCCTGGGGCAAATATTTGACAAACTGGGTATAGATCCACAAGGGGCCCTGTTATCTAAACAAACTGCCCAGAATATAAGAAGAGTTGCTGAAATTGGGCTAAATTTATTTAACCCCCATTTCCACCCGGCAGGATAGGCAGCTTGTGGGGAAACTCACATCAAGTCATCAGTTAATAAGTAAGCTACACGTTTTGTTTTGTTTTCTGCACATCTGAGTATAGGCTGAAAAAATTCTCTCACCCTGAAATGTACATATAAAAATGTCTTGGAAGCTCTGGAGCTGTGATTAGAAAATGCAAGCTGATGCTGTAAGCTACTTTCTACCCTACCTCAGAGGTTTTCTGTGCAAACAAGAAAAAAATCACATAGCTGTCACAGAAGACTTACCTGGATGTTGGGAGTCCCAAGGAAGGACACTTGCATCATGTCTAACTGAAGTTCAGACATGAGTGGTAGACAGGGTTAGGGGCAGGTCAGAGTCAAGGCTTGATTTCAGGGAGCAAGTCCAGGGCACCATGAGTTAAGGAAAACTCCAGTGCTTGGGCTGAGTTCAGCAGCAGGGTCCAGGGGTCAGAGGTTCTGGGTTGAGTAAGATACTGAGTCTGAGCCCACCATAATCCAGTCTCTCCGCAGCACCTATGGGCCCTGTACAGGAGTGGGGATGGTCTCAGGGGTGCAGAAATTCCAGAGAAAACGCATTAGATCCCCAACCGCTTAAAAACAACTTGAACGTCTTCAACATCTGAACAAGAAAAGCTATTTTGGACATAAACTCATCTGGTAGGAAAACTTCCCCTAAACTGAACTGAAATGCTTTATGGGTTCTATTTGTGTCACTTGGTGTGAACAGTCTTATATTTCTCTAAATAAATAATAATGTGTTTGATTTCTAAGTGCTGCCCCACACACAACACCAAGACCAGAGGTGGTATATAATATACAGCATATTCACCGTGTTACCTTTCTAATATCTGAAAAATTCTGATTTTGAAACACACCTGGCCAAGGATTTTAGATAAGAGATTGATCACCTGAATTTCAGAGTCATCCTCGCCACCCATGCAGTGCACAATCTTAACTGGGTGGAATTCTCTTTGTAGTCCTGGCATTCAATTTTCTCTAATACTTTCAAGGAGCTTGAAATTCAGTAGAATTTCATCTAACAGCGATTTAACTGACATTTATTTTCTTTATCAAATTTTTAAATGCTGATTTTATGGGTGATCCAGCCAACTTTTTATTTCCAGTTTCTAAGGAAGTGGGCAATGCCATTAATTCTTCTTCAGTATTTATCTACATTCCTTTATATCCTTATTCAAAGTGTTATGAAGTAGAGATGTAATCTTAAAGAGGATCAGTGGCTAGTTATTTTTAACACTAAATACTTAGGGAATGTACTTTGGAAGTGTGTACTCAGGATAGGGATCATGAAGGAACAAAAGGATAGGAAGTTAAGACTGAGTGTCTGCCAGGAGCCACTTCCTCCTACAGCATTCAATGTAATCCTTGGTACATTTACCATTTAATTGTAATCCTTTTTATTGTATTCTTTTACTGTAGTCCTTTTTATTGTAATCTTTTATTATAATCCTCATCAGAGTTCTCAAGGATTTATTACAACCCTTGTAATTGCCTTCTGTCTGTGCACTCTTCTTATTTGCACAGATTATTCCCTCTATCCAGAAGCCTTCCCACTGCTTTTACCCCAATTCTTCTGGCTAACTCACTTTCACCTCATGCCGCCATCATCTAGCCAAGGCTGTGGCAGAAGCCTCCTCTCAGGTCTCTCTGCTTCTGTTCTTGCTCACGCTACACCTCCTCCATTCTCCCAAGAGTAGCATAAATCAGACCCGTCCCATTGAGGGACTCTTTTGTCCCTCAGCAGCCCACCAGAACCCTAGTTCACAAGGCCCCAAGTGACTAGGCCCAGCGCACCTTCCACCAACGCTCCGTGCACACCAGCCTCCTTCCTGTCTCCACCTCAGTGCCTTTGCCCTTGCTGTTCCCTTGGCCTGGAGTGCTCCCTTTCTAGTTCTTTGCATGGCTAAGTCCTTCTCAACCTGGCCACTCCAGCCTCCTGTACTCTTGAAACAGTGCTCCAGCACAGTGCTGGGTACAGAAAAAGCACTCCAGAATATTTGTTGAATAGATGAATAAATCGAGGGGGAAAATAGAAGAACTATAGAACCCACAGAGCTTATCTTTTTATTAGTAACTGCCCTTTCAGAAAACTTTGTTTTAGCTTTAGCTTTAATGCGTTTCTGCCACTTACCAAGAAGAATATGTTTTCTTGAATCTAAAAATATTTTTCAGCATTATTTTCTTCTTCTAGTGGTGACTGCTCTTGACATTCTTTAGATAACTCCATATTCATTCATTCATTCATTCATTCACTCACTCACTCATCTATATGGGTATCTGTTCTCAGAGTTCCCAGAGGCCCAAGCTAAATGGTATCTATATCATCACTTCCCATGGTGCTTTCTTTCATCACTATTTACTGAGAGATCCCAAAGTATTTTAGAGAGAGCAACCAGTTTATTGGATGAGAGGGACTATTAGCCCCTGATTACAGGTGAGGAAACAGGGCCCAAGAAATGGTGGAGGGAATGAACTACAGAAATGGGAGTGAGAGGAGTACTTAGGACTTCAAGTTCTCTCTTCCAACCTAGGTCTGAGGGGGTCCTTCCAACCTGGCTATCAGGACTACAGAGCAGCCCTTTGCTTCCACTTCTCTCCTCCCACGGACACCATCTCTCTCTATTCCTGGAAGAGCACTCCAGCAGAGGGAAAAGTATCTGGAAATACTGAGGAACCAAAAGAAGATGAATCCATGTGTGCCACTGAACCAAGAAAGTTTAGGAAGTATTGAGGCCGGGTGTGGTATAATCCCAGCACTTTGGAAGGCTGAGGTGGGAGGATTGCTTGAGCCCAGGAGGTCGAGACCAGCCTAGGCAACATGGTGAGTACTCTGTCACATTAAATAACTCAATAGATAAACAATCCAGGAGTTTAAAGACATATTAAGCTTTTTAAGAAACCACTATTACCCTTTTCCCATAAATTAGTGCTTTTCTCAAGTTTTGAATTCTTGAACGTGCAATGTAAAACAACATATAGCTTTGCTTTCTGACTTTAAAATAGTACATGTTCATTTTTCTTTGATTTTGGAAAATATAAGAAAGACAATGAAAAACTAAAGATACTCACAATATCATGGCACAGGAATAATCACTATTAATATTTTAAATATTTCCTCCAACTTGTCGTAATCATGTTAGACTTCTTATCTCTATCTTGTTTAATTCTTTATCCTCCCTATTTAGATGCTCCATAAATGAGTGAATATATAGTTTGGATTTTTTCCCCAAAGTGGGTTCATACTTTATATACTGTTTGTGACCTACTTTTTAAAATCTTAACACTATATCAAGAACATTATTTCATCTGATAACATCTTTTCCTCTAAAATTATTTTTAATAATTTAAAGCAATTTTTATTTAAATAATAATTATATTAATTTCTTTAACATATGGCTGCCTAACATTCTAATATATAGGTACATCATAATTTTTTAAGCAATCCTCCGTTATTGGAACATTTAGATATTTTTTGCCTTTTTTTGCATTACAAATCACACTACAAGGAGCATCACTGCCATAAATCTTTGTGGGTATGTCTGGTTATTTCTACAGCATCCATTCTTGTAGAATGGGGCAAGGGCTACAGATATGTTATTTAAGGTTTGTGATATGTATTGACAACTTGTCCTCTAGAAGGCTGTCCAATTTATACTCCACAGTAATGAGGCATAGTAGATGTCTTCGTTTTTGCCTGGAGTCAAATGCTTTTGAAGTATTGGTTACGTTATTTCAGTGTAAAATGGTATTGAAGCAAGATGGCTTTTACCACATTATTTCATATGCTTCAGCCTGACCATAAATAAATACCTCCAAGTAGCTGCATTTTTCATTTACTTATTTATTTAATTATTTTTGAGATGGAGTTTCACTCTTTTTGCCCAGGCCAGCGTGCAATAGTGCGATCTCGGCTCACTGCAACCTCTGCCTCCCGGGTTCAAGCAATTCTCCTGCCTCGGCCTCTCGAGTAGCTGGGATTACAAGCATGAGCCACCATGTCTGGCTAATTTTGTATTTTTAGTAGAGATGAGGTTTCCCCATGTTGGTCAGGCTGGTCTCGAACTCTTGACCTCAGGTGATCCCCCTGCCTTGGCCTCCCAAAGTGCTGGGATTACAAGTGTGAGCCACTGCACCTGGCCTTTGCATTTTTCTTATAAAGAGAATGTTTGCTGCTAGTGCATCTTCCTGTCAATTGGACAGTAAACTCCCAGTCCCCCAGTCATAGAGGATGTGTGTGCCTTTGCAGATTTGCAGTTATCCTCATAGTCAAACTTTTGGTGATTCCTGGTTTTAGTTCAGATGAACACTGCTGATAGTATCTGTTGCCAGTTCCCCTCTTGCAAGAGGCTGAGCTCCTGAAGGATCTCAAAGTATCTTTGGAAGAACACAGGTAGAATATGGAATACACCTTAAAGATGTGACCATTTTTGGGGTGGCAAATTGAGCCCATGAAGTCAGTGCCAGAGACTTCCTTGGATTACTCAGGGTTCTCCAGAGAAACAGAACCAGTAGGATAGATAGATGATAGATAGATAGATAGATAGATAGATAGATAGATAGATAGATAGATAGATAGAGAAAAATGAAAATGAAATCCTAAGCCCCCCAACCAACTGAATGAATCCCATCTTAGACAAGGGCACCACAGAGTAACCCTGAAAACTGAGTTATTGGCCATTTTGGGAGGTCAGACACATCTCGTCATACCTCTCCCTCCCTCACTTCCATTTAGCTTTTTCTCCAAAGGCTAAACGGAAATCGGTCCTTTCAAAAGACTTCATAACTGATATCAACCAACCTCCTGCCACTTCCCCTCCCTTCTGTGGTTTGGACACAGCTGACCAGCATTTCTTCCTGGTAAGAGACCAACAACCACTGAGATGTTCTAGTCAGTCTACGGAGGATGTGCAGTGAGGGTTTTCATGTCCTCTGCTTCACCTTTTGACATCAGACAGCTGAAAACTGCACCCTGGGATCATGCTAATGCCACCATTGTTTGAACATGGGACCCATGAAGGATCAGGAAGCTCAGTTACGCATGCATGTATTTCTCCTTTCACAAATATTCATGACTCCTCCTGTAGCTTATTGAACATGCATATTTTTGTCAGCCTGCTCAGAATTAATCTCTGTCTTATTCTCAACCTCGGAGTACCTGTTTTTGGCTTCTAGCTGGAGGATATACTTCCCAGCCTGTCAGAACGACCACCCTGTAGGCTGCCATCCTTTATGAGAAATAAAGCTTTCCTTTTGTTTATGAACCTTGTCATTCTTCAGCTGACTATAGATATAAGAGGAAATTTATTATGGAAATTGGCTCCTGCAATTACAAAGGCCGAGAAGTCCCACAATCTGCAAGCTGGAAAACCAGGGAAGCTAAAGGTACCATTAAGTCTGAGTCCAGAGGCGTGAGAACCAGGGGACCTGATGGTATAAGGAGGTCTGAGAACTGGGGTGCCTGCTGGTGTAAGTCCCAGTGCCAAAGGCCTAAGACCTGGAGTTCTGATGTCTGAGGGCAGAAAAAGATGGAAGAGGCCCCTCAAGGGGAGAGAGACAGAGAGAATGTGCCCTTCCTCTGCCTTTAGCTCTATCAGGTCCTCAATGGATTGGTTGATGCTCACCTACCTTGGTGAGGGCAGATCTTCTTTACTCAAACCTGCTGACTCAAATGCTAATCTCTTCTGGAAACATCCTAAGACCAGTTCCACCCAGAGCCCAAATGTGTCCAACCAAACCACCTTCCTGCCTGTCTGCCCTTCCTTTGATAATAAATCTGAAACCAACTCACGTCCCATAGAACTGATGTTTATGCTTCCTTTGAATAAACATAGAAATTGATCCTCCCAGTCTTAAAACTTAAGAAAGCTTAATTTTTCTTATCTGAGTTCCTTTCTTAGAAAACCAACCATTAGGACTCCTAGATAAGTATCAAGGAGCTGAAACTCATTAGATCACTGCATTTGGACAATGAGACATCAGACCCCTCACCTGTCATGATTGCCTAACCGACCATCTGCTTCCTGTTGACCAACTCCTCTTCCTTACCCTGCCCTTATTCCTGTCTTCCCACACATGGTTGAATTTCTTCCCTGCTATTTAAACCCCCAATTTTAGTCAGGCAGGGAGATGGATTTGAGATTGATCTTTCATCTCCTTGGCTACAGAACCTGATTAAAGCTTTCTTCCTTGACAATACTCATTGCCTCAGTGATTGTCTTTCTGTGAAGCCAGCAGTAGGACCTAGACCAAACTCCTGGTGTTTCAGTAACACATCCATTAAGCCTTATCCTTCCTTCTCTGTGCTCTTTTTTAGTGAAAAAAAAAAAAAAGCCTACTCCAAAATGCACACTCCTTTATACCCTACTAATCATTTAAAGGGTGAGAAGGAATAGTCATACAAGCTCTCAAATAAGTCACATTTGTCTCCTTCTTCCACGATCTCTGTACCCCATACCTGAGAGAAGAGGAAGGCAATGGCGAGTTAACTTTACCTTTCAGTTCCTCTTAGACCCACTGCTTCCTGATCTCTTTCCTCCTTCTTTCATTTTCCTAGGAGGGTTATCTCTGAAAGAGATTTACTTCATAAAATTAGACCCTAAAGAAGTGGGAGAGGCCAGGCGTGATGGATCACACCTGTAATACCAGCTCTTTGGGAGGCCAAGGTGGGTGGATCACCTGAGGTCAGGAGTTTGAGACCAACCTGGCCAAGATGCCAAAACCCCATCTCTACTAAAAATACAAAAAATTAGCCGAATGTGGTGGTGGGCACCTATAATCCCAGCTACTTGGGAGGCTGAGGCAGGAGAATCACTTGAACCGGGGAGGCAGAGGTTGCAGTGAGCTGAGATCACACTATTGTACTCCATCCTGGGTGACAGAGTGAGTCTCTGTCTCAGAAAAAGAAAAAAAAAAAAAAGAAGTGGGAGAGAGGAAGTACACTGACTTAAAAATCATCTAAGGATTCCTCTAAGTGTACAGTCTTTTAAAATATATAGAACAATATAACAAGTGTATAAGTAAACATGTTTAAAACCAATATTCTATTAATATGTTTAAAGTTCCATTTCTGTTTTAATTTAAATTACATTAGTATATTATAATAAGTTACATGTTTACAGCTGTATATTCTTAATTCCATATTAATAGTTGTGTGATACTAATAGCTGCTTAAGGAAATAGCTCTCTGTCAAAGTTTTATAACATTTTGTCCTATTATGAAGATGACTCTTGTCATCCTCTTCCATTGTCCTCATCTCACCCCAGTCCTTTCATCTTTTTCTTTTCTACATGAATTCCTCCAGAGGACCACTTTGTTCACTGCTTTATAGTAATTAATTGACTAATTTCAAAGACAGGAGAAAAACAGATTTATTTTGCCTTCCAACTGAGGGTACAGAATGGACCAGGAGGAATCCCAAACTCATTTTCTATGTGAGCACTTATGTGCATGTCTCATTCATTGGGAACCTAGCCCCATGAGGCCCCAGCTTTAGAGCAATTAACAGGACACAGATGGAACAAGTGCTAACCTTGCCTCCGCAACCACACAGAGTGGGGCCTTAAGAAAAACCCTGGGGTGGTTTTGGAGCACCCTGCTGGCATGGAGGCCTGGAGACCAACATTTTGGGAATAATGAAGGCTGCCACGGGGAAAGAAGGCCATTCTCTAGCACCTTAAGAACTGACTAGCGTAGCTCACAGCTCCAGAGGCACATGTTCTCATTCTGAAAGGGAACGAGGGTCTCTAGGGACATGGTGCAGCTGCAATAGCTTATAAAGCCAGTAGCATGACTTCATCTCTGGCTTGGGAGCCAAATGTTACACAGAGCAGAAGCCAAAAGCTAGTGCTAACTCAGGGTGAACAAGAAAAACTGGAAAAGACCAAGGTGTGTGTTTACATGCTTTCAAAGCTGCACCCTCCTAAGAATGGAATGATTTTGCTGTGAGTTCACAACATCTTGAATAAGCATTGATAATGGAGGTAGGTATACAAACACCTGACCCTGATTTCATTTAACAGATGCCCAGTATCCTTCACCTGGCTCCTAAATGACTGGCTGAACCTCCACTTAACAGGGAGTTCATTCTAGTTAAGTTGCTTTTGATCATTCCCTAATCTTAAGGAAGGTATGTACGTATTTAATGCTATCTATTGGAGTAGGTAACTAGAGAGATATCCCCCTTCAGAACTGTGAAAACTCTCTTGCTTTTGCAGGAGAAATTTGAGATTCACACAGGGCATGTAATAATCTGCAGTGAGGGTTGGTTCTGAAAATGCTGTTGGTGGTGGTGGTTTTCACACCAAATAGCTAGCCATATAAGGTCAAGTTCTTTCACATGGCATGTAGTTGTTCATAAATCATGTAAATAGCTTACTCATGTTAGTTAGGAAAGTACGTTGAGTTACTCATTCATTTTTGGACATGGTGATAGGTAGTATGTATTTCAATTTTAACTTCTGTACTTTGAATTGTATTTTGTAAACATTAGGGCAATATGTTTTTGAAAGGATACTTTGTGGATCCTTTTGTTAGGTGGGTCTGGGAGAATAAACATTTACATTCCTTGGGCAAAAGAAATATTCCACTATAACAGTGGAGAATCTTATTTATTGAAATCAACATTCATCGATGTTATTATTATAAAGTCCTTCCCTTTTTTTCAAAATAACAATATTTTTTCTTATCACCTGTTAAGGGTACACTCTGTATTGTAATATTTTTCTTTTATTAATATTATTATTATACTTTAAGTTTTAGGGTACATGTGCACAATGTGTCGGTTTGTTACATATGCATACATGTGCCATGTGGGTGTGCTGCACCCACTAATTCCTCATTTAGCATTAGGAATATCTCCTAATGCTATCCCTCTCCCCTCCCCGAACCCCACAACAGTCCCCGGAGTGTAATGTTCCCCTTCCTGTGTCCACGTGTTCTCATTGTTCAATTCCCATCTATGAGTGAGAACATGCGGTGTTTGCTTTTTGTCCTTGCGATAGTTTACTGAGAATGATGATTTCCAGTTTCATCCATGTCCCTACAGAGGACGTAAACTCTTCATTTTTTATGGCTGCATAGTATTCTATGGTATATATGTGCCACATTTTCTTAATCGAGTCTATCGTTGTTGGACATTTGGGTTGGTTCCAACTCTTTGCTATTGTGAATAGTGCTGCAATAAACATACGTGTGCATGTGTCTTTATAGCAGCATGGTTTATGGTCCTTTGGGTATATACCCAGTAATGGGATGGCTGGGTCAAATGGTATTTCTAGTTCTAGATCCCTGAGGAATCGCCACACTGACTTCCACAATGGTTGAACTTGTTTACAATCCCACCAACAGTGTAAAAGTGTTCCTATTTCTCCACATCCTCTCCAGCACCTGTTGTTTCCTGACTTTTTAATGATGGCCATTCTAACTGGTGTGAGATGGTATCTCATTGTGGTTTTCATTTGCATTTCTCTGATGGCCAGGGATGATGAGCATTTTTTCATGTGTTTTTTGGCTGCATAAATGTCTTCTTTTGAGAAGTATCTGTTCATGTCCTTTGCCCACTTTTTGATGGAGTTGTTTGATTTTCTCTTGTAAATTTGTTTGAGTTCATTGTAGATTCTGGATATTAGCCCTTTGTCAAATTAGTGGGTTGTGAAAATTTTCTCCCATTTTGTAGGTTGCCTGTTCACTCTGATGGTAGTTTCTTTTGCTGTGCAGAAGCTCTTTAGTTTAATTAGATCCCATTTGTCAATTTTGGCTTTTGTTGCCATTGCTTTTGGTGTTTTAGACATGAAGTCCTTGCCCATGCCTATGTCCTGAATGGTAATGCCTAGGTTTTCTTCTAGGGTTTTTATGGTTTTAGGTCTAACATGTAAGTCTTTAATCCATCTTGAATTAATTTTTGTGTAAGTTGTAAGGAAGGGATCCAGTTTCAGCTTTCTGCATATGGCTAGCCAGTTTTCCCAGCACCATTTATTAAATAGGGAATCCTTTCTCCATTGCTTGTTTCTGTCAGGTTTGTCAAAGATCAGATGGTTGTAGATATGCGGTGTTATTTCTGAGGGCTCTGTTCTGTTCCGTTGATCTATATCTCTGTTTTGATACCAGTACCATGCTGTTTTGGTTACTGTAGCCTTGTAGTATAGTTTGAAGTCAGGTAGTGTGATGCCTCCAGTTTTGTTCTTTTGGCTTAGGATTGACTCGGCAATGCGGGCTCTTTTTTGGTTCCATATGAACTTTAAAGTAGTTTTTTCCAATTTTGTGAAAAAAGTGATTGGTAGCTTGATGAGGATGGCATTGAATCTATAAATTACCTTGGGCAGTATGGCCATTTTCACGATACTGATTCTTCCTACCCATGAGCATGGAATGTTCTCCCATTTGTTTGTATCCTCTTTTATTTCATTGAGCAGTGGTTTGTAGTTCTCCTTGAAGAGGTCCTTGGTGTCCCTTGTAAGTTGGATTCCTAGGTATTTTATTCTCTTTGAAGCAATTGTGAATGGGAGTTCACTCATGATTTGGCTCTCTGTTTGTCTGTTATTGCTGTATAAGAATGCTTGTGATTTTTGCACATTGATTTTGTATCCTGAGACTTTGCTGAAGTTGCTTATCAGCTGAAGGAGATTTTGGGCTGAGACAATGGGGTTTTCTAGATATACAATCATGTCATCTGTAAACAGGGACAATTTGACTTCCTCTTTTCCTAATTGAATACCCTTTATTTCCTTCTCCTGCCTAATTGCCCTGGCCAGAACTTCCAACACTATGTTGAATAGGAGTCGTGAAAGAGGGCATCCCTGTCTTGTGCCAGTTTTCAAAGGGAATGCTTCCAGTTTTTGCCCATTCAGTATGATATTGGCTGTGGGTTTGTCATAGATAGCTCTTACTATTTTGAGATACGTCCCATCAATACCTAATTTATTGAGAGTTTTTAGCATGAAGGGTTGTTGAATTTTGTCAAAGGCCTTTTCTGTATCTATTGAGATAATCATGTGGTTTTTGTCTTTTGTTCTGTTTATATGCTGGATTACATTTATTGATTTGCATATGTTGAACCAGCCTTGCATCCCAGGGATGCCCACTTGATCATGGTGTATAAGCTTTTTGATGTGCTGCTGGATTTGGTTTGCCAGTATTTTATTGAGGATTTTTGCATCAATGTTCATCAAGGATATTGGTCTGAAATTCTCTTTTTTTGTTGTGTCTCTGCCAGGCTTTGGTATCAGGATGATGCTGGCCTCATAAAATGAGTTAGGGAGGATTCCCTCTTTTTCTATTGATTGGAATAGTTTCAGAAGGAATGGTCCCAGTTCCTCCTTGTACCTCTGGTAGAATTCAGCTGTGAATCCATCTGGTCCTGGACTTTTTTTGGTTGCTAAGCTATTGATTATTGCCACAATTTCAGAGCCTGTTATTGGTCTATTCGGAGATTCAACTTCTTCCTGGTTTAGTCTTGGGAGGGTGTGTATGTCGAGGAATTTATCCATTTCTTCTAGATTTTCTAGTTTATTTGCGTAGAGGTGTTTGTAGTATTCTCTGATGGGAGTTTGTATTTCTGAAGGATTGGTGATGATATCTCCTTTATCATTTTTTATTGCATCTATTTGATTCTTCTCTCTTTTCTTCTTTATTAGTCTTGCTAGCGGTCTATCAATTTTGTTGATCTTTTCAAAAAACCAGCTCCTGGATTCATTAATTTTTTGAAGGGGTTTTTGTGTCTCTATTTCCTTCAGTTCTGCTCTGATTTTAGTTATTTCTTGCCTTCTGCTAGCTTTGGAATGTGTTTGCTCTTGCTTTTCTAGATCTTTTAATTGTGATGTTAGGGTGTCAATTTTGGACCTTTCCTGCTTTCTCTTGTGGGCATTTAGTGCTATAAATTTCCCTCTACACACTGCTTTGAATGTGTCCCAGAGATTCTGGTATGTTGTGTCTTTGTTCTTGTTGGTTTCAAAGAACATCTTTATTTCTGCCTTCATTTCATTTTGTAACCAGTAGTCATTCAGGAGCAGGTTGTTCAGATTCCATATAGTTGAGTGGTTTTGAGTGAGTTTCTTAATCTTGAGTTCTAGTTTGATTGCACTGTGGTCTGAGAGACAGTTTGTTATCATTTCTATTCTTTTGCATTTGCTGAGGAGTGCTTTACTTCCAACTATGTGGTCAATTTTGGAATACATGTGGTGTGGTGCTGAAAAAAATGTATATTCTGTTGATTTGGGGTGGAGAGTTCTGTAGATGTCTATTAGGTCCACTTGGTGCAGAGCCGAGTCATATTTCTGGGTATCCTTGTGAACTTTCTGTCTCATTGATCTGTCTAATGTTGACAGTGGGGTGTTAAAATCTCCCATTATTATTGTGTGGGAGTCTAAGTCTCTTTGTAGGTCACTCAGGACTTGCTTTATGAATCTGGGTGCTCCTGTATTGGGTGCTTATATATTTAGGATAGTTAGCTCTTCTTGATGAATTGATCCCTTTACCGTTACGTAATGGCCTTTTTTGTCTCTTCTGATCTTTGTTGATTTGAAGTCTGTTTTATCAGAGACTAGGATTGCAACTCCTGCCTTTTTTTGTTTTCCATTTGCTTGGTAGATCTTCCTCCATCCTTTTATTTTGAGCCTATATGTGTCTCTGCACGTGAAATGGGTTTCCTGAATACAGCACACTGATGGGTCCTGACTCTTTTTCCAATCTGCCAGTCTGTATCTTTTAATGGGAGCATTTAGTCCATTTACATTTCAGGTTAATATTTTTATGTGTGAATTTGATCCTGTCACTATGATGTTAGTTGGTTATTTTGCTCGTTAGCTGATGCAGTTTCATTCTAGCCTAGATGGTCTTTACAATTTGGCATGATTTTGCAGTGGCTGGTGCCAGTTGTTCCTTTCCATGTTTAGTGCTTCCTTCAGGAGCTCTTTTAGGGCAGGTCTGGTGGTGACAAAATCTCTCAGCATTTGCTTGCCTGTAAAGTATTTTATTTCTCCTTCACTTATGAAGCTTAGTTTGGCTGGATATGAAATTCTGGGTTGAAAATTCTTTCCTTTAAGAATGTTGAATATTGGCTGCCACTCTCTTCTGGCATGTAGAGTTTCTGCTGAGAGATCTGCTGTTTGTCTAATGGGCTTCCCTTTGTGGGTAACCTGACCTTTCTCTCTGGCTGCTCGTAACATTTTTTCCTTCATTTCAACTTTGGTGAATCTGACAATTATGTGTCTTGGAGTTGCTCTTCTCCAGGAGTATCTTTGGGGCATTCTCTGTATTTCCTGAATCTGAATGTTGTCCTGCCTTGCTAGATTGGGGAAGTTCTCCTGGATAATATCCTGAAGAGTGTTTTCCAACTTGGTTCCATTCTCCGCGTCACTTTCAGGTACACCGATCAGATGCAGATTTGGTCTTTTCATATAGTCCCATATTTCTTGGAGGCTTTGTTCATTTCTTTTTATTCTTTTTTCTCTAAACGTCCCTTCTCACTTCAATTCATTTATTTTGTCTTCCATCACTGATGCCCTGTCTTCCAGTTGATTGCTTCGGCTACTGAAGCTTTGGCATTCGTCACGTAGCTCTCGTGCTCTGGTTTTCATCTGCATCATGTTTTTCAAAGGACATTTTCAAAGAACAAAAATATCAAAGGACAGTTTTTAAAGAATTGATATAATAATTAATGACAATATTTTTAAATTTACTCCTGAACATCTCTTCATAAAGCTATGAAGTCCCTTTTATGTCCTGAGCACTACAAGCTGACCATACCAGCTATTTCTTCTCCAAGTAGCTCTGGTTAGCAAGTTGCTTAAAGCAAGGATTACAAATTTAGGTTGCCTGTGCCAGGACAGCTCTTAGTTACTCATATGTGGTTAATCTGCTGTTGCACAGCTGACCTTCAGTACTGGTGAGCAGTCACCCCTTCCTAACTGTAGGATTCAATGTGAACTTGAGGCTTTTTTTGAGTTTAAGGCAGAATTCTCTGATGAGTCAGACCACAAAATCCCAGGAGAGCAGCTAGGAGGAGAGGCATATGAACCTTAGAATAACATTCATCTCATCCATTACAAGATGAGCATGAATGTTGCCTGACAATTAGCAATTTCTGTTACATACACTCTATTTTCACAGACAAGAAAACTGAATCCTAGAGAAGTTACATGATTCATTTCAACATTCACAACTATTTAAAGGCTCATTGGAGCCAAAAGGCACACTTTTCTTTCTACTGTTCAATACATATTTGTTTTGCAAACCTTCCACAAACCAGGCATCAGGAAGGGAACAGAGGTGAGCTTTTAAGAGACTTTGCAGTCTGTTGGAGCAGCATGCAGGAGCCACATGGCAAGGATTGCCGTGTTGTGCTGCTGTGGCTCTTCCTCCTCCATGGCTTGCTTTCTTTGATCTAAGTTCAGATTGTTACTTAGACATAGAACAACTTCACTTCCCATCCTATTCTGGTTACCGAGGGACTGCATATTACCCCCAAAATGTGCCACCCTTTATTTTCACAGGAGGCAGTAGTGACCTGGGTTTGAGGGGCATAAGCTTTGTTTGCCTTTTAAGGAATGATGATGAGTTTACCTGAAGACTAAATGCTAATTCTGCCCATCTTATAACTAAGGATGCCTTTCAAATAGCAGAAACACATGAAGTGTGGACTAATTGATTCAGTTTGGAGCACAATCTGAATTTTAAAATGGAAAGAAACCAAGATTACAATAGAGTAAAGAGAGTAAGGGCTAGATAAAGGGGTTGTGTAGCCCTTTGCAGCTGTTGAGTTCATTTTCTTTGATCTAATTCCTAATCTTGGCTTCATTTTAGAACACTACACTTGTTTTTCTTTCTCCTCTTATTCCTCTTCTAATTTACATTTTCCTCCATATATTTGAATCCCTGGAAGCCTCCTGAAATCTTTCTGCAACAAGGCAAATGTACATGAATCAATCAATCAAAGAGTAGTCAACAATTGTGTTCATTTCCTCATCTTCTCCTCTCTCTGGGCTCACTGCTCTGGCTTCTGTCTTCTCTGTTCTCTTGTCATGAATCTGTCTTAAGCCACCAAATTCTTCCTAATGGCTTTGTTCATTTCTTTCCTTGCCAGCTCAGCCTAAGGCTCTGGTAGCCATCTCTGCATCTTCAAGCTCTGTCCTCCCAGTTTGGATGGTAATACCGGGTTCTCTTCTCATCTTTTCAACTGCTTGTTTGGGCCTCCTTTTTCTAGTTCCTCTCTCTAATTCCATTTGGTAATTATGGCATGACACCCAGATTCAGTTCCTGGCATTTATGGCTTCTGTCTCAAACAGATCCCATTTACTGTCAGAGCCCCTTGAGGACAATGATCACATATATTTTTTTAATATCACAGAGGGCATTCCACATAATTGGAGCTCAACACCACTGACTTAACTTAAAAACATGACTTCTAGTAGTGGTTATCTATAGTGTCCTCCTAGAGGGTTTTGAGGACTAGCTATGGAATATATAGTTATATTCAGGGAAGTCTATAGTCTCATAAACTCATGAAATTAAAATGAATATAACTATATTGAGAGAATAGATGTTGATGGAACCTTTCAGAAATACAGATTGTGCTCCAAAATATGCGTAATCATTAGTCAAAATATATTTAATCGTTGCCTATAACAGGCATAGTGTGGAGTTGGACATTAGATGTTGTAAGAGGTAGAAAAAGTCTCTGGCACAGTTCCTGTTTTCCAAGTACTTACAATCTACTATCAGAGACAATACTTACACACTGTAGTTCAAGGGAGAAAGTAGCAAGTGTTGTTACAGAGGCATAGATGCCATTCCATGCATCCTACATGTTTTCTCTCTAAGTTTAGACAAAGGAATTATTTCTTCCAGTTAGGAATATCTTGAAAGATTCTGGGAAAAGGTAAGATTTGAAACTGGCTCTAAGGATGTGGATTTTTCCACTTTTGCTAATTAATTTATTTTACTTGTTATAAAGAAACAAATATATGTAGTCAATACCAATAAGAGAAAAGGAGCAAAGAAAAACCTAATAAATATCACCACACAGAGATAATCTCCAGTGACAGCTTTTCTTCTGTGTATATTGATGTGGTTGTTTTGCAAATTTGGCATCATACACTGCATAATGTTTATAACCTGCTTTTCTCATTTAACAGTTTACCACGAACGTCTCCCCATATCTGCTTGTCAGTTGACGCATGATATATTTTTACTAGGTGACGATCGCGAAGGGAAAAAAATGCCTGAACCTAAGCTGTAGGATTTGCGAGAACAAAGGACCTGGAGAAACTATTGGCAGTGACAGGAGACCCACACTCAGTGAGGCTTGTTCCTGCTGAGTGCACAATCCCAACTTGGTAATTTGTCTTCTTGGCATCAGATGATGCTGGCTACACTTCAGGAACACACCAAAGCATGAAATCTTTCCATTCTGATGAATAACCTGGTGTATGAAATCAGCCCGAGTGCAACTGAGATGCTTAGGGAAACAAAAGGTCATCAAGAAATCCCATTTCTCCACCTAATGGAGAGAGCTGTGGTCACTGCTGGGAGTGTTTCTGCCTTTTGATTCCTTGCCAACTGGAGCGAACGTGGCATGCGGCCTGATGTAGTTTTATTCGGAAAAGCACTGCCAATTAGATGGCAAAAGCCTGCAATTTTCTGAATGTTTATAATCTAAGTGGGTGTGCTCAGGGTGCAGTCCAGTGGGCAGCTTAATATTCCACTTGAAAATGCACCAACGAAGGGCAAAGGTGCACAATCTGGTTGTTTTTCTCTAAAACAGAATATTTTTTCAAATGCCTAACGTTTATGTCCTATTTCATGATTGTGAAGGGCAATTCAGGATGTCTGACCTTTAAAACAAGGAGTTAGTATTTGCCATCATGACAGTACTCAGGGGAGAAATACTGGTGGACTAAAGTTCATAATAATGTTCCCATGATTTTTGGATCTACTTATGCCTAATGGAGGCTATTAGCATCTTGAAAGTAAATGTCCTCTGGTTTGGTTTGAGATATGCCATGAGCTCTACCCTTGATTCTATCATTCATCTACTTACACACATACACACACACACACACACACACACACACAGAGAGAGAGAGAGAGAGAGAGAGAAACAGGGAGAGAGAGAGAGTGAGAGAGAGAGAGAGAGAGACAGAGAGAAGGATTTATTAAGAGTTTATTATTATATGCCAGAGACAAAGCAAAATTCCACTTGAGACAAATATCAGGCCCATTCCAATCTGCCTTATTCAAAGCCAGATTACCACGAAGGGCACAGAAAGACAAACTTCTCACGTTGTCACTCATTTGTGGGAGCTAAAAATGAAAACAGTTGAACTCATGGAGACAGAGAGTTACTAGAGTAACTAGGATGGTTACTAGAGTCTGGAAAGGGTAGTGTGGAGGGAGAGAGGAAGTGGGCATGGTTAATGGGTACAAAAAATAGTTAGAAGAATGAGTAAGACTTAGTATTTTTCCAGCACCACAGTGTGACTGTAGTCAATAACAATTTAGTGGAACGTTTTAAAATAATTAAAAGAATATAATTGGATTATTTGTAACACAAGGGATAAATGCTTGAGATGATGGATACCCTTTGTACCCTGATGTGATTATTATATATTATATGCCTGTATCAAAATATTTCATATACCCTATAAGTATATACACCTATTACATGCCCACAAAAATTAAAAACAAAATTTAAAAAAAAATCTGCCTCATTCATGAGAGAAAGCCAGGAGGATGCAGCACTAAGCCAAGCCTACCCCAGCTACAGGAAGAACATTGCACAAAGGGTCAAGAGAGATGGACTGAACCAAACAGGGCAGGTGGTGTGTTCATAGAAGAGATTTGGCGTGACCCTGTTCTGAGAGCTTATAATGCCAGGATTGGATGTTACCACAATGAAAGTGGCCTTGATAAGATCCCTTTGATTTATACAGTACAGATTTCAAAGGCATAGATAATCTAAGCCACAGCCACATGCTGTATTCTTTTATGGCAATTAAGAGAGAGAATGGTTTATCTTATGTCCCTCACATGGAGTTCACCAAGCAGATGCTCCAGTGAATTCCTTGTGCATCGCATTCTCTGCCCCACTGCCTCCAGTCACCACCTGAACCTGTGTGCCTGGGAGCCCTAAACCTAGTCCCCTGGGGAGAAAACCCCTCCCTTCACAGAAACACCATGTTGGGTACAAGGCAGGACCGTTTTCCTTCACTGCCCTGTTCTTTCTTCTACACGCTCTACCAACATAAGGCCTTAGGACTGTGTTACAGGCAAGCTAGAGAAAACGGTGTGATAGGAGAAAAAAGCTAGAACTCGACATAAATATGGACTCTATTCCGGTTCAAGAAAGCAACATTTCACAGGATAATGTGGTTTCTGACCTTACTTCATTGTCCTCTGCCTCTAATCACCTCTTGAAAGAACAACTCCAGGTTCTAACCACTGCTGGATATCATCTAACCATGCCTTGGGAGGCTCCAGCCCTTTCCCACAGCGTTTGCTTCATCCAGGAGATGGGTCCTCCCACTCAGCCATACAGGCCTGTGTTACTCAGTTCATAATTACATACTTTGGGGCTCTAGCAGGACAGTGAGTGGGGGTAGATTTGCCAGATTTAGTAAATAAAAATACAGGACACCCAGTTAAACTTGAATTTCAGACAAACAATGAATAATTCTTAGCATAAGTATGTCCCATGCAATATTTGGGATGCACTTGTACTTAAAAATTATTTGTTGCTTATCCAAAATTCAAATCTAACTGGGTATCTTGTATCTGGAAATGATAAGTGTAGCTTTCAGCACCTCCAGACACCACAGAACAGTTCAGAGTGGGTAGGGTACTTCAGGATCTCTCTTAGTAGGGGATAAGATTACTCCTATTGTCAAGTGGGTAACTTCTTTTTCCCCCTCCCTCCCTCAAAGATGGTATCGTATGATCTTCTAACCCATATATAGAAGAAGGGAAATGATGTACAAATGTTAAACAAAATTATGGGAGGCCATTGTTCTGGACTGAGCTCCTGTACTGGGCCCTAACAGACCAAAGCAAAATGCAGCCACTCATGCTAAATGCAACGTAGTCAAACTGAAACTTTAAGGAAGCAGATAGATCCCAACACAGGCAAGTTGTTTATTTTTCTCCTGAAAACAGATAATCATAATAAAGTTTCCTCTACTCTAACCCTTACAAAAAAGTAACCAGAAGTAATCACTTTTTTTCTCTTGTTCTGTTTCCTTATTCCTGCTTTACAAAACCCACTGTTTTATTTCCCAATGAGATTTGAGACCAAACGAGTCCACTTATGATGGAGATGATGCCTAAAGTTTTGGTCAACCTCAAAATTGAGAGGTTGACCAAAAGGGGGGAATTGTTCAATCAAGTTTATAACCTAGGGCTGCTTCCTTACATATTTTTAGTGGATATGTAAACAGACTGGATACGTAACCTAACTGGATATATAAACAGACTGTAACCTACTCTTGTGTCAATCCTAGAGTTTTGGCCAATCACAGGTAGCCAACTGTTCAAACTGTGTTCAAATAAAGCAAAGGCTGAACTGTAAACAATCCAGCTGTTTCTGCCCATCACTTCTGATTTCTGTAAGTCACTTTCCTTTCTCTGTCCATAAATCCTCTCCCACCAAAAGACAGTGCTGGAGTCTCTCTGAGCCTATTCTGGTTCTGGGAGCTGCCCATGAATCATTCTTTGCTCAGTTAAACTTTGTGAAATTTAATTTGTCCTTTAACACAAACTATCCCAGAATGTGACCATTCTACCTCACCTGCAGTAGAGTCAGCACTGCCCACTATTTCTTCCCAGAAGTGTTGGTTCCTTTGTTCCCTCTATCCTGCCTCCCACTTTTAGTTATTTCCCATTGTGCACTTCAGACCTGCAATGAACCAAATGTTTGTGTTCCCTCAAGACTCCTATGTTGAAATCCTAACCCTCAATGTCGTGGTAGTAGGAGGTAAGGCCTTTAGGAGGTGATTAGGTCATGAGGGTGCAGCCCTCATGAATGGGATTAGTGCCCTCATTTAAGAGGCCCCAGGGAGCTCTCTCTTTCCCAGGTAAGGATACAACAAAGAGTTGGCAGTCTGCAACCTGGAAGAGGGTCCTCACCCAACCAGACCATGCTGGGACCCTCATGTTGAACTTCCAGTCTCCAAATGTCTGAGAAATAAATGTCTGTTGCTTATAAGCCACCCAGTCTATGCTACTTTGTTACAGCAGCCCAAGTGGACTAAGACAAGGCCCATTGGGTGCGCCATGTGTTCTGACCAACTCCTTCCTCCCTAGGGTTTGTGAGAAGAGGGTGAATTGTGTCTTTTCAGGTCCACATGTTTGTAAGTGAACACTCATAGTGGTCAGGAGGCCAGACTCTGAAGTGTGAATTGTGTAAATTCACGTGTGCAAATTGTGGCTTTGATATTGTCACATAAAAATTATAGAATGCCATTGTTTTGGACTAAACTCCTGCAAGAGGCCCCAATAGACAAGAATAAAAATAAAAATGGAGTCACCCACGATGAAATTCCACATCATCAAACAGAAAGTAAGTTGTTGTCTAATGCTATGAGGAGAAATAACAGCCAGTTTCTCAAACAGGCCAGTTTAAAATCTTCAGTCTGCATGACAGTGATATTCTCTCTGCTTTAATCCTTACACATTTTAGGTGGCCTAAAGTAACCTGGTATTAACTAATCAGTTATTTTTCTATTGTTCTGTCTTCCTCTTCCCCGCTGGCAAGCAAAGTAGCTTTGAAAGAACTGATACACTCTTTGTTTTTTACTTCCATTTTCTTTAGCCCTGATGTCAACCCCATTAGCCCAGTTCATTGGAAGGAACACTTATTCTATGTGGTGGAATGAAGTGTTGCCTGATTCTAGAATTGCAAGTAAAGCCAATTGAGATATTTACACTACATTTGTTGTAATTTTGTCTTTTGACAACATTAACTAGCCTCATGAACTTGGACAAATTATTGAACCTGTCCCTGCACTCGTTTCCTCATCTGAAAAAGGAGGTGGAGGGTAGACCATATTACCTACCTCCTAGGGATGTTGTGAAGACTAAAAGACATAATACTCATTAAAAATTCAGGTGTTCCTAGCATTCAGTAAGCACTTGATCAATATTAACCTTTATTATCATTTTAAAAGTTTTTATTTTTACTGAATTGGGAAGGCTCTAGAACAAATTTAGGAATGAATTACAGAATCTTTAGGCCATCCTGGTTGCTCTCAAAATTTAGCTTACTGTTCAGAAACTCTTCTATCTTCTCTTCCTACCATTCATCAGATGACTAGTGACCAGAAATTAGAAATGAAGTCCTTATGCTGAATCAAAATTCAAATTAATTTCCATTTTCGTTTCCTTGCCAAATACTGCGGCTGGAGGGGTGAGCAGACATGGCAGGATTTGAGAGCTGTGATGAAGGGGAGGGAGTGTGGCAGGAAATAGGAACCAAAGGAAAAATCACAGAGAAAAGGAGCAGGATCAGCAGGTTTCCTGTGCCTCCGAAGAGTGCATGATGTCACCATCGTGCCCAGAGGAGGGCTGCAGATCAACACCTGAGAGTAGTGGTATCAGAAAAAGGGTCGCTGCCCTTTTGGTTATTAGGATTAGAGGTATTATTTAAACATTGGCTGTAACATCTACTCCAAAGTTTGGCCAAATGACGTAAACCATCAAATCTTACACCTTCATTTTTTATGGGGAATTTTACTAAATGTTTTTCCTGTGCCCTCATGTCTGGACACACCTCTGTTTTGAGTCAAGAAAATGATCTCTCGACTATGAATAACAGGCCCCAAAACATTATATTAAAACTCAGTCAAGGTATCACATATTATTCCACAAGACATAATGGATCCAGGGCCTTTCTGGGCTTTTTCATCCCAGACAATCCAAGGGGAATTTGAGTCAGTTACCAGGTTGCAGGCCTAAACAGATTTTTAATGCTTACCAGCATCTGCAAACCACCAAGTGGTTCATAAGAGACTTACTAAAGGTTTTGTGTTTTATCCAAAATGCAAAACAAAACATGTACATGATAAATTTTTAATAAAACCTGGCACAGTAGCTATAACATTGCTTCCAAAGGAGACTTCTTGGGTTCAGATCCTGGCTCTACCACTTATTATCTGTGTGACCTTGGTCAAGTTACCTGACGTTGCTGTGCTGGTTTCTTCATCTGTCAAATGGGAATGATATTAACTACCTGCCAGGGTTACACAGGAGTAAAGAAGTAATTGTTGTAAAGCCCTTAGAACTGTACTTGGCTCATAGTAACCCCTCAATTAATGCATGCTACGATTATAAATGTTAATTTTAAAGTGTCTGGTCAACTGCCTATTTAAGATTTATATTTAAATGCTCAAGAAATAATATCACTTTATGCATCTTTTTAATTGAAAAATTAATAGATGATTAAATACAACAGTGGGTCTATTTTTTAATATATATAGACATACTATAAAGAAACAATGTTTTAAAATATGGGCTTGGTAAAAGTACTTTATCAAGGTGAAAATACCATGAGATTTTCTCTTCTGTCTCATGAGGAAGAGGAAGTTGATTCTCAGGGATGCTTGAACTAGAAAGGTCTGGTAGGTCTAGTAGGTTGCTCTCTGTGGCTCATTGAATGCTCTACCAAGTTAGCATCAAATCTCATTGAATGCTTTTCAGCTGTGGGCATGGATAGCCCAGGCCTACTCACTTACATCAAAGCTTTATCTGTCTGCATTCTGCGTTTTCATCCTTTTCTTTAAAACCAGATATCTTTATATCAAACAGTCCTCTCCTCTTCCCAGTCTAGTCTCTAACCCATGATTTCAATTACTATCTGTGGAATGATCATGTATTTATAGCCCCAGCCCAGGCTTTCCAAGCTTCAGACCATCTTCAACTTAATATGTCCTTTCGGATGCCCCAAAGAAACCTATCTAAACTGAACTAAGACTGAGCTCATCATCTTTCCTGCCAAACCTCGTATTCTTCCAGGGTTTGCTATTTCATTGAATGGCACCACCATCCCACATTGTCCAAGCCCTAAACTTCAGTTCAACCTTAATACCTCCTTCTCTCTCACTCTTTATCCAGCACTTCACCTAGTCTAATTGGTTTTACCTCTTAAATTGCTATGGACTCATCGACTTCTGCATCCACCTATTCCAATCCTCACCATCAGCACTCAAGTTCAAACTACTCCCATCACTCAATTCAACCACTGCCTTTTAGCCAGGCTTGCAGCCTCCACTCTGGACCACTCTCCAGTCCATTCACCACACTGAAGTCAGAGTAACCTTTTCAAATCTAATTAAGTCATCGCCTTCCACCCCTCAACCCCACTTAAAAAACTCAAATGACTTTTCATTGTTTTTAGAATAAAGATAACTTCTTAATTCTGCCTATGAGAATCTGCAAGGTCTAGCCCCTCCCTTCCTTTCCTATTTCACTTTGCAATCCTGTTTTGCTCAGTCTCTTGTCTTCTGCCTCTCAAGCGTTCTTTCTGTTTCTTATCTTTTTCATGCTCCCCCTTGCCATGAGATCTTTGCCCATATTGCCTTGAACGGTCTTCTCTCCCTTCTTGGCCTGGTCAATGCTGACTTCTCAACTCAAGCAACCCTTCTGCAGTGAAGCCTTTCTTAACCTCGCTGATGTGATCAACTTCTTCTAGTCTAGGATCTCATAACACTGAGTACTTCTTATTAATGCCTTCGTTCAACTAATATTTACGGAGCACCTGTGTCAGATGCTGTTCTAGGTACTCAGGAAACATTGTTGAACAGAACAAAGTCTCTCCTCTTAAGAAGGTGGCATTCTACAATGGGAAACAGGCAATAAACAAATAAATATAACTGTCAGAGGATGATAAGTACTTAAAAGTAAATAAGCAGGAACAAAGATGAGGGAGTTTAGATTTGCAATTTTTCATTTGTTTCTGTGGTTAGTGGATTATATTTTTGTTCCCCACTAGACTGTAGGCTCCAAGACAGCTAGGTTTGCTCATTATTTATCTTCAACTTCTAGCACAGTACCTATCTCATAATAGATGCTCAATAAAAATGATTAACTCATTTTCATTCAAAAAACAATAATTTGCACAGAATGGAACATAAAACTATTGAAAAGTGAGAAAGAAAAGAAAGTTTTTATTTAAGGAATGTGGGCCCCTTTAAATGATCAGGCCCAGAGGGGCAATGAAATGTGACAGCAGTCACATCTCACTCGTCACCCTGGAGCTAAGTAATCTGCCTGCTATATGGGCTCTAGACTGAGCGTCGCCACCGAGTAGCCATAAATTAACCTAACAATGTTATATGCTGGACATCATAATTCACACCCTGTAGTTCAACAATGTATAGCCAATCAGGAGTCAATGTTATTTCTGTAAGCCAATGAGAATTCCTAAAAAACAAGTTTTGTAATCAACCCTTCTCCTGATTTGTCCTTTTTTCTTTGAAAACTTGAGTCTCTCCTTTGTTCTTTGAAGCAATTCCCAGTGTTTCCCACGGTGAGTCATCAACCTTGGTCCAAATCAACTCTATATTAATTTTGCCTCTGTGTCTTTCTTTAAATTGGCAATAGCCTTTTATAAATAGATGTCAATGACTTTTTTAAAGTGGTATTTGAAAATAAATCAGGTGTTCAGTCTCACTTCAAAGCAATTTAACTTTTAAATCCCTATGTTTTAATGTAAAACAGAGATCGTCTTGGAAAATCTCAGACACTGAACACTTTGAGTTCCTTTCATTCTTAGATAAAAATCCTAACAACATTTTGCACTTTAAAAAATTTTTATGCTGGTAAATGATTTTCACATTGAAAGTCAAAGAAGCAATTAAATTAGTGAATTCTGCTGTGATCGAATAAGCCAGTTAAAACATGGACCTGCTTCATAAGTAAGTTTGCACTTTTGGAAAGAACGTAACTGCCCCCAAAGGATGGACATGGGTCCAAAGCCATGCTTTAGCTTGAACTTTTTAGCTATTTCCAAGAAGCAAAAAGTGCTATGGTTCTCAGATATTTATTTTTCTTCTCTATAGAGACAAGTCAGCATTTTGAAGACAGAGGGTTCTTCTGCTAAGCATTTCTGGGTAAAGGAAAGTGCCACTCTGGCATTTCTGCTCTATTTTTTAATTATAAATGACAGCTGAAAAACTAAAATATGATAATGACAACAGGATGGTGGAAAAAAACATGAATGCAGACAGTTTTTTTTTTTTAAGCGACCTTTAATTTTAAAAGCACTAAATCCATCTGCAGTAACTCTTCTAAATTGTTTTGTGAGTTTGCCCTATAGCCTTCGGACTTTCTGTTTTGGCTTTCACATTGTCTAAACAAACTCTTGAAAAAGAATGATTTTTGTACAAATTTCCCTAGAAAATGAAGAAAGAGAAGCTCCAACACAGCAGAAAATTGTGCTGAAAGAGGAATTCTAGTTGGGTGGATGAGGGTGGGTGCAGGGCGAGGACACACAAATTCATGGCCATTAGGTAAGAAATGCAAAATAAGCAAAAACACAATGAGTTTGCTTTGGAAAATTTTCCAAGAACAGATCATTCCTGGCCAGGTAGTGGGGCCTGGTTGAATCATAGAGCTCTACTGACATCTAGTGTAGAAAGGCATAATGATCATCTACGAAGTGAAATAGCCTACTGTCTTTTAATACATGTCCTAAAAAGTCAACTATGAATGTATCGTTATCGGTCAAGGGAAACCATAGCAACTAAGTCCTTTAACAAAGGGCTTTCTTT
Source organism: Symphalangus syndactylus (assembly GCF_028878055.3). NCBI lineage: Eukaryota > Metazoa > Chordata > Mammalia > Primates > Hylobatidae > Symphalangus > Symphalangus syndactylus. Next base: position 86,815,391 of record NC_072432.2, read on the forward strand.
TTTTTTTGAGACAGAGTCTCGCTCTGTCGCCCAGACAAAGGGCTTTCTTATGTAACATCCTTCATTCTCTCTACAGTAACCCTGCAAGCAAAGCAGAAACATTGTTATCAATCTCATTTCACAGAGGGAAGAACAGAGGCTTGGAGAAAGGGGTTTAGTGACTTTCCCAAGATGACATGCCCACTGAGGGCAGAATCAGGACAAAAACAAGTCTTCTTTGATCTCAGACCTTGATTCCCTGCAAATCTCTCCTCTCCAGCCACAGTTCTGCCTTCCCAGCTTCAGAGGACACTGAAAGACTTCTCCAAAGGTAAACGTGGACATCCTCCTCATTTGGGAGAAGGGAAGGAGAAAGGGGCATGGTCTTAGCTGAACCCCATAGAAATTAGAGTTGAATGTCTCTCTGGATTTATGCTACACTGGCCTATGAAACCACGAATTAGGAATATCAAGTTCCCTAGCAAAAATGGTAGTTGGAAGTAATACAAAAGGGAAGAGCTTCAACTAGGAAAGCATTGCAGAGTCCCTGATGTCCTTTTCCTTCTTTTTTGAACAAATAAAAAAACACCCACAAACCCCGCCCCCCCCCCACACACACACACACACACAAGTCTACATACAGGGAGATAGATGGATGGAAAGATAGATAGATGATAGATGATAGATTAGATAGATAGATAGATTGATTGATTTTAGAAAACAAACATCCAAAAGGGTGTCTTAGGATTTTCTCCTTAGTTTATTTTATGCTGGTAGCAGATAACAAGCATCTGATTTTAAGTTTTTCCATTTAACAGCAAAAACTGAAAACAAACAAAAAGCAGGAGTTCAAATAAATCTAAACAAATAGTGAATAAATTACAAGAAGAATAACTGCAGGGAGACAGCGTCTTGGGGGATTTGTTTGTTTGTGTTTTAGAGATGAGGCTTGCTATATTGCCCAGGCTGGCGTCAAACTCCTGGGTTCAAGCAATTCTCCCACCTCAGCCTCTTGACTAGCTGGGCCATGCCACCACGCCCAGCGAAAAAGCAATTTTTGCATTTAAGGAGTGAAGATAACTTTATGGGAGAGGATGTTTGTTTTCATTTGGGTTTCAAAGGATTTATTTAGGGATAACTGCAGTTCCAATTCAGATTTCTGACCAGACCAAATGACTCAAGGGATCCTCCCACTTCAGACTCCTAAGTAGCTAGGACTACAGGTGCCTGCCACCACGCCTGGCTAATTTCTAATTTCCTTTTGTAGAGACAGGGTCTTCTCATGTTGCTCAGGCTGGTCTTGAACTCCTGGGCTCAAATGATGCTCCCACCTTGGCCTCCCAAATGTTGTGATTATAGGTGTGAGTCGCCACACCTAGTCTACTTTCATATATTTTAAAAAATATAATCTCAGCTCCTTTAACTAAAGCTTAAAAAGCAAGCAGGCCAGGTGCGGTAGCTCACGCCTGTAATCCCAGCACTTTGGGATGCTGAGGCGGGAGGGTCACAGGGTCAGGAGTTCTAGACCAGCCTGGCCAACACAGTGAAACCCCCTCTCTACTAAAAATACAAAAAATAGCTGGGCATGGTGGTTGGCTCCCAGTTACCTGGGAGGCTGAGGCAGGAGAATCTCTTGAACCCGGGAGACAGAGGTTGCAGTGAGCCAAGATTACGCCACTACACTCCAGCCTGGGGAACAGAGCTAGACTCTGTCTCAGAAAAAAAGCAAGCAAAGAGAACAGACATTTGCTCTTCCTTGACCAGTAGTCAGCCTTCAGCATTCTGAAGAAAAATAAATTTTTTAATAGCTCATTAAAAAATCTGATCATTTCATGTTGAGTTGGTTAGAAAAAATGTTCAAAAGAACACTCCAGAAAATTTAAAATGAGATTGCGATGGAAGGTGTTTAGAACTTATGATATTTCCAGGCATTCACTTTTAATATTTGACCCGTAAAGACATGGTTTCATTGGAATGCTAAAAGCAAAAAAAAAGGGCTTTAATGCAGGGAAAGTGATGATTTGCTGAAACAGTATAATTATTTGCTCAACCAGAATATTATAATTTACTTAAAATCCCAGAAAATTATAATTTACTTAAACTCCCATCCAGTTCAGGATTTCATTTTCATATCTATTTCGTAGCCTTTGACGTGGAAAATGAACATATTAGAAGTTGCTGAGAGATTGATTAGGGCATCCTTATCTGAGTAGTAAACAACTGGAATCTGTCATCTACAAATGTTGTCTATGCTTAACATTTGTGTTTTGTGCCAATAGAAGTCCTAGCATAATAAGCAAAGGAATAGTTTGGCAATTGCTGCATTAGTCTCATCAATGTAGAAGCCAACTCAGGTCATTCTAGCTTAAACAGCCACCTGGTTTGGTTGCTGTCTACATTGACAGAATTAACCTACTAATATACTTTCCCTCAAAGTGTATCAAAACCTAGCACAAAACCTAGAAATAGAAACGAGAAAGAAGTTATGACTATCTGGCATGAGTTGTTGGTCTCGAGAAACAAATGAGAATGGAAATGTGCAAGAAATTGCATATAATAAGAGTTGTGAGTTTAAATGTTCACAGAAGCCAAGTAGATGACAAGGAAGAGTGATGATGTCTGAATGATAAGCAGGGGCCATAAAGAATGTGGCAAACTGGGCAGCACATGCCCTGTTCCAAGAGGCATCATCTACTACTCACTTCCAGCAAATTATGTGAGGCAAGAATGTGGGGAGAAGTCAGGAATCTGGAGTTTTGATTGACATCTCCCAACATTTAAAATATTAGCTATTAATTCGACTTTCTAAGAACTCCGAAAGGGCCAAATCAAGAATGGCTGTAGGCTGCATTCGACTCACACCAGTTTGTGATATCTGACAGATAACATCTGGGCTGCATCAGCTCTGCATTTTCTCAGTGCATATGTATCGCATGTATGTGCTTATGTCTATGGGTGTGTACACACATGGATTTACACATCTTAGATCCATCTGCATATATGAAGATGAGTCAAACTGAAAAATTAAAACAACAACAACAAAAATCAGTCTGCTTGATTGATCCCCTAGAACTATGTGACAGATATTGCTGGGACCCTGAAGCTTTGGTGAGGCCAACAGTGTCATCTTCTGCCAGATTCTGTCTCCTCCTTACCCTTCTTGAGCAATGTCTCCCCCAGCCATTCTCCACCTTCACTGTGCTTTTGCATCCAAAAGGCAGTATCTGCAGCCCCTCTTTGGAGAATTGCTTTAGACCAACTGGAGCCAATTTGCTGACAGGTGCAAAAAGCCAAAGGTACATCTTCCTGGGGGCAGACAAGTCTTAACTAATGACTTGCAGGCATGAAAGTATGAAAGCTTAGCTCTCCTACTTTGGAATGGGGTGACTTTGAGGTATAACTTACACATCGTAGCTCCCCTGCAGGATTAGGCTGACACTCCCTTCTGCGAGACTTTGTCACCATTGCTTCCTTACTTGGCTTCTTCCTCTTTTCTCTTCTGGGCTCCCCTCTCCTATACTGGTCCCATCTTCACCCCTTTATTAAAAGGCACCTTTATTAAGGAGGATTTCCTTAATAAATCATTTGCACACAATTCTTTGTCTCAGAAGCCTGTTGAATCCAACCTGAGACCACTAGTCTCCTCAGTGTCTCAATTTTCTCTACCTTAATATGAAGATGATAATATAACCTACCACACAGGTTGTTGTGATGATTAAGTGAGTTAGCCTGCATAAAGGGCTTATAATAATCCCTGACAATCACTACATAAATGTTGGCTAAAGTTATTATCTCATGATATTAGTTGATACAAATCAAAATAAAATCATCATGTTTTTCAGCTGAGTTCTATTTTCTTATGAAAGTACATGTTGATTTAAACTTTGGAGATGTATATGTATGAGAGCTCAATGTATCATTTTGTTCTCCAAGATTATTCACACATGACATGCCTGTAGGATGAAGAAGAATCCCAATAACAAACCCAAACTAAATGCTGGTGTGTTCATTGGTGGCAAAACCATTAGACCATGGCATGGGACATCTCAGACACCTCTGACATCCTCACGAAGCATCACGATCGATTCAGCTGCCACCCATCTGTCAAATGCACAGGCCATAGTGAGCCCAGCTCTCATGGCCAATTTGTTGCTTCCATATTGACACAGCCTACGTTTCCTGTCTTTCCTGCAGAAACAGGCATCTCTTTCCAAATTTCTCCATTGTTGTCAACAGTACCATCATCTTTCTAATCCCTCAAGATTATAAATTTAGAAGTTTCTTTCCAGCTTCTCCCCCCAAACCAATCTATCATCATGTTTTTGCCTATTGTTTTTCTCACAAGGCCCAGCAAATGTCTTCCTTTCTAAAGCTGCCACTGTAATATAAGCCCTAATACTTCATGCTTGAGGACTCCCACTGCTAATTTGTTCTTGTACCTTCTTGTCTCTTCTGTCTTTAAATCACTGTTGCTGTAGCTGGTAGAATATTCTTTAATGCTTTCCACCTTTCTATAGCCAAAGAGCATGTGTTACCTACTCCAATTATTTAACAAGCAAGTACAGAGTACTGACTATGTTCCAGGTATTGTTCTAGGTGCTTTACAAATATTAACAACCCTTGGAGTCATGCAGTATTATTGCCCCAGTTTTATAAATGAGGAAACAGAGGTAAATAATTTGCCCAAAGTTATAAGTGTCAGGGCCAGGACTCAAAGCCACAGCAGTCTGGCTCCCGGGTCTGTGCACATAGTGACAACAAAGCAACACTACCATTGCCTCTCAATGTTTGCTGTCACCATCATCAATCTTTGTCACTGCTCTCATCCCAAACCCTCACCTCCAAGTTCTCCCATTCCTGAGTTTCTGGGAGTAATTCTGTAGGCAGAGTAGGGCAAGAAACATTCTGTGAATGGTAAGACAATGGCTTGCTTGAAAATTTTAAACCAGGAAATCATGAGAGATAACACTAGCGGGGAGATAAGTAACCTGTTTGTGAGGAATCAGGCTACAATAACAGGCTGACCTGCTCATGACACTCAAACCGGTGAACATATCTATAGTTGCTCTCAAAATGTTAATAATCTCAGTTTTCACAGCCTTCCACTTTGAGATATGTTCTAAAAGAACTGGTCAGTCCCTGTTTCATGGTTGCATTAAGTTCTTTCCCCATAGACCAAAAACCAATCTCAGAAAAGAGTACATGTGTAACTCTCCTATACACTTGTGAGTTCCTTAAACCTCCAAGATTCTTCATCATTGGTGGGGGCAGAGGCCGGTTCTCTTTGTTTGAGAATAAGTTTGAGTGCATATTTCTAAAGCCATTTCTTCAGTATTTTCCCAGGATGCCTATAGGGACTTTATGCACATAGGACTCTGATGGCCTGCCTAATGTCCCAGAGACCCCAAGAGTCAAATGTGTGCACTAGGATACACTTATGAACCCACTGTACTTGAATATCTATTTTTTAATTTTAAATACTTTTATAATTACAAGTAATTTTTCAATTATCACCACGGTGATGTGTATTTCATATTCAGAAGGTCTGTCCAAATTCTTATTGACCTTCAAACAAACTGTAAATTTGACCATGATTATAGATCTCTAGTAATTTGCCACTCCTTGCCACAATAGCTTAAATGAGCGTTAACATCTTCTTTTGGAGCACATTAATATTTGCTGGATATTTTAACCAAAATAGAATTACTAGGCGTGGTTTTAGTAAACAATTACTGGGTAAAGTGCCAAAAGCAGACAATAATATAAAATGTTCTGAAAGCTTTGCTACGTAACTATTAAGCTGGAGAAAATAAATGAAAGAGTCTCCAAAAATGTGTTGTTCAGTCACCATCTGGAATGGCTTAGTATGGTAAAATACAAAAACAACACCATATAATATATTTTATTGTATTTCTTCAAAGTAACTCAATTATAGAATCACATAGTCAGAGCACATTGTGATTATTTGGTTAGGGTGAACATAAGGTTTTAAATTATTCTTTTTATTTTGGGCCCAAAGGGGGGTGACAGAGAGTAGTTGGACATTAACTTTTAAAAAACTTTTCCCTTGAGATAATATAACAACTTTTGTTCCATCGTAACTCAAATTTAATATCAATATGGCTTTCTCAATTAGATCAACCGATGTGTAACAGATTCATTGGCAGCAGATGAGTTGGTGACATGAGACTAAAGCATGAAGGATAAAGAAGTTACTTAAAATCAATTTATTTTGGCCAAAATTTTTACGAGGTTTAAATATTTTTTATGATAATGTCTCAAAATTCAAAGTATGGTGATAGAGATTTTGGTCATCTTATGTATGGTTCTGTTTCTGGCTGGAATCTTAACTCTAACAGGCAGATATGATCCACCTTGCCCCAGGTATTTATATTAAATAATTTCTGGAGAGGATCTTCAACAGAAGGTAAGTTAAGAATGCCCACATCCATTTTAAAGCATCAACACTATACAAAGTCTGCCATACATTAATTTCGGCATCAGTACTCATTATTCATTTAAGCATTAATTTTTACACCAAATCTCATTTTAAAGGGATATAATACAACATTATTACCATGTAAATAAATGTAGAAAAAGTACTAAAAGGAAATTAAGGTTAGGAAAATATTTGAAATCCGGTGCAAGGTTAGTACATTAAAATATAATTCAGTTGCTGGAAATAGGTAACAAAATTGGCTCTAAGCTTCCTAGCAGCCAAAGCAAACAAAAATACCTTGATATATATCACTCAGAATCCATAAGCCTAAAAATAGACCTATTTTTCAGTGGAAATTCAGTTTTTCTTGCTCTTAAGACCTGAAAGAAATTTCTCCTGTAATTCCTTATAAGAGGAAGCTAGGTCAAATTCGGCTTTGTCTTTTGTTTTTGTTTTTGTTTTTTTTAAGATTGAATTGGTAATTTTATTTATTTTTTATTATTATTATACTTTAAGTTTTAGGGTACATGTGCACAATGTGCAGGTTTGTTACATATGTATCCATGTGCCATGTTGGTGTGCTGCACCCATTAACTCGTCATTTAGCATTAGGTATATCTCCTAATGCTGTCCCTCTCCCCTCCCCCCACCCCACAACAGTCCCCAGAGTGTGATGTTCCTCTTCCTGTGTCCATGTGTTCTCATTGTTCAATTCCCACCTATGAGTGAGAACATGTGGTGTTTGGGTTTTTGTCCTTGCGATAGTTTACTGAGAATGATGGTTTCCAGTTTCATCCATGTCCCTACAAAGGACATGAACTCATCATTTTTTATGGCTGCATAGTATTCCATGGTGTATATGTGCCATATTTTCTTAATCCAGTCTATCATTGTTGGACATTTAGGTTGGTTCCAAGTCTTTGCTATTGTGAATAGTGCCACAGTAAACATAGGTGTGCATGTGTCTTTATAGCAGCATGATTTATAGTCCTTTTGGTATATACCCAGTAATGGGATGGCTGGGTCAAATGGTATTTCTAGTTCTAGATCCCTGAGGAATCGCCACGCTGACTTCCACAATGGTTGAACTAGTTTACAGTCCCACCAACAATGTAAAAGTGTTCCTATTTCTCCACATCCTCTCCAGCACCTGTTGTTTCCTGACTTTTTAATGATGGCCATTCTAACTGTTGTGAGATGGTATCTCATTGTGGTTTTGATTTGCATTTCTCTGATGGCCAGTGATGATGAGCATTTTTGCATGTGTTTTTTGGCTGCATAAATGTCTTCTTTTGAGAAGTGTCTGTTCATGTCCTTTGCCCACTTTTTGATGGGGTTGTTTGTTTTTTTCTTGTAAATTTGTTTGAGTTCATTGTAGATTCTGGATATTAGCCCTTTGTCAGATGAGTAGGTTGCGAAAATTTTCTCCCATTTTGTAGGTTGCCTGTTCACTCTGATGGTAGTTTGTTTTCCTGTGCAGAAGCTCTTTAGTTTAATTAGATCCCATTCATCAATGTTGGTTTTTGTTGCCATTGCTTTTGGTGTTTTAGACATGAAGTCCTTGCCCATGCGTATGTCCTGAATGGTATTGCCAGGTTTTCTTCTAGGGTTTTTATGGTTTTAAAACTAGCTCACCAGCCCAATAACAATGCTCTTCCCTTTCTTCAGACTTTCAACATGTTCCTTCGGTTTTTCATTTCAAAAATATTTATTGAATACCTACTATGTACCTGGAATTTGTATGAGATGCTGGGGAATACAATAGTAGGCAGAACAGGCCCAATCTTGCCATTATGGAGAGAGTTGAATTTCTTCTTAAATCACATAAATAAATATATACAATTGCTATATATATATATATATATATAAAATATGTACACACACATTTATATGCATGTTTCTATAATACAATATATGAGTACGTATAATTAAAAACTGTGGCTAATGCTGAAAAGGAAACTACAAGGCATCTAAAAACAAGTGACTTGATCTACACTGGAAGGTCAGAGAAGGCCTTCCTAAGGAAATGAAGTTCGCACTTGGAATGAAAGGAGGAATAAGTACCATCTCTAAATAGAAGTATATTTAACACTGCACTGTGCTGTATCTTTTTCTATTTTTTAATGGGGAGGGAATCTGATCTTGTTTTCCAAATTTCCCCATGGATGCTGAGCTCCTGCAGGTATAGGTTATATCTCCTCCTTCAGCATCGCCATCCTGTCTCAACGATGTCAGGGATGTTGTAGTACTCCATAAACCCTCAGTTCAGCAAACTGCCGCTGAACGAGAAGAGAATACAGTTTAACGCTACCACCATCAAAAATGCTGAGCAAGAAAATATAGCTCCCTTTACCCTCAACTCTCAGTACTTTGAACTAACAAATGTTTTAATTGACAGGAAATTCAAATACATCTTCCAAGCACTTTATCTTTATTACAAGTTTTGGGGGAGATTGGAGTTCCCCTGGAGAGAAATTTAAACTGGAGAGCTGGAAAGGCCTGTGCTTTGTTACAAACTGAGAATTTATCTTAGTATGCTGTTTTTCTTCTATTCACGGTAAATGATATTTCAATATTCCCTCTGCAGCACCAGGCAGCACCTGCAGACTTGTTCTCTTGCTCCTACTATAACAAATTGCTAATTACTCACAAACACCACCAAATTATTTTAACATGCCTGTGAGGTCACTGCACCAGGCTCAGTTTCTCTCCTCCTCATCTTTTTTTCTTCCTCCTTCCTATCTTCCTTCTCTACCTTCTCTTTTCTCTCCTCCAACATATATACTATCTTTCCCTTCCTTCCTCTACTGGATCTCCTTCTCAGGATGTAAAAAATATGAAATCTTATGATCAGAGGCTGCATAATGACTCAAAACCTACTGAGGGCAGAGATTTTGTGCTTGGTAACTTAATGCCCAGTCTCTCCACTCCCTAGACTGCAGCTTTGCCTGCCCGGATTTACAGGCAATGGAGCCTGGCCTTTGAGGGTATCTCTATGTTTGTGGGGAAACCATCAAATTATGGGGAAAAGAAAGAAAGATTAGGAGAATCGAAGAAACTGGTGTCCCTATCTTTCATGGAGAAGAAGCAAATAGCAAGGGAAGATATAAATAATGAAACCCATGGGAGTGAGCAGAAAGCAAGATTAGAACCTAAAGAGAAGATCCTCAATGGTGAAAGGGCAAGACAGAGTTAGGGACATCAGAAAGCAGAATTTAAAGAAATTCCCAGAGCCATGGACATAAGAGAGAGAGCTTAGTCTTGGGCTGAATCTGAAAGGGAGGAGTTGTTATTGAAGGCCCTTTGCTTGTCTAGACGTCTTGTTGATAGCAAAGTGATAATAGAATGTGAAGATTAACTGTTGAGCTCTAGATTTGGATGACCTTGCTTCTTAAGCTATATGACCTTGGCCAAGTGACTAACCTTCCTTAAGCTTTGCTGTCTAATCTGTACAATGGAGAGAATAATACAAGAGTTGTAGTTGTCCAACACATGGGAGCTCCTATTATTTCTTATTCTGTTACTATTGTAACTATACTATTACACTACTATAAGTGCTAACACATGGGAGGTACTAGAAAACACTGTTGATTATCAAAGTTGTGTATGTGCCATATACAAATAATCAGGGAAGTTTTCCTTATAAGATAAAGTGCAACCAATCAGACTTTCAACCTGTTCTCTCATAGACTACAAACATTTGCTGGATATTAAAGAGCTTGCTTTAGCTTTGAAAGTACCCATGTGGCCAGAGAGCACTCTCCTGTGCTTGTTTTCCTGGATGTCTCCCTATCACACAATTGGTCTGCTTCATTCTTTGGGAGTTACAACCTGCCAATGGAAACAACAGCTTCCTCTTCCCTCAGGCCAACAAGCTATACTATGGGAAGGAAAACAGGCCTCTTGAACTGCTTTAGCTACAACCTTGATTTCAGGCAGCCAGGAGCTCAGAGGCTAGACCTCTTGGTTGGTGCTCCCTGGGCAAAGATCACTTACCTGATGACGTGGATTTCTATCTACAGCATGGCAAGAAAAACAGCGGCATGTAACCTGCACTCTTTATGACCCTGACAATGTTATTGTTAGGACCACCCATGCCAACCTGGATGACTAAAGAAAGTGATAAAACATCTCTAATAAACCAAATAGAGATGTCAAAACATTAGAAGGGTTAGATCCCATTTGGAATAGTGTGATGAATTTTGGACACCATATTTTAAGGGAATACCTGAAAGTTGTGTTCCCAAGGATAGCAACAAGATGAAAAAGAAAATGATAATTTATGGAACACAGCACATAGATGTGTCAGGTACTGAATAAAGAGCTAAAAAATCCATTATAAGCATCATTCCATGGAATGTTTATCACGACCCCATAAAAGAGCTAATGTGGTCCCCATGTGACAGATGAAAACATAGTTATTAGGGAGGAGGTTCCAAGATGGCCGAATAAGAACAGCTCCAGTCTGCAGCTCCCAGCATGAGCAATGCAGAAGATGGGTGATTTCTGCATTTACAACTGAGCTTTGAAGAGAGTAGTGCTTCTCCCAGCACAGAATTTGAGATCTGAGAACAGACAGACTGCCTTCTCAAGTGGGTCCCTGACCCCTGAGTAGCCTAACTGGGAGACATCTCCCAGTAGGGGCCGACTGACACCTCATACAGTCCGGTGCCCCTCTGAGAGGAAGCTTCCAGAAGGAGGATTAGAGAGCAACATTTGCCATTCTGGAAACAGGGTCTGGAGTGGACCTCTGGCAAACTCCAACAGACCTGCAGCTGAGGGTCCTGACTGTTAGAAGGAAAACTAACAAACAAAAAGGACATCCACATCAAAATCCCATCTGTACGTCACCGTCATCAAAGACCAAAGGTAGATAAAACCACAAAGATGGGGAGAAACCAGAGCAGAAAAGCTGAAAATTCTAAAAATCAGAGTGTCTCTTCTCCTCCAAAGGAACACAGCTCCTTGCCAGCAATGGAACAAAGCTGGACAGAGAATGACTTTGATGAGTTGAGAGAAGAAGCCTTCAGACAATCGGTAATAACAAACTTCTCGGAGCTAAAGGAGGATATGTGAACCCATTGCAAAGAAGCTAAAAACCTTGAAAAAAGATTAGACAAATGGCTAACTAGAATAAACAGCATAGAGAAGACCTTAAATGACCTGATGGAGCTAAAAACCATGGCATGAGAACTACACGATTCATGCACAAGCTTCAGTAGCCGAGTTGATCAACTGGAAGAAACGGTATCAGTGATTGAAGATCAAATGAATGAAATGAAGTGAGAAGAGAAGTTTAGAGAAAAAAGAGTAAAAAGAAATGAACAAAGCCTCCAAGAAATATGGGACTATGTGAAAAGACCAAATCTATGTCTGATTGGTGTACCTGAAAGTGACAGGGAGAATGGAACCAAGGTGGAAAACACTCTTCAGGGTATTATCCAGGAGAACTTCCCCAACCTAGAGAGGCAGGCCAACATTCAAATTCAGGAAATATAGAGAACACCACAAAGATACTCCTTGAGAAGAGTAACTCCAAGACACATAATTGTCAGCTTCATCAAAGTTGAAATGAAGGAAAAAATGTTAAGGGCAGCCAGAGAGAAAGGTCAGGTTACCCCCAAAGGGAAGCCCATCAGACTAACAGCAGATCTCTCGGCAGAAACTCTACAAGCCAGAAGAGAGTTAGGGCCAATATTCCACATTCTTAAAGAAAAGAATTTTCAACCCAGAATTTCATATCCAGCCAAACTAAGCTTCATAGGCAAAGGAGAAATAAAATCCTTTACAGACAAACAAATGCTGAGAGATTTTGTCACCACCAGGCCTGCCTTAAAAGAGCTCCTGAAGGAAGCACTGAACATGGAAAGGAACAACCAATACCAACCACTGCAAAAGCATGCCAAATTGTAAAGACCATCAATGCTAGGAAGAAACTGCATCAATTAATGAGCAAAATAACCAGCTAACATCATAATACAGGATCAAATTCACACATAACAATACTAACCTTAAATGTAAATGGGCTAAATGCTGCAATTAAAAGACACAGACTGGCAAATTGGATAAAGAGTCAAGACCCATCAGTGTGCTGTATTCAGGAGACCCATCTCAAGTGCAGAGACACATATAGGCTCAAAATAAAGGGATGGAGGAAGATCTACCAAACAAATGGAAAGCAAAAAAAAGCATGGGTTGCAATCTTAGTCTCTGATAAAACAGACTTTAAACCAACAAAGATCAAAAGAGACAAAGAAGGCCATTACATAATGGTAAGGGGATGAATGCAACAAGAAGAGCTAACTATCATAAATATATACGCACCCAATACAAGAGCACCCAGATTCATAAAGCAAGTCGTTAGAGACCTATAAAGAGACTTAGACTCCCACACAATAACAATGGGAGACTTTAACACCCCACTGTCAACATGAGACAGATCAATGAGACAGAAAGTTAACAAGGATACCCAGGAATTGAACTCAGCTCTGCACCAAGCAGATCTAATAGACATCTACAGAACTCTGCACCCCAAATCAACAGAATATACATTCTTCTCAGCACCACATCACACTTATTCCAAAATTGACCACATAGTTGGAAGTAAAGCTCTCCTCAGCAAATGTAAAAGAACAGAAATTATAACAAACTGTCTCTCAGACCACAGTGCAGTCAAACTAGAACTCAGGATTAAGAAACTCACTCAAGACCACTCAACTTCATGGAAACTGAACAACTTTGCTCCTGAATGACTACTGGGTACATAACAAAATGAAGGCAGAAATAAAGATGCTCTTTGAAACCAAGGAGAACAAAGACACAACATAACAGAATCTCGGGGACACATTTAAAGCAGTGTGGAGAGGGAAATTTATAGCACTAAATGCCCATAAGAGAAGGCAGGAAAGATCCAAAATTGACACCTTAACATCACAATTAAAAGAACTAGAGAAGCAAGAGCAAACACATTCAAAAAGCTAGCAGAAGGCAAGACATAACTAAGATCAGAGCAGAATTGAAGGAGATAGAGACACAAAAAACCCTTCAAAAAATCAATCAATCCAGAAGCTGTTTTTTTTGAAAAGATCAACAAAATTGGTAGACTGCTAGCAAGAATAATAAAAAAAGAGAGAAGAACCAAATAGATGCAATAAAAAATGATAAAGGGGATATCACCACTGATCCCACAGAAATACAAACTACCATCAGAAAATACTAGAAACACCTCTATGCAAATAAACTAGAAAATCTAGAAGAAATGGATAAATTCCTGGACACATACACCCTCCAAAGACTAAACCAGGAAGAAGCTGAATCCCTGAATAGACAAATAACAGGTTCTGAAATTTAGGCAATAATTAGTACCCTACCAACCAAAAAAAGTCCAGGACCAGACAGATTCACAGCTCAGTTCTACCAGAGGTACAAAGAGGAGCTGGTACCATTCCTTCTGAAACTACTCCAGTCTATAGAAAAAGAGGGAATCCTCCCTAATTCATTTTATGAGGCCAACATCAACCTGATACCAAAGCCTGGCAGAGACACAGCAAAAAAAAAAGAGAATTTTAGACCAAAATCAATGAACATCGATGCAAAAATCCTCAATAAAATACTGGCAAACCGAATCCAGCAGCACATCAAAAAGCTTATCCAACATGATCAAGTTGGCTTCATCCCTGGGATCCAAGGCTGGTTCAACATATGCAAATCAATAAATGTAATCCATCATATAAACAGAACCAAAGACAAAAACCACATGATTATCTCAATAGATGCAGAAAAGGCCTTCAACAAGATTCAACAGCCCTTCATGCTAAAAACTCTCGATAAACTAGGTATTGATGGGATGTGTCTCAAAATAATAGGAGCTATTTATGACAGAACCACAGCCAATATCATAATGAATAGGCAAAAACTGGAAGCATTCCCTTTGAAAACTGGTACAAGACAGGGATGCCCTCTTTCACCACTTCTATTCAACATAGTGTTGGAAATTCTGGCCAGGGCAATCAGGCAAGAGAAAGAAATAAAAGGTATTCAATTAGGAAAAGAGGAAGTCAAATTGTCCTTGTTTGCAGATGACATGATTGTATATTTAGAAAACTGCATCGTCTCAGCCCAAAATCTCCTTAAGCTGATAAGCAACTTCAGCAAAGCCTCAGGATACAAAATCAATATGCAAAAATCACAAGCATTCCTATACACCAATAACAGACAACCAGAGAGCCAAATCATGAGTAAGCTCCCATTCACAATTGCTTCAAAGAGAATAAAAGACCTAGGAATCCAACTTACAAGGGATGCGAAGGACCTCTCCAAGGAACTACAAACCACTGCTCAATGAAATAAAAGAGGACACAAACAAATGGAAGAACATTCCATGCTCATGGATAGGAAGAATCCATATTGTGAAAATGGCCATACTGGCCAAGGTAATTTATAGATTCAATGCCATCCCCATCAAGCTATCAATGACTTTCTTCATAGAATTGGAAAAAACTATTTTAAAGTTCATATGGAACCAAAAAAGATCCTGCATTGCCAAGACAATCCTAAGCCAAAAGAACAAAGCTGGAGGCATCACACTACCTGACTTCAAACTGTACTACAAGGCTACAGTAACCAAAACAGCATGGTACTCATAACAAAACAGATATATACACCAATGGAACAGAATAGAGCCCCCGGAAATAATACCACACATCTACAACCATCTGATCTTGGACAAACCTGAAAAAAACAAGAAATGGGGAAAGGATTCCCTGTTTAATAAATGGTACTGGGAAAACTGGCTAGCCATATGTAGAAAGCTGAAACTGGATCCCTTCCTTACATCTTATACAAAAATTAATTCAAGATGGATTAAAGACTTAAATGTTAGACCTAAAACCATAAAAACCCTAGAAGAAAACCTAGGCAATACCATTCAGGACATAGGCATAGGAAAGGACTTCATGACTAAAACACCAAGAGCAATGGCAACAAAAGCCAAAACTGACAAATGGGATCTAATTAAACTAAAGAGCTACTGCACAGCAAAAGAAACTACCATCAGAGTGAAGAGGAAACCTACAGAATAGTAGAACACTTTTGCAATCTACCCATCTGACAAAGGGCTAATATCCAGAATCTACAAATAGCTCAAACAAATTTACAAGAAAACATCAAACAACCCCATCAACAAGTGTGCAAAGGATATGAACAGACACTTCCCAAAAGAAGACATTTATTCAGCCACAGACACATGAACAAATGCTCATCATCACTGGCCATCAGAGAAATGCAAATCAAAACCACAGTGAGATACCATCTCACGCCAGTTAGAATGGCAATCATTAAAAAGTCAGGAAACAACAGGTGCTGGAGAGGATGTGGAGAAATGGAATGCTTTTACACTGTTGGTGGGACTGTAAACTAGTTCAACCATTGTGGAAGACAGTGTGGCAATTCCTCAGGGATCTAGAACTAGAAATACCATTTGACCCAGCCATCCCATTACTGGGTATATACCCAAAGGACTATAAATCATGCTGCTATAAAGACACATGCACATGTATGTTTATTGTGGCACTATTCACAATAGCAAAGACTTGGAACCAATCCAAATGTCCACCTATGATAGACTAGATTAAGAAAATGTGGCACATGTACACCATGGAATACTATGCAGCCATAAAAAAGGATGAGTTCATGTCCTTTGTAGGGACATGGATGAAGCTGGAAACCATCATTCTGAGCAAACTTTCACAAGGAGAGAAAACCAAACACTGCATGTTCTCACTCATATGTGGAAATTGAACAATGAGAACACTTGGACACAGGGTGGGGAACATTATACACCAGGGTCTGTTGTGGAGTTCGGGGGAGGGAGGAGGTATAGAATTAGGAGAGATACCTAATGTAAATGATGAGTTAACGGGTGCAGAACCCCAACATGGCACATGTATACATATGTCACAAACCTGCACGTTGTGCACATGTACCCTAGAACTTAAAGTATAATAAAAAAAAAAGAGAGAAAAAAAGAAAGCATAGTTACTAGGGAACTATAAGTAGCTTTTCTAAACTCACAGTTGAATAGCTATGAAGATGGGTTACAACCTGAGGTCTGTAGCTCTCCAAAGTCTGTTTACAATTACAAAGATTTGGATCATGATTTTTCAGGAGGATCTGGAAGCACTTGAGAATGGTTGAGACAGAGAAGATTTGGCTAAAAACAGACAAGGTATCTGTCTTCAGTGTAAAAAAAAAAATATATATTTTTAATCTATTTAGCTATGGACTTAGCTCCTAGGAGGAGTTTCTTGGAAGCAGATTTTGCTTAATAGTAGGAATTTATTAATAGCCAGAGCTGTTGCACAGAGAAATGCACAGACTTTGGCAAGCTCTGACCTTCCCAAAACATTCAAGCAGGGCCGAGTTCTTCTGACAAGGATGTGGTAAAGGGACCCCCAATGTCAGGTGATGCATAAGCCCTTACTTTTAAGATCCCCTCAGTGCTAAGATTATGCAATCCTAAATTAATATTTGCACTGAGTCTTATTGGTTCCTTATTGGGCCATGAGGGCCATGTCTTTTCTTTTTTTTTTTTTTTCAACTTTTATTTTAAGTTCAGGGGTACATGTGCAGGATGTGCAGATTTGTTACATAGGTAAACGTGTGCCATGGTGATTTGCTGCACAGATCATCCCATCACCTAGGTATTAAGCCCAGCATCCATTCCGATTATTCCTGATGCTTTCCCTCCCTCTACCCCTCCAACAGCCCCCAGTGTGTGTTGTTCTCTCCATAAGTCCGTGTGTTCTCATCATTCAGCTCCCACTTATAAGTGAGAAGATGCAGTGTTTAGTTTTCTGTTTCTGCATTAGTTTGCTGAGGATAATGGCATCCAACCCCATCCATGTCCCGGCAAAGGACATGATCTCATTCCTTTTTAGGGCTGCATAGTATTCCATGGTGTATATGTACCACATTTTCTTTATCCAGTCTATCATTGCTGTGCATTTAGGTTGATTCCATGTCTTCGCTATTGTGAATAAGGGCTGCAATGAACATACGTGTTCATGTGTCTTTATAATAGAATGATTTATGTTCCTTTGGGTATATACTCAGTAATGAGATTGCTGGGTCAAATGGTATTTCTGCTTCTAAGTCATTGAGGAATTGCCACACTGTCTTTCCCAATGGTTGAACTAACTAACACTTCTACCAATGGTATAAAAGCATTCCCTTTTCTCTGCAACCTCGCCAGCATCTGTTTTGTTTTGTTTTTACTTTTAAATAATAGCTATTCTGACTGGTGTAAGATTGTATATCATTGTGGCTTTGATTTGCATCTCTTTACTGATCAGTGATGTTGAACTTTTATTCATATGTTTGTTGACCACATGTATGTCTTCTTTTTCTTTTTCTTTTTTTATTATACTTTAAGTTCTGGGATACATGTGCAGAACGTGCAGGTTTGTTACATATTTATACATGTGCCATGGTGGTTTGCTGCACCCATCAACCCATCATCTACATTAGGTATTTCTCCTAACGCAATCCTTCCCCCAGCACCCCCACTCTCTGTGACGTTCCTCTCCCTGTGCCCATATGCTCTCATTGTTCAACTTCCACTTATGAGTGAGAACACGTGGTGTTTGGTTTTCTGTTCCTGTGTTAGTTTGCTGAGAATGATGGTTTCCAGCTTCATCCATGTACCCGCAAAGGACATGAACTCATTCTTTTTTAGAGCTGCATAGTATTCCAAGGTGTGTATGTGCCACATTTTCTTAATCCAGTCTATCATTGATGGACATTTGGGTTGGTTCAAAGTCTTTGCTATAGTGAACAGTGCTGCAATAAACATATGTGTGCATGTCTTTATAGTAGAATTATTTATAATCCTTTACATATATACCCAGTAATGAGATTGCTGGGTCAAATGGTATTTCTGGTTCTAGATCTTTGAGGAATCACCACACTGTCTTCCACAATGGTTCAACTAATTTACCCTCCCACCAACAGTGTAAAAGGGTTCCTATTTCCCCACATCATCTCCAGCATCTGTTGTTTCCTGACCTTTTAATGATCACCATTCTAACTGGCGTGAGATGGTATCTCATTGTGGTTTTGATTTGCATTTCTGTAATGACCAGTGATGATAAGCTTTTCTTCATATGTTTGTTGGTGCCATAAATGTCTTCTTTTAAGAAGTGTCTGCTCATATCCTTTGCCCACGTTTTGGTGGGGTTGTTTGTTTTTTTCTTGTAAATTTGTTTAAGTTCCTTGTAGATTCTGGATATTAGCCCTTTGTCAGATGGATAGATTGCAAAAATATTCTCCCATTCTGCAGGTTGCCTGTTCACTCTGATGATAGTTTCTTTTGCTGTGAAGAAGCTCCTTAGTTTAATTAGTGAGTATTAGTCAATTTTGGCTTTTGTTGCCATTGCTCTTGGTGTTTTCGTCATGAAGTCTTTGCCCATGGCTATGTCCTGAATGGTATTGCCTAGGTTTTCTTCTAGGGCCTTTATGGTTTTAGGTCTTATGTTGTAGTCTTTAATCCATCTTGAGTTAATTTTTGTACAAGGTGTAAGGAAGGGGTCCAGTTTCAGTTTTCTGCATATGGCTAGCCAGTTTTCTCAACACCATTTATTAAATAGGGAATCTTTTCCTCATTGCTTGTTTTTGTCAGGTTTGTCAAAGATCAGATGGTTGTGGATGTGTGGTGTTATTTCTGAGACCTCTGTTCTGTTCCATTGGTCTATATATCTGTTTTGGTACCATACCATGCTGTTTTGGTTACTGTAGCCTTGTAGTATAGTCCGAAGTCAGGTAGTGTGATGTCTCCAGCTTTGTTCTTTTTGCTGAGGATTGTCTTGGCTATATGAGCTGTTATTTTTTTATTATTATTATTATTTTGACAGAGTCTTGCTCTGTCACTCAGGCTGGAGTGCAGTGGCATGATCTCCGCTCACTGCAACCTTTGCCTCCTGGGTTCAAGTGATTCTCCTGCCTCAGTCTCCTGAGTAGCTGGGATTACAAGGGTGTGCCACCGCACCACATATGGGCTCTTTTTTGGCTCTATATGAATTTTAAAGTATTTTTTTCTAATTCTGTGAAGAAAGTCAATGTTAGCTTGATGGGGATAGCATTGAATCTACAAATTACTTTGGTTAGTATGGCCTTTTTCATGATATTGATTCTTCCTATCCATGAGCATGAAATGTTTTTCCATTTGTTTGTATCCTCTCTTATTTCCTTGAGCAGTAGTTTGTAGTTCTCCTTGAAGCAGTCCTTCACATCCTTTGTAAGTTGTATTCCAAGGTATTTTATTCTCTTTTTAGCAATTGTGAAGAGGAGCTCACTCATGATTTGGCTCTCTGTTTGTCTATTACTTGTGTATAGGAATGCTTTTGGATTTTGCACATTGATTTTGTATTCTGAGACTTAGCTGAAGTTGCTAATCAGCTTAAGGAGATTTGGGGCTGCAATGATGTGGTTTTCTAAATATACAATCATGTGATCTGCAAACAGAGACAATTTGATATCTTTGTTGGTTTAAGTCTGTTTTATCAGAGACTAGGATTGCAACCCCTGCTTTTTTTTTTTTTTTTTTTTTTTTTTTTTGCTTGCCTTTTGCTTGGTAAATCTTCCTTTATTTTGAGCCTATGTGTGTCTCTGCATGTGAGATGGGGCTCCTCAATACAGCACACTGATGGGTCTTGACTCTTTATCCAGTTTGCCTGTCTGTGTCATTTAATTTGGGCATTTAGCTCATTTACATTTAAGATTAATGTTGTTATGTGTGAATTTGATCCTGTCATTATGATACTAGCTGGTTATTTTGCCACTTAGCTGATGCAGTTTCTTCATATTGTCGATGGTCTTTACAATTTGGTATGTTTTTGCAGTGGCTGGTACCAGTTTTTCCTCTCCATATTTAGTGCTTCCTTCAGGAGCTCTTGTAAGGCAGGCCTGGGGGTAACAAAATCTCCCCAAATTTACTTGTCTGTAAAAGATTTTATTTCTCCTTCGCTTATGAAGATTAGTTTGGCTGGATATGAAATTCTGGGTTGAAAATTCTTTTCTTTAAGAATATTAAATATTGGCCCCAACTCTCCTCTGGCTTGTACGGTTTCTGCAGATAGATCCACTGTTAGTCTTATGGGCTTCACTTTGTGGGTAACCCAACCTTTATCTCTGGCTGCCTTTAACATTTTTTCCTTCATTTCAACCTTGGTGAATGTGAAAATTATGTGTTTGGGGTTGCTCTTCTCTATTAGTATTTATGGTGTTCTCTGTATTTCCTGAATTTGAATGTTGGCCAGTCTTGCTAGGTTGGGGAAGTTCTCCTGGATAATACACTGAAGAGTGTTTTCCATCTTGATTCCATTCTCCCTGTCACTTTCAGGTACACCAATCAAATGTAAGTTTGGTCTTTTCACGTAGTCCCATATTTCTTAGAGGCTGTGTTCATTCCTTTTCATTCTTTTTTCTCTAATCTTGTCTTCACACTTTATTTCATTAAGTTGATCCTCAATCTCTGATATCCTCTCTGCTGCTTCATCGATTCGGCTATTGATACTTGTGTATGCTTCACAAAGTTCTCATGCTGTGTTTTTCAGCTCCATTAGGTCATTTATGTTCTTCTCTAAATTGGTTCTTTTAGTTAGCAATTCATCTAACCTTTTTTCAAGAATCTTAGCCTCCTTGCTTTGGGTTGGAACATCCTCCTTCGGCTCGGAGGAATTTGTTTTTACTCACCTTCTGAAGCTTCTGTCAATTCATCAAACTCATTCTCCATCCAGCTTTGTTTTCTTGCTGGTGAGGAGTTGTGATCCTTTGGAGGAGAAGAGCATTCTGGTTTTTTGAATTTTCAGACTTTTAAGCTGGATTTCCCTCATCTTTGTGGATTTATCTACCTTTGGTCTTTGCTGTTGGTGACCTTTGGATGGGGTTTCTCTGTGGACATCCTTTTTGTTGATGTTGATGCTATTCCTTTCTGTTTGTTAGTTTTCCTACTTACAGTCAGGGCCCTTTGCAGGTTTGCTGGAGGTCCACTCTAGACCCTGTTTGCCTGGGTATCACCAGCAGAGGCTGGAGAACAGCAAACATTGCTGCTTGTTCCTTTCTCTGGAAGCTTCATCCCAGAGGGGCACCTGGCAGGTGGCAGCTGGAACTCTCCTGTTTGAGGTGTCTGTCGACCCCTGCTGGGAGGTGTCTCCCAGTCAGGAGGCACGGGGGTCAGGGACCCACTTGAAGAGGCAGTCTTTCCCTTAGCAGAGCTTGAGCACTGTGTCGGGAGATCTACTACTCTTTTCAGAGCTACCAGGTAGAAACATTTAAGTCTGCTGAAGCTGTGCCCACAGCTGCCCCTTCCCCAAGATGCTCTGTCCCAGGGAGATGGGAGTTTTATCTACAAGCCCCTGACTGGGGCTGCTGGGTTTCTTTCAGGGATGGCCTGCCTGGAGAGGAGGAATCTAGAGAGGCAGTCTGGCTATAGTGACTTTGCCAAGCTGTGGTGGGCTCCACCCAGTTTGAACTTCCCAGTGGCTTTGTTTACACTGTGAGGGGGAAACCACCTACTGAAGCCTCAGTAATGGCAGACGCCCCTTCCCCCACCAAGCTCAAGCATCCCAGGTCGATTTCAGACTGCTGTACTGGAAGCGAGAATTTTAAGCCACTGGATCTTAGCTTGCTGGGCTCCATGGGGGTGGGATCTACTGAGCTAGACCACTTGGCTCCCTGGCTTCAGCCCCCTTTCTGGGGGAGTGAATGGTTCTGTCTCACTGGCTTTCCAGGTGCCACTGGGGTATGAAAAAAAACTCCTGCAGCTAGCTTGGTGTCTGCCCAAATGGCCGCCTAGTTTTATGCTTGAAACCCAGTGCCCTGGTGGCATAGGCACCTGAGGGAATCTCCTGGTCTTCAGTTTGTGAGGTCGGTTGGAAAAGTGTAGTATCTGTGCCAGAGAGCACCATTCCTCACGGCACAGTCCCTCACGGCTTCCCTTGGCTAGGGGAGGGAGTCCCGGGTCTTCTGCGTTGATCTTGCTGGGAGCTGCAGACTGCCCATCTTGTCAGCCACTCATGTCTTCCTTTGAGAAGTGCCTGTTTATGTTCTTTACCCACTTTTTAATGGGATTGTTTGTGGATTCCAACAGCATATCAAAATCTTATTCATCAGGTTCAAGTAGGCTTCATCCTGGGAATGCAGGGTTGGTTCCACGTATGCAAATCAATACGTGTGATTCATCACATAAACAGAACTAAAGACAAAAGCCACATGATTATGTCAATAGATGCAGAAAAGGCTTTTGATAAAATTCAACATCCCTTCATGTTAAAAACCCTCAATAAACTAGGTGTTGAAAGAACATACTTCAAAATAATAAAGGCCATATATGGCAAACCCACAGTCAATGTCATATGGAATGGGAAAAAGCTGCAAGCATTCCCCTTGAAAACTGGCACAAGACAAGGATGCCCTCTCTCACCACTCCTATTCAATATAGTATTGGAAGTTCTGGCCAGGGCAATCAGGCAAGAAAAAGAAATAAAGCATATTCAAATAGGGAAAGAGGAAGCAAAATTATCTTTGTTGGCAGATGACATGATCCTATATCTAGAAAACCTCATTGTCTCAGCACAAAAGCTTCTTATGCTGATAAGCAACTTCAGCAAAATCTCAGGATACAAAATCAGTGTGCAAAAATCACTAGCATTCCTATACACCAACAACAGGCAAGCAGAGAGCCAAATCATGAATGAACTCCCATTCCAAATTGCTAGAAAAAGAATAAAATACTTAGGAATACAACTAACAAGGGAAGTGAAGGACCTCTTCAAGAACTAGAAACCACTGCTCAAAGAAATCAGAGAGGAAACAAATGAATGGAGAAACATTCTATGCTTATGGATAGGAAGAATCAATATTATGAAAATGGCCATATGCACAAAGTAATTTGTAGATTAAATGCAATTCCCATTAAACTACCATTGTCATTCTTCACAGATTTTGTTTCGTTTTGTTTTGTTTTGTTTTTTGAGAAAGGATCTCACTCTGTTGCCCAGGATGGAGTGCAGTGATGCCATCATGGCTCACTGCAGCCTCAACCTCCCAGGCTCAAGTGATCCTCCTGCCTCAGCCTCTCAAGTAGCTGGGACTACAGGCACCTGTCACCATGCCTGGCTAATTTTTGTGGTTTTTTTGGTAGAGATGGGGTTTTGCCATGTTGGCCAGGCTGGTCTTGAACTCCTGGTCTCAAGCAATTCACCTGCCTGAGCAGGGGATCCATGCTCCAAAAATGCTGGCATTACAGGCATGAGCCACCGTATCCAGCCTAAATGAGGACTTTTCTAATCTCAGGTGATAGAAATCCTAACTCAAACTGGCTTAAACAAAAAAATAATAAAAATGGAAATAGATAAATATGCAGGAAAATATTGGCTCAAGCAACCGATGAGTCCAGAGATGGTCATGGCTAGAAATACCATAGCGAGAAGCCACCAGATCCAGAGGTACAAATCAGGATCTGATGTCCTTCTTTTCATCTCTCAGCTCTGCTCCACCTTTACTGGTCAACTCTTCAACAGGCTCTCCTCTTGTAAGAGCTTGTAGCATCACAAGGCTGCCAGAATTCTAGGGGTGACATCTTTCCAAGTTCAAAACCAGCAGGAGAAACAATAGCAACAACAAAAAGCTAAACTGAGTGTGCTGATCCCAACATTCCCATCAAGTCCTATGATTCCCTTTCATAACGCTGGCTCAGGTATGTGTGAGCCTGGTACCTATTACTATCTCCAGAGAAATGGAGTGGTCCGATTGGCTTGGCTTAGGCCACATTTTAAATTCCCAGGAACCCACCCAGAACATGTGGACAGAAGTTGGGGAAAAATGGATCCTTTTACTCATTCAGAGAGCATTGCTAAGGACCTACTATGTGAATAGAACATTATGTTGAGCACCATGGAGCATACAAAGATGACTGAAAAATCAAAACTGTTGGGTTTGACAAATAAAAAAAAAGGAGATTCATTTGCCATGAATGAAATTTCAGAAGTGGCTTAGAATCATCATTCTGGCTTTGTATTAAAAAAAAAAAAAAAAACTTACTTTTCTTATATTATGAAACCAAGAGAACCACTCACTGATTCTCAACTGGGGCAATTTTACCCAGTCCTCACCTCCCAACCTGCCCCATGGGGGACATTTGACAATGTCTGAAGACATCTCTGGTTGTCACAACTATTGGTACCTTGTAGGTAGAGGCCAGGGTGCTGCTAAATATCCTACATTTAATTCACAGAACAAGACCTTACAACAATGAATTACCCAGCCCAAAAGTTCAGCAATGCCGAGGTTGAGAAACCCTGCTCTAACTCAACGCACATGTGAACATGCTTTTGCAATGTCTGGAGCCTTCCAGTTATAGGTGAGACCTTGGTAATGTAATAGCCAATAGCACTATAGTACAGCTTTAAAACAGACATTGTATGCCACAGTCTTGGTAGGAAAGAAGAGTACAGTACCAGGCCTGGGTTCTGGCTCATCCAAAGGCACCACTAGTAATTGTTCACAGGTGCTTAATCACATACATTTTTTTCATTGTTATTCAACTATCCCCAGCTCAAACTCATGCCACATTACCTCTCAGCTTCCATCCTGATCATAAGACAATCGATAACCTAGAATAACTAGAAATTCATACCTGCTGGAAACTATCTGGATAGCTAATAAATTGCACAGGGTTTCTGTCAAACACATATCTCTAATTGGTCAAGAGACGTAACTTTATTTCAGAACTATTTGCTTGCATCTTAGATTGGTGTTCCAGATGTCAAGGACAGCATCCTGTTGATGATCTGGGAACCGTGCCAAAATACCGGCTGAAAGCACTCCAAGGAATTGACTTCACGCTCTCCGCATTGGGCTAGTTGGCCAGTGGTCATGTTAGGATTATAATTGAATTTGTGCTGTACAATCAGACTTCACGGTCCAAAAACTTCATCAGCCTACAGTGAAGCTCTGCCTGTATTGTGTTAGCAAGTTTGAAGCAGCCCCACAGACTGGAGGATAGAACATGAAAGAATATGATTGGAACTGTGTTATTTCAAGCCAACACTGCCTCATTTTGAATTTTTTAAAAAAATCACTTTGAGGTCATGTCCGTTCAAAAACTCCAACATAATCATTTTATTTATCCAGTTTTGCCGACAAGGAAACACATAAACCAATCATTTGACCAAATCAGCATTGATTTTTCTTCAACCAGTAGTTCTCAGCCTTGACTTCACATTGGAACCACTTATGGAGCTTTTATAAATCCTGGTGCCCAGGCCAGCTGCTAGACCAATCAAATAAGAATTTCTGCAAGTGGATCGGGAATCAGTATGTTTAAAACTGTCCTCGTGATTCAAAAGTGCCCCTCCCCACATTTTCATACTTCACATTTTATGTTCCAGGTATAATAAATGACTTAAGGGGGTTTAAACTATAAGCATGTCCTGAGCCACACCAACAGAGAAGGAGGAAGGAAGGGAGGATAAAGGGAGAAAGGAAGGGAGGGAAGAAAAGAGCAAGGGAAGGAGGAAAGAAGAAAGGAAGCCAGGAAGCAAGAAGAACAGGAAGGAAATTTGTCTCAGACCATTGCTGTAGGCTCATAATACTTGAAGTTGGGGTTTCATTTACATATAACTTCCTCTCCACTAACAATAAAGAAGTAGATCTTTAGTTCTCTTGTGCAGCAATAACTCTGCAATGTAAAAGTGGTTTCCTACAGTTTATGCAATTGGAAAAGAAAATCATAAATACTTCAGACCAGAGAATGTCACCAATGTTGGAATAGACAATTTTCTGTATTATTACCTGTTTGCCTATGCTAATAAAAATATTCAGTGACAGCCAACTGTGTGGTGGTAGAAGCCAGGGGAGAGACTTCTCAACTTCATGTTAGCCCATTTAGCAAAGCTCTAATAACTTCCAGACCTTTAAGTCAGGATTAAAAATAGACCACAGCTCTGTTGTGAGTCCTAGGCCTCTCTAGGGTCATTGGAGTCCATTGACAGCACCACCCCTAAGCTCAGATATTCCTAAAGAAATGGAACATAAAGAGGTAGAGTACACTTCCTTCCTCTCCAGTGCTAGAGAGTTCTCCTTCAGCAATTAGCCTCTTTGCAGGAACTAAAACTACACTTAAAAACGTCATAAATTCTCCGAGTCATGTTTTCGCAAGCTGAAGTTCCTAATACAAACTGTTTCCTGAAATGAATGACCAGCTGGAGAGAATATATTTTGGAGTCTGCAGTCATGAAGGCCACATATACATCTCAGCCTAGCTCCCCTTCTTCCTTTTTCCTATATGCTTCTTGAAGCCTCTGATGTCTGATCACTGAATTACTCACTGTCATTCCCAGTGCAGACAGGAATGTTTGGGATCACTTCAAGCAGGGAAGGGAGGTGGATGTCAGGGCTGATGTGGAGTGGTGTGGGGCAGGAGTTCTACTTGGCTGAGGCCTCCCAGCCACAGTGAGTTTCATATTTATACTTTGAACTTTCTCTCCAAATCGTCAACTCCAAAGAGTCACAGAAAAAAATAGGCAGAATTCAAAGATGATATTGCATTACATCAACTAACTACATACCCCGTTAGCAATCTACAGTGCCTGTAATGCACTATGAATTAATACTTTTATAAATCCTGAATTGCATCATTACATGGCATTGCTTTTTTATGGGTTAAATGTGTTAATCTATTAAATGTAAACATTTAAAATATACAATTACTTAAAACACATTTGGATACGCCTGTAGTGTTAATAAACTGAAAACTCTGTGGTGGTCAAGGTCTCACTTAAATTCTGAGAGGCCAAGGTAACAGACCATATAAGGAGATGGTCACTGCAGCCCTCCTGGAGGGAGAGAGGTGCTTCACGTGGCCTCCTTTCTGCTCGGCTGGGGGTGAGGAGTGGTAGCTCTTTGATCTCCTACATTTGGCTCTCCCTGAAGCTGGCATAAAGGAGAGGCTAAATCCCTTTTGAGTGGTTCCTGCCCAACAGAATGCAAACAGATGGGCCTGGTGGGGAGAAGAACCCCTCAGGAGAGAGGACTGCTGAATAACTCTGCCTGTGGGCTGCTGCCTCACACCTCCCCTGGTGAGTTACAAAGGCTGAGTTCAAAGGACACACATGAACAGCTCATCCACTCTTTAGGATTCAAGTGCCATTATCTTGAGAAGCTGAATTATACCTAGACCTTGAATTGAAGACCTTTAAGCATGTATCTGTGAGTTGCTTCTCAGATGATAATTGAAGGTGGACAATTCTTTTCTGTGTCCTAGCAGCCTGGGTAAAGTACTGGTGATAGGAAGAGGAGAATGAGGCAGTTAGGCTAAATAATGAAAAAGAGTCAGTTCTACACTGGTTGTGATAATGGAGTCAGAGATGGCATGTTCCTTTCCTATTGCTGTTGCAACAAATGACCACAAATTTAGTGACCTAAAACAACACAAATTGATTATCTTAGAGTTCAGGAGGGCAGAAGTCCAAATGGGTCTTACTGCACTAAAATCAAGGTGTCAGCAAGGCTGGATTCCTTTGGAAGCTATAGGGGAGATCCGCTAGTGGCTGCTTTCCTCCATCTTCACAGCCAGCAAGGATGGGCCAGGTCTCACACTACATCACTGTGGTTCTATCTTCTGTTCCCTCTTCCACATTTAAGGGCCCTTGTGATTCTATTGGGCCTACCCAATAACTCAGAATAATCTCCCTTATTATAAGTCAGCTGATTAGAAGCCTTAATTCTGTTTCCAACCTTAATTCTCTCTTTGCCATGCAATCTAATGTATTCACATGCCCCGGGAATTAGGATGTTGATGTCTTTGGGGAAGTCAGGATTCTGCCTATAACAGATGACATGTATTAATTACAACTGGAGATCAAGCTGTCCTTTATTAACAGACATTTATTGAACACTAATTTGCCCTAAGGGATATAAAGAAGAATTAAGAGTAAAAAGAAAAAAGGCATACAGGGCTCCAGAAGTGCTGGGATTATAGGCGAGAGCCACAATGTCCAGCCATTCTGAGGATTTTAGATGAAATAATATGTGTAGAGTAGGAAGCAAAATCAGACCTTTAGGAAACTTTGGTTTCCTTTCTCCTCCACCCATCTTCACAGTGGAGAAAGAATGGAGCTGTCATCTGCTGTGTTGAACTTTGACCTTTACCCTCAATAATCATAGTTAACAAGACAGTTGTCATCAAGAACTTAATCACAGAACCACATTGTGACATGAACATGGATTCAGGCCTCCCATAAACCTCTAAAACAATCTTATCTGGATCATTTGAGGTCAGGAGTTCAAGACCAGCTTGGCCAACTTGGTGAAACCCCATCTCAACTAAAAATACAAAAATTAGCCAGGTGTGGTGGTGTGTGCCTGTAGTCCCAGCTACTCAGGAGGCTGAGGCAGGAGAACCTCCCAGGAGGCAGAGGTTGCAGTGAGCCGAGATCGCGCCACTGCACTCCAGCCTGGGGGACAGAGGAAGACTCCGTCTCAAAAAAAAAAAAAAGATGCTAAGATTGACTGGGTGAGGTGGCTCATTCCTGTAATCCCAGCACTTCGGGAGGCCAAAGAGGGAGGTTCCCTTGAGCCCAGGAGTTTAAGACCAGCCTAGGCATCACAGAGACATCCTGTCTCTACAAAAATAAAAATTAAAAAATGAGCCAGGCATGATGGTACGTGCCTGTAGTCCTATTTACTCAGGAGGCCAAAGCAGGAGGATCACTTGAGCCCAGGAATTTGAGAAATTTCTGAGTTGTTGGCTTATTGAAATTGGCTTATTGAATATTCTTAATATCATTTCTTTGGATACAAAATATGTTCCCAGGAGGACTGGTCCAATAAAATAAAATGAGAGGCCAATGTTATGATTCATGAGATAAACACTTGGCAAACAGGGCCATCACCAGCATCAGAAAGCCTGGCATCTCTTGTGCAAGTCCCGGAGAAAATTGGAGCTTAAGAAAAGTTAAGTCCAAGCCTGCTTTTCCTAAACATTGTAGATTTGCAAATGCTTGTGTGTACACACCACACACACACACACACACACACACACCCCACAACACACAGCACAACACACACAGCACACACAGCACACCACACACACACCCCACACACCACACACACCACACATACCTCACACACCACACACACACACACACCACACACACCACACACACCACACCATACACCACACACACACACCACACACACCACACCATACACCACACACACACACACCACAACACACACACCACACACCACACACACCACACACACCACACACACCACATACACACACACCACACACACACACCACACACACACACACACACAGCACACACCACATACCACACACCACACACACCACAACACACACACCACACACACCACACACACACACACACACACACCACACACACCACACACACCACAACACACACACCACACACACCACACACACACACACACAGCACACACCACATACCACACACCACACACACCACAACACACACACCACACACACAACACACACACCACACACCCACACACACCACAACACACACAACACACACCACACACACACCACACACACAGCACACACACCACACACACACACCACACACACACACACAACACACACCACACACACCACACACACAGCACACACCCCACATACCTCACACACCACACACACACCAAACACCCCCCCACACCACACACCACACACACACCACACACACCACACACACCCCACATACACACCCCACACTCCACACACACAACACATACACCACAGACACACACCACACACACATCCCACACACCCCCACACACACCCCACACACCCCACACACCCCACACACCACACACACCCCACACCCCCACGTACACACCACACTGCACACACCACACCACACACAACACACCACACACCCCAAACCCCACACACACCCCACACACATAGAACCACACCACACACAACACACAACACACCACACACATGCAACCACACCACACACAACACACCACACCACACACATGCACCCACACCCCACAACACACACACACACCACACACACATAACCACACCCCACACAACACACACAAAGACACACCACACACAAACACGCAACACACATACATAACCACATCACACACACAACCACACCCCACACCCTACACACACACATCACACACTCATCACACGCCACACACATACACACACACACACACGCACTCCACACACTGTTTTAAACAGTACCCGGGATTTGTATTTATCACGTAATACTGGCTAATTTGTATTTCTCACGTATGGTAAGACAGACATGGAAATCACTGTCAAGAAGAAAGATCTTTTTTTTTTTAAAAAAAAAAAAAGGGGTCTCCCTCTGTCACCCTGGCTGGATGCAGTGCTGCAATCACGACTCACTTCAGCCTTGATCTCCTGGACTCAAGCAAGCCCCACCCGGCCTCAGCCTCCCGAGTAGCTGGGACTACAGGCATGAGCCACCTCACCCAGATAATTTTTTTTTTATTTTTTGTAGGGACAATGTCTGGCCATGTTTCCCAGGCTGCTCTCAAACTTCTGCACTCAAGTGATCCTCCTGCTTTGGCCTCCCAAAACCCTGGGATTATAGGCATGAGCCACCATGCCCAGCCTGGAAGAAGTTTGTAGAGGCACAGATCCCTAGATGCAGGAGGCACCACACGCCATGCAGGGCCACGTGGGGAAGCACCCAGATCAACCCAGGAGGCACAGGGAATGAGGGGGAAACGTGAGCAGGAGGTTTTCTTGTGTTTTTTTGCAGGAAGGAAAGGGCAAGGTAAACTGGTTTAGGATTAGCCAGTCTAAATAATTTTAGGAAGCTATGGGACACAAGGGCTTTCCCTAGTTGTCTGGTACCAGGACCTGGGATGATGAAGGCGGGTAGACAGCGGCCTGGTGTGGGCAAGTCCAGTAGAGGGTGTGGAGTCTGGATTGGCTGGTTTGCATTTCAAAGGCATGCTCCTTGACCAGCTGTTCGCTATCTCTAGGAATTAGCTAACCCTGGGAAGGCAGTTTCTCCAAGGTCAGCAAGGCTCAGATGTCAAATCATCAGAATACAGAAAATAAAAAAACGTGATGAATACACACACACACACACACAGCAATGTCATCAGAGCTGGAACATTTTGCAGCACAATAGCACACACCAGGCAGCTGTTTAGTTTCTGGGCTGTTTTGTGTTTCTTCTATAGACTGCTTTTTCCCCTGACGGTGACAGTCTCAGTAGTGAATGTTGCTGCCTTGTCTCTGCATATACATATTGTTCCTATCACTGGCTAGTGATGGAAGGGGAGGGGAGGCAGGGGCTGAGCTTTGCAGGGTCTTCCAGAGGCTGCCTCAGCACTGAGAGAACAGTGAGATCCCAACTTGGTGTTAAGTCTGATAGGAAAGAAAAACGGCCCAAGACTGATGAGAATGCTGATGATAGCAATTCCTTAAATCATCAGTATAAAAAGTTTGAGAACTTAGTAGACACATATTTTCTCAATATCCTCAAGAGGCAAATAAGGGGTATAGGGCAACCTTTGTCTTTGTTTGCCCAGCACTCACCTCCTTGCCACTTTCTGGTAACATACTTGATCGACACCTCCCGAGCCGCATCATCCCCACCACCAAGGTGGGCTTGGGACCCAGGCTAGGCCAATCTTAGTGTTCCAAACTCCTGGCCACCTGGACCTTCACCCAAGCTGGAACAGCCCCAGTCCTCTCCTGGGATTTATCTGCTGGTAACTTCTGGATTCACAGAACTAAAATTAAAAATAATAACAATATATTTGCTGCTTGATTATTAGGTGCTGGGCACACCTAACGCACTTTACATGGGTTATTTCCTTAACTTGATCTTCACAACCAACCTAGAAGTACTATTATTATCCCTATTATGAAAAAAGAAGAGCTAGGTGCAGTAGCACGCACCTGTAGTCCCAGCTACTCCAGAAGCCAAGGCGGGAGGATCGCTTGAGCCCAGGAGTTCGAGACCAGGCCGGGCAACATAGAGATACTGTGCCTCAAAAAAATTAAAAAGAGGACAGAGGCAAAAGACAGTTAAGGAATTTGCTCACGGTCAAGCTAGTGAGTGGTGGAGTCAGGCAGTCTCCTGAATCTCAGCTCTTAACCATTATGAATATTTTCTCTGGAGCTGCTGGCAGCTGCCTTCCCTGCTGTTTGGGAAAAGTTGATATACGTAGAAGGAAATAAATTGTTTCCACTAGGAATTGTATTCAGCTGCATATAATAGAAAACCCAGATAACAAAGGCTTAAACAAGATTTAGGGGTTTGATTTTCTTTTATATAATATGAAGTACAGAAATAGGCAGTTCATGGCTATAATGCAAGATTTCAGTGTCATCGGGGATGCAGGCTCCTTCTTAACCTCCCTCTTTAGTGCATGATTTCCATCATCAAGGCTGGTTCATCATCCAAGACGGCTACTGGAGCACCAGCCATCAGGTTAGATTCCAAGCAGCAAACAGGAAGAATGAAGAAAGGGGGAAATGGTGGTTCTCCTGACATTGACAACTCTTAAAGCCCCACCCTACAATGTCTGCTTATATCTCACAGACCACTCTGGATTGAAGGGAACTTGGAAATACAGTCTCATGGTGGCATTTCTAAGGAAGAGAGGGAGGATGAGTAGCAACTTTCAGTCTCTGCTGCAAACGCAGATTATGTTTTAACAAGGACACTAATGAGCTAGATTCCTTTTGTCCAACTCACTAACTCATAAACTCCATGGACTTTTTTGTTTGTTTGCTCATCTTTGCTTGTGCTTTCCTCTCTGCCTAGAGTACTTTTCTTCACTTTTCAATCTAATGAACTCCTATTTGTCCTTCAAAACCCTACTTAGATGTCACTTCCTTTGAGAATCTCAAGTTTCCTAGGATTCCCGAAACAAATTTTTTACTCTTTATCCTTTATCTTTTAGGTACTTCTATTCATTTAATTATAATCATAAATTGCTACTTATTTGTTTTTGTGTCTGTCTCTCTGAGCTCACCAGCAGGGGCTGAGCCTTATTTATTTCTGTATCCCGTGCTAGGTACATAGTAAGTGCTCATGAATGTGGTTGAATTTTCAAATGAATCGAGTCAGATATTAGCTCCCATTTTATACCAGTTTTCCCTGAGCTTATGACCCTATGTTACTGTTTTCCTCACTCAGACATTTTTGCTCTTCAAGGAATTGTTTTAAATCTTACAATGCTCAGGTTGCTCCATTCACATGAGCAACTAGGTCCAAAATTCTGAAAGCTTCAAAGTGTGATGCAGGAAATACACTTTCCTCTTTGCACCCTGGCTATTTTTATTAGCTCCTCATTCTTCTGAAGAATCAGAACCTGCAAAAATGAGAAATGTGCCTTTAAGCAGTAACAGATAAGAATTTTAACTAAAACTCTCTATCTGGTCCAGGAAAAGAAAGTGGATATGATTGGATCAGAAAAGTTATGTGAGTGACTCCTTATCTCTACACCAGATCGGCAAACTCTGAGCTCTGCTGGAGCCTGTGGACTGTGATTGGGGAGCTTTTGTGGGTGGAACGGAAGTTTGAATGAGTGTGTTGGCCACACTGAGGGAAGGTGGGCAGGATGCCTGGATCTGAGATGGTTCATTTACAAGGTTACTGGACTTCGTTCCTGGATTGAATTTTATATGGTTGATTGAGGCCCAGCTTTGGAGTTAGATAGACGAAGGTTTGAATGATGGTTTGGCCAATTACTAAGATGTGTGAGCTTGGGCACATTCTTTACTGGACCTCAGTTTTCTCATGTGTAAAATGAAGATGATGATACTTACAAGGTACCTGCTGGGATGCAATGAGCTTATCCCTTTAAAGTATTTTAAGGGACACATAACTGGAATATGCCAAACAGTGTCAATGTCCTTCTCTCCTGTTTGAAAGATGTGGGTCAAGAGAGGCAGAGATTATCACTCCATCCCTTTCTTACCACATTTGCAGGAAAAAGATTAGTTCTGTCATCATGTAGAACCAGTGTAGGCACTTTCATTCATTTAACAAATATTATTTGATGAATATTTAATTATGAATTTAGGCACTAGCATCCCTTTTCTTAATGAACTCACAATCTAGACAGAAAGACACATCAGTAAGGGGTTAGGATTTTATCCGAAGGGCAATAGAGAGCCTGAAGAGAGAATCATACATACAGAGGGTGGAGAGTGAACTGGGGGCACAGAGAGCTGGTGGAGATGCAGGTGAGTGATGTTTGTAGTTGCAGGGGAAGAGCTGTGAAAGAAGAAGAGCAGCCGAAGCAGATGTGCTGATTTAAGACATTTGAAAGAGGTAGAATTGTCACAACTAGATAGATTGGATGTAAAGGAGATGAGGAAGGAGAGGAAATTTACAGTCTTTTACTGTAGACTGAGAATACAAGGGAAGCAGCCTCTATGGGAGCTGAGAAGAAGCAGGGATGATAAATTCTACTTGAGACATTGAGTTTGAGATACCTATGAGACCTCTGAAAAGAGAAGTCAAGCAGGCAAAGGGATGTGCAGTTCATAAACACAGTAGAGAGATGTAGACTAGAGGCTGGGAGTTGGGAGTCAAAATATAGATGGCAAATGATCTGATGAGATTACGCAAGAAGAAGGTATAGAGGCCAGGCAGTGGCCCACATCTGTAATCCCAGCACCTGGTGAGGCTGAGGCAGGGGGATTGCTTGAGGTGAGGATTCAAGATCCACATGGGCAACAAACCCTGTCCCTACAAGAAAACAAAAAGTCAAAACATTAGCCAGGCCTGGTGTTGCATGCCTGTAGTCCCAGTTACTTGGGAGGCTGAGGCAGGAAGATTGCTTGAGCCCAGGAGTTTGAGATTATAGTGAGCTATGATCACGCCACTGCACTCTAGCCTGGGTAACAGAGGTGACCCTGTCAATAAGAAAATAAATAAAAAGGAAGATGTAGGTTGGCTAAGGCTTTGATTAGAAAACCTAAAAAAAATTTTCTTTATGGAGTTTAATTATGAGGTTAAGTATAT
The DNA here is from genome assembly GCF_028878055.3 of Symphalangus syndactylus. NCBI lineage: Eukaryota > Metazoa > Chordata > Mammalia > Primates > Hylobatidae > Symphalangus > Symphalangus syndactylus. The sequence goes on from NC_072432.2 coordinate 86,850,899, forward strand.
CCTTGAGGCCTAAGGTTGTATGGCTAAAATGTGAGCAGAGGGTAAGCCACAAACTCAGGGATAGGAATCTGCCACAACCTTAAGTATCCATAATTGGTTCTATATGGTTCAGAGACAGTGTCTGTCCCCTGGTTCTCTGGGCACCTCTTCCCCAAGCATATTTTGGTTTGACTAATATTTAGAGAAAGGCCAGAGATGTGGCTGAGCAGATGCACAACAAATATAACTGTCTCCCTGACCCAGATTTTCACAAGGAAATTTAAGGTGCAGATGAATGTGGACACAGGCTATGAGGACAGGACTTTATCTTCACTTGAAGACAAGCTGGTCCTGCTCATAAAATTCCTATAAAGGTACAATCTTGTTCATCTGCTATCTTCCAATTAGGTTTCTGGGTTTGAATATTCAATTCAGTATGTCCATGGCATGTGTCTCATAGGTGCATAGCATTGGTTCTTCCTGGGCATTTCGTCATATAAAGAGCACATAGGCAAGTCCCCTTGGCAGGAGCAGCATCTCTCACCTTGAATTGCACATCATTTTGAGATACCCTCTGGGATCAGATTACACCCCAGGATATCTACTACAAGCAGATGGATCTGGCTCCAATTGCTGTCTTCTTGCCCAAGGGAATCTGTATGGGACCGGGAGTGGTGGCTCACACCTGTAATCCCACCACTTTGGGAGGCTGAGGCAGGTGGATCACCTGAGGTCAGGAGTTCAAGCCCAGCCTGGCCAACATGGTGAAACCCTGTCTCTACTAAAAACACAAAAAATTAGCCAGGCCTGGTGGTGGGTGCCTGTAAACCCAGTTACTCAGGAGGCTGAGACAGGAGAATCACTTGAACCCAGGAGGTGGAGGTTACAGTGAGCCAAGATTGTGCCATTACACTCCAGCCTGGGCAACAGAGCGAGATTCTGCCTCAAAAAAAAAAAAAGAAGGAGGGGGGAAACCTGTATGGGCATTTTCACAAATAGCCATATATCTAATGGATGCGAATCTTAACATATATGTCACTGAGGTAGCTGTCTAAGAAAGCTAACAATGGCAGGCCTATTCACAGAAGTATCTCAAATCCACTATAAGGAAATACAATTTATTATCGACATAGAGTCACAACCTCATATAATGACTACGTAGTGGTCAAAAGCACTGGCTGTGGTGCTAGACTGATTAGTTTTTATCTGTGGTTGTATACAGATATTAGTTGTGACCTTACATGTAGGTAAAATCTGTAAAACAGTCTGTAAAATGGAAATAATCTAATCTGTAAAATGGAAATAATAATCTTACCCACCTCATTGGGTCATTGTGAGAATTAAATATATGTAGTTTTACAGTGCCTAGTACCTAGCAAATATTCAATAAATGTTGAGTATTATTATTTCTGTTACTATTTCTAGATCCTTTCTAGAAGAAAGAGCGTGTGTTCAAACTTGTCTCAGTCTCACATAGGGCATCCAAGGAAAACAGCAACACAGATGTGGAATTAATTAAGAAAAGGTGCATGGAAGTATGTCATAGATCAACTTACAATAGCTGGAGTTGCACATGAACCACACAAAAATCTGATTGGTGATGTCTTGCAGAAGCTAAGACCATGGGTATATTATGAAAGGGCTCAGAGCACTACTTAGAGTTGAGTTAGCTCTGATCAACCACATTCTAATGACCTGGGCACAAATGAGTCAAAAACACATGGACTAGATTTCCCTTAGAGTACACATGGGTTTAAAAATTAAGAGGAAAGAGTGTTTGCCAAAATGCATTTCGTAATAATCACTGTAATAACAAATGGTTCAGTAAGCTGGAAACATCAATGGATCATCTGTGATGCTCATTAAACCCATGAGACAACAGGTTGAAATACTCAGGAAATACTTAGAAAGAGATCAAAGAGGCTCTGTCTCATTAGTGCTCGAAAGTTGAAACATGAATAGATTGGGGAAGGAAAAAAGAAGATATTTCTTTACTCTGCTGAGGAACTGGCACTAAGAAGGACGAAAAAGGATAGGCTGAAAGGTGAGAACTTTGCTTCTCAGGATCAAAAGCAAGATTGCATCTTAAGAGATTGGATCCTCCTCCTAGTCTTCCTAGTTAGCCACTGCTGCAGCTGATCCTATTCCTTCGCCCACTCCCTAACCCTGTTTTCTTGATACAATGTCTTCTCGGGCCCCTTGCCATTATGAACATCGATATGCATTTTTTTCAGCAGAAAACAGGGACTTGCATCCTCTTACTGTCTACTAAGCAAATATCATGTCTAAATTAGAAACAATAAGTTAGGTATTTGAAGATTTGCAAGAGAAAAGTGTTGAGGAAGAAAAAAACTTTTGTGATAATATAAAACACATGCCTTTGTAAATTGAATGCTTCACTGAAGAGAGCTGAAAAACGCATATTCAGACAGGAACATTTCAACAAGGCTGTTTTGGACTAATCTCCTGCTGTGCCAATCAACAGCAGTTTTGGCTAATGAGCTTTGACAGGATAAGAAATATTAAAGGATATTAGAGATGTGCCAAATTCCTATTTGACTGAATTCTAAATATCTGGTTAGAAAAAAATCAATATTTATCCAAAGCCAAGTATCTCAATCAGAGAACATGCTTCCAGAAAACAACACTAAATGTAAATTTTTATTATAAAGATTATTATGACTTTATTATTAAATCTTTTATTAGCTAAGTTTTACAAGTTTGCCGTTAAGATAAAGGAGCAATAATTTCTGAGTTTTGTCAGCTGGTAGACTGCTCCCGCTATCACTTAACTGCCTGTTGGCTGTACTGAATAGTCACTCACTTTAAACTGATGGCAGATCAATAGGGAGAATTTTTCTAGGTACTTTCTTTTTCTCTAGCACTTCCTTGTTTTCATCAGAGTTTATACTTCTTTCTTACATCTGGATCCAAGATTTACCACGGATGCTGCTGTACTTGATTATGAGGGTTTTCCTCCCTGTAAAATTTTGAGATAGAAAAGTTGACATTCTGCTTTTAATTCATTCACAGAAACTCTAAAAATTCCTTTTCTTAAAAGAATCATAGCCTAAATGAGATTAAATTACTCAAAATTAAATAGTTGATTTAAGGTTATTTTGTTTAAAGTTAAGAATGTTAGTATTCAAAATGCTTTTCACAAACACTCAAATTGTCATGAAAACAGACCTCTATTATTATGCCTTGTATTACAATTTCAAGTTTTAGAAGCATGTGTTGGCTAGAAAAGGACATAACACTCTCCCTTAAGTCATCTAGCTAACACACTCTCTTCATGTTTCTATAATAGTGAATCAATTTACCTATTTAACAGAAATTCTTATTGTTTTTAACACATAGAATAAACACCTTTTACAATAATCAGAAATTATTGCAATATCATATGCTTGTAATTAATAAGTACATACATACTTCAAATAAATATAATTTAAATATATTAACACACACAGATTTTTACTCCAAGTTACATCAGAATGCTCACCTCCACTTGAAAGTGAGTATTCAGACATTAATTAATTTGACTGACATCCTTTGTTTATATGATTGACTTTGCTAAGATGACTAGATGTGATAGCTGTGATTGTAACTTACCCAATCCTGAAATCACTGAGCTGACACAAGTTCAGAGAGGCCAGAAATGAGACTGAAAGAAGAATTGGCTATGCTGCCTTCCAAAGTTAGAGGCTGACACTGAAGCTAAATGGCAGCTTTCAGCCAAAGCCAACCTACAGTATGTTCCCACAATTTTCACAGGCTTCCCTCTCCAGAGCCTCCTAAAGAGAATTTTTGGCTCAGCCAGACTCTGGGCCTTCACTGCTCTAAACAGGGTCTGGGTGAAATTAAGGCATAAAAGACAGAAAGGCTTAGGGGTTTTGTGTGAGAGGAGTATAGACTCGGACCTGGAAGGCAGAAGTACAAGGTGAGAGAGATGAGCTGAGGTTGGAAGGAAAAACAGACGAGGCAGAGAATTGTGGGGAGAAGCAGCTGCTATAGAGATGCAACACCAAGAACAGCGAGATGCTTAAAGATGCTTTTTCAGAAATGTTGCTGTGTGTTGTGTGGCAGTGTTTTCTGTTTGTTGCCTCTTCACGGTGACTTTCATGAATTTTCTTTCAAGACTTTGATGTGAAATTTCTTTTCCTTCTAGATGAATCATTTGCTTCTTATTTTTGAGAACAAGAAGGCTTAGTGATAGTCCAATGGCAAACAATGTCTTTGCAACAGTATTCACATTAAAATAAATTTAAATGTCTCTTAACTAGAAATGGCAAATGAGAATATGTTCTAGTACATGAGAAATGTTCATTTTGACTCAGTAATTTTGCTTCTAGCAATTTGGAATAATTAGAAATGTGAGCAAAGATCTATGTATGCAATTATTTATTATACCATCATTTATAGGAGCAAAAACACTAGAAATCTCTAAAAGGGAAATAATTCAGGAAATTATGAATAACCACATGCTGGAAAATTATGTACCTGTTAAAATAATGGTTACAAAGAGCCTTTCATTGATTTGGAAAATCTCATGTATAATGTAAGGGGTTTTAACAGTATAAAATATAATTTTATTAATCTGTGATTTTTTTTTACCAACATAAAATATATGTCTGACAAAAGTGTTTACATGTTCCCGAAGGTTTTCCAAGCTAAAACAGTTTTGGCCAAGCTAATGGAATAGAACTTGTTTAAACATTATAGGCATTTGAAAACAATTTCCCCAGGGAAGTGCCGGACCCTACTTTGGGACAAGCACTTCTTTAGCTCCCTTCTACGTGGAGATTGAACGGCTTTCTAGAAAGACAGGTTAGGTTAGATCACTCAGTTTTTAAAAGAGGATTTCAACCTTACTCCCAGGATTCTACTTCCACCCCTTCAATCCTCACCACAGCCATCACCCAAACTTTCTCATAAGGTCCATGGATCCCTATCAGTGGGTCTCAAAGAGTGATCCCTGAAGCAGCAGCAGCCCCTGGGAACTTGTCAGAAATGCAGATTCTTGGGCCCCACCCCAGACCCTTCTAAATCAGAAACTCATGGGCTGGGCAGAGAATCAGTGTTTTCACAAGCTCTCTTGGGGACTGAGATGTAAGCTCATGTTTCAGAACCACTGGTCCATATTTTACTTCAAGTGATCATTAGTGGTGGACCTCACCAGCATACTACCCAATTCTTACCAGTCCTTAGAGAAAAAAACATCTTAAAATTATATTTACAGATGATTAAAGGATATGAAGTCCTTCCATTTTTTCTTAGAATCTAAAATCTACCTCTGCAGGTCAATCCTTGGTGAAAGATTGTGCTGGACCCCATGTAATTGTCTTTTCCTAATTCGCCTTGGCTGAAATGACGTTGGTCTTTATTGAGAGAATGCGACAAGACACAGCCCACAAAATTCATCATTTGCCCCATGTGAGGTAAGCATTTCTTTCTGCACCCTGGTACTGTCAGTCGTCTCCCCCTATTTTAAATAAAGTGTTTAAAAAATGTATTTACCTACTTATCATCTGTCAGATTCCTAACTCAAAAACTCACCTCACTCACTCTTACTCACCAGTGTATTGTTAACACCTAAAACAGTGCCTGACCCATAATAGGTGCTTGAAAGGAATGAACCCTTAAATAGATGAACAAATAGCATCATCAGTTACATTATACCATGGCCAAGTATTTATACGATTACCTCTGCGTGGTCATCATATCAACAATAGCAGTATTTTTGTTGATCATTTTATCTGTTTTTAATCTATAAACATCAAACATTTGTAACTGACCAGGCTCCCCTTTTGGAATTGCTGGCTTCAAAACTTACAGCACCAAACACTGCATGTTCTTACTTATAAGTGGGAGCTAAGCATTGAGTACACACGGACACAAAGAAGGGAACAATAGACACCAGGGCCTACCTGAGGCCAGAGGGTGGGAGGAGGGCGAGGATGGAAAAACTACCTATCAAGTACTATGCTTATTACCTGGGTGACGAAATAATCTGTATGCCAAGCTCCATGACAGGCAACTTACCTACAGAACAAATCTGCACATGTACCCCTGAAACTAAGATAAAAGCTAAAACAAAAAGAACCCACACACACCTTAGAGCCAGTTTTGTGGAGTTACCAGAAGCAAGGAGAAAGGGTTTTGTGGTTAGGAATTTTTAATCAATTCTTGAAAATTCCTGAATCCATTTTATGGTCTCCCCTTTGTTCCTCCTTCAGCGGCTCCTGTTTTTAACTGCTGTCCTGTCACTGTATTTTGTGACGTGGAGCGTGAGCACTTAAGCCATAGTGTTCTTGTTCAAATCCCAGTCTTGCCATGTACTCACCATGTGACTTTGGGCAAATCATAGAGCCTTTGTCTGCCTCAGTTTCCTTATCTGTACAAGTAAGCTCATAAGAATATCTGCTTCATATAGTAAAGTGCTTAGAATAATGCCAAGCTCTTAATAAGTGCTCAAAAATTGCTAGATGTTGTGGTGGTGGTGGTGTGTTGATTATTTTAAAAGAAACCAATAAATAAGTGTAGAGACATAAAGAAATCATGTTCAAGTGTTTACAGTGGTTACTGTTAGGTGGGGGTTTTCAGGAATCATTATTTTCTTCTTAACACTTTCTGTTTCCAAAATCTTAAACAAAGAGCATGTAAAACAAAATAAAACAAACAAAAACAAACCCAAAAGAGGCACATAGAGTTCCAACTTTTTGTAGCTGAGTTTAAAACACATGGCAGGAGGATTTACTCCAGTCAAATCCCCAAAGAGCAACACAGAGATCTGTCAGAAAAAACTTCACCCTCTAGTTTATCCTAAGACTTTTGGATGGAGCATACAACTGTGAGAAAGACAAAGAGACATGATTCAATCATAGAAATGACAGTGTCCAGTTGTTTCCCTCAAGAATTCCTAAAATCTGAATATGGATAGAGGGAAGATAGTGATGATCTTATATTTCCCTTATGTGTTTTCAACCACAAGAAATACTGTTATTTTAAGGTTTGCTCCATTTATTTCTAAACCTCTACTCCATCATTTTCTTATTCTCAACCTAATTTTACATTTAAAAAACATAAGAAGCAGAAAACATAAATAACACATTTGTAATAAAACCCACTTAAATGAAATACAAGACTCACTGGCTAGTGAGGAAGGTGGGACAGTGTGCTGAATGGTCTCCACTTGCCCTTCTATCCTTCATTCTGAGCTGCATCCTGGACACTGTCCTCTATAGACTCCATCAACTGTGCCGCTTTATCCTCTGGTTTCTGACTGTTCTAGCTAACAGAGATCTCAGATAGGAGATTGAAAGGAAAGATGAGGAAGATGTTGGGATGTTTGGTCCAGGCTCCTTCCTACACCAATTGGCAGTGGTCGTGGTCCTCCATCAATGGCCACAGCCCCCCTGGGCAGCCCTCTCTGGCAGCTGCGAGCTCCTTCCATTTGTTCAGTCACTGTTTCTTCTCTTTTCTCTCGCAGACGTAAGCAGGAATGACTTGCTTCCAGCAACAGCTAGCTCCAGGATATTCCATCAAAACATGCTGGTTTCCCTTAACCCTCCTCACACCTTTATTGAACTCTCCACAATGACCTTGTTCAAGTAGACTGCTTCTCTCTAACCAGGAGGGCTGCCTGGACCTAGACTCCTACAAAGGGAAATGTGCAGGAAGAGATGCAGTGAAGGAAACCATCTAGACTTGCGCATGACATTTAGTTCTGAGCCTCCTAGCAGCCAAGTCAAAAAGAACAAAGTATATCACGTAACAGAATAAGATTTCTTTTTTTTACACTGAGCCCTGACTGGAATTTTTCACGTGTTTATTTATGCACCAGAAGATTTCTTAGCGTTCATGCATACCTTTTCTTTCATGGTGCTCTGAATCCTGTGTAGGAAGAAAGTGATCGGCATCAGGGTCAAATTTAGAAGTGGTGCAAGAGTAAGGAAGATTTAGCAGCATAAGAGAAGGTCCAATAGCCATGTCAATGAGATAACCAGACTGCCAGAAAATCTATCTTATTCACTATGGTGTCCCCACCTTCTAGAATAATACCTGACACATAGAAGAATTGTTGGATAAAACAATGAAAATCTTAAAACCTTTGAATTGTCACATTTTGGCCTCTTGTATGTTACAGCTTTCAAATGCTACTTTTGTTTGAGAAAATGTGGTATCTTAGGACAGAGTTCTCAGGCTTGACTATACATTGGAGCTATCTGAAGAGCTGAGTTAAATACCACACCCAGTTATTCTGATTTCATTTGTTTTGGGTTCAGCCAGGGCATCAGACTTTCTTTTTTTCTTTTAATACTACCCAGGTGATTTTGTTGTGCATCCCAAGCTGAGAATATGGTTGTTCAACACGTTCTGAAATTGCAGTCAAGAGACCTGGTTTTAGGCCTCAATCAACCAATGATTGCCTGGTTAAGCACAAGCACAGTGTTCAACTCATCTGAGTCTTGGTTTTCCCAAATGTAAAATGAAGATAAAAACACCTGCCCCAAATACATCGCAGGTTTGTTGTGGAGAATAAATAAAATTTTGCCTGTAAAAATTTTGGGTAGATTCTAAAACATTCTACATGGATATCATCATCAACATGCAACATGAAATGTGTAAACTGCTTGGAGGGTTGAATATGCTTCCTCAGGTAAGGTTTTAAAGTCCCCACAAAAGTCTGTGTTTGACCTCGTTGACTTTCTTGAGATACTACTAAAAGTCTGTAAACCATCATCCCCCAAGTTAAACCAAAGACATCACATTTGGCAGCAAGACTAACAGCTCAAAGTACAGAGAAAAAGGACTTTTTCTCCAACCTTGATGAGCTTATTAAAAAAGCCCATGCCCAGAATAGGAGTTTGCATGTTTGTGTCACATGTCAATTTAATTTCAAGCTTTGTCATGTCAGAAACTCTGGCTGTGGCCCAGGAGTGGACATACTTGACCTCAGCATCATTCCCTTCCCCTGCAGGTGCGTGTCTTGCGGAGGTGATAGTTATCTGAGGTTCTTAGCCTTTCTGAATCCTCGAGTCTGTTGGCTCCCTTCGGACATTTATTCATCCTCTTCTTGCATGTGATCTTAGATTACATTCCTTTCCATACTGAAAATCTTAATAGATATTTATAGAGGTTTGGCCCATATTTATAAAACTTGGTCCAAAAAACTGGTGTTCCATGTTCTACAAGTATAATTATCTTTCAATCAAATGGGACCTTTGGAAACTTTCTTTGGATTCTAACAAATTGTAGCATGCAAATGATACATTTTCATAAAATTGCAAATGGTTGAAAAATTTCTATTCAGATTGAAAAATCTGTTTTCCTTAAAAAGTGTCCAATGTTTACTAGAGCCCATTTAATTTCCATATAATTTGCTAGGATGGGTGAGGAGAGAGTAAAACCTATAGGTTTTTGTCAACCTAACCTAAGTTCCCTTAATCATGCAAGTATCATTTTGGCTTATCACCAAAAAATAAAAAATAAATAAAAAATTCTCCCTAATAAGTCTGTAGGTCTTGTCAGTGAAGCCTGAAATCCTTAGGAAAGTCTTCCTGTTAATATTGTGATTTTAATTGGACCAAGTGCCTTTGGCATCTCTTCAAGCTTATTCTAGGCCCAAATGTCAACTTACAAACTCATTTATACAGATATTGCTGAATTGGGATGATGGAAATTTCTAAGGGGCCTGTAGGATGGTGAAGATGGGACTGGGGGGGGCAGGTGGAGGCAGGGCATATAGAAAAGGTCACTTTGCCTAAAGAATTAACTTTTAAATACTTAATTAAATGTTAGGATGTAGATGGGAAACAGAACAGAGTCCTCACACTTCAAAAATATAGACAAATGTGCTTAGAAAGTGAAGAGATCAGACATAAAGCAAGATAGGATGAAGGAATTCAGAAAAGCATTGTCACATTTCTAAAAAGATACATTGGAGTACTTTGATTCCTTGATAGCATTCGTTTCATGTGTTCAAATTATTTTATATGTTCAACCTGACAGTTCAGTAATTAGATGTAAAATCAGTGGTAAGACTATGTCAAGATATGTTTAAACAGACATTTTAAATCTAAATCAAAGATTTATGCATAGAATACAGGTTTTTTGTTTTTAAAAAATGTATCATTGACTGAATGTTTATAACAGCTTTATTGAGACAGAATTCATATAATATAAAATTCACCCTATTAAGGTATATGATTCGGTGGATTTAATTTAATTTAGTTTTATTTCTTGAGACAGGGTCTTGCTATGTTGCCCAAGCTGGAGTGTAGTGGTGCAGTATCAGCTCAGTGCAACCTCCACCTCCCAGGCTCAAGCAATCCTCACACCTCAGCTTCCCAAATAGCTGGGACTCCAGGTATGCAACACCATGCCCAGTTAAATTTTGTCTATTTTACAGAGGTGGGGTTTCACCATGTTGCCCAGAGTAGTCTCAAACTCCTGAGTTCAAGCAATCTGCCTGCCTTGGCCTCCCAAAGTGCTGGTAGTATAGGCATGAGCTACTGTGCCTGACCTATTTGGTGGATTTTTATTACATTCACATGGCTCTGCAAGCATCATCACCATCTAATTATAAGGACATTGTCAGCCAGGTGTGGTGGCTCACCCCTGTAATCTCAGCACTTTGGGAGGCCGAGGAGGGTGGATCACGAGGTCAGGAGGTCAAGACCAGCCTGGCCAACATGGTGAAACCCTGTCTCTACTAAAAATACAAAAATTAGCCAGGCATAGTGGTGCGTGCATGTAGTCCCAGCTACGTGGGAGGCTGAGGCAGGAGAATCACTTGAACCTGAGAGGTGGAGGTTGCAGTGAGCTGAGATTGAGCTACTGCACTCCAGCATGGGAGACAGAGTGAGACTCTGTCTCAAAAAAGAAAACAAAACAAAACAAAAAAAATTTTCATCAATCCAGAAAAGAAATCTAGACTTATTAGCAGTCACTCTCCCATTCCTTCTCACCCCAAACCCTGGCAACCACTAATCTACTTTCCATCTCTATGAATTTGCCTATTTTGAACATTTACTATGAATGGAATTATACAATATGTGGTCTTTTGTTTCTAGCTTCTTTCATTTGGCATGTTTTCAAGTTTCATCTGTGTCATTGCATGGATCAGTAGTTCATTCCTTTTTATTGCTAAAAAACATCCCATTGTATGGATATATTACACTTTGTTTATCTATTAATCAATTGATGAGCACTTGGATTATTTCTACTTTTTGGCTGCTATGAATAACACTACCATAAACATTCATGCACAAGTGTGGACGTGTTTCTATTTCTCTTGGCTATATACCAAGGAGTGGAATTGCTGGGTCATATAAAAGCTGTATGTTTAACATTTTGAGGAACTGATACACTTATTAAAAGTGGTCATACCATCTTGAAATCCCATCAGCATGTATGAGGGTTCCAATTTCTCCATATTCTCATCAACACTAGCTATTGTCTATCTTTTTTATTTTAGCCATCCTAGTGTGTGTGAAATAGTATCTCATCGTGGTTTTGATTTGCATTTCTCTAGTGAAGTGCAAATGATGTTTAGCATTTTTCATTTTCTTTTCTGTCTACATATCTTTGGAGAAATGTATATTCAAGTCCTTAGTCCATTTTTAAATTGTTGTTATTATTGTTGTTGCAGGGTTGAGAAAGCCCTTATCGGACTCTGATTTTTAAATATTTTCTCCCATTTTGTGGGCTGTCTTTTCGCTTTCCTAATAGCATTCTTTAAAGTACAAAAGTTTTTAAAATTTTGATAAAATCCAATTTATCTACTTTTTTCTTTTGTTGTTTATGTTTTTGGTGTCATATCTAAGAAGCCATAGGTTAACCCTAGGTCATAAATACTTCCATAAATATTTAGGTCTATAATCCATTCTGAGTTCATTTTTGCCTATGTTATGAGGTAAAGGTCCAACTTCATTCTTTTGCATGTGACAATCCAGTTTCTTTATGCATTCTAAAGTCTCTGCCTTTGGATTGGCAAGGTTAATACATTTATGTTTAATGTAATTACTGATAAGGTAAGGTTTACATTTGTGATTTTGGTATTTGTTTTCTATATGTCGTATATCTTTTTGTTTGTTTCTCTATTCCACTATTACTGCTCGCTTTGTAGTTAAATAGTTATTTTCTACTGTACCATTTTCAAGCCCTTGTTGTTTATTTTACTGTGTATTTTGAAATTTTTTTCTTATCAGTTGCTCTGGGGATTTAAATTAACACCTTAACTGAAGCAAACTACTTTGGATTCACATAAACTTAATTTCGCTGGTATACAAAACCTTAGTTCCAGTATAGCTCTGATCCTTTCCTCCTCTTTTGTGATATTATTGTCATACAAACTACATCTTTATACATTATATGCCCATCAACATCATTTTGTAGTTACTGCTTTATGCAATTGTCTTCTAAATTCAATAGTAGAAGAAGAGGACTTAAAAATACATTTGTATGCTCTCCTTTATATTGACCTATGTAGTTATTGTTTTCAGTGCTATTTATTTCTTCATATGGTATAAGTAACTGTCTAGTGTCTTTTCATTTCTGTCTGAAAGTCTCCCTTTCGTATTTTTTGTAAGGCAGGTCTGATAATAATGAATTCATTCAACTTTTGCTTATTTGAAAGTTTCTATCTTATTTGAAATTTTTGAAATTTCTCCACCCCCCCCTTTTTTTTAAATTGCCTTTTAAAAAAATTTCACATTTACAAAAAAATTAAGATAGTACAGGGAGTTCCCATGTGCCCTGGACAGTTTCCCCTATTACTGACATCTTACATTAGCATGTCACATTTGTTACAATAAATAAACCAGTATTGATACATTATTAACTAAAATGCATCGTTTATTCAGATTTACTTAGTTTTTCCCTAATGTCCTTTTCCTGTACCAGGATCCCATCCAGGACATCGCAGTACATTTTATTGTCATGTCTCCTTCAGTTCCTCTTGGCTATGACTGTGGCTCAGTCCTAAAGCAGCTTTGGGTCACCTCTCCTTGGCTCAGACTTTGTTTCTGATGGCCTTGACAGGTTTTTAAATTACTGGTAAGCTATTTTCTATTTTTCTCTCCATTGGAAATTGTCTTATGATGGGACTGGGCTAATGGATTTTTGGAAGGAAGGCCAGAGAAGTAAAGTGCCCTTTTCATCACATCATATCAAGGGTACACACTATCAACATGACTTATCACTGTTGATATTGACCTTGATCATCTGGCTAACGTAGTGTTTTGCAGGTTTTTCCATAAAGTTACTCTTTCCCCACCTCTTTCATACTATACTCTTTGGAAGAAAGTCCTTAAGGAGTGGGATCTATGCCCCCCCCTCCAAGATGGCAGAATATCCACATAAATTATTTAAAATTCTTCTGCAAGGGAAATTTTTCCTTTTCCTCACTTATTTATTTATTCAATTGTTTATATGATTATGGACTCATGGAAATTTATCTTATACTTTGGGTTATAATCTGTATTAGCCTGTTCTCATGCTGCTATGTCTTTAACATACCCAAGACTGGGTAATTTATAAAGGAAAAGAGGTTTAATTGACTCACAGTGCCACATGGCTGGAAAGACCTCACAATCATGGAGGAAGACAAAGGAGGAGCAAAGTCACGCTTTACATGGTGGCAGGCAAGAGAGAGTGTGCAGGGGAACTCCCATTTATAAAACCATTAGATTGCATGAGACTTATTTACTACCACAAGAACAGTATGGGGAAAACTGCTCCCATGGGGCCACCTGGCCACACCCTTGACATGTGGAGATTATAATTCAAGGTGAGATTTGGGTGGGGACAAAGAGTGAAACCATATCATAATCCAATACTATTTTATTTATTTTGTGGAAATTGTCTTTGCTTTGGCCATTTGAGCTCTTTCAGTTGGCTCCTCTCTCCTTTTGAGATATCCCATAAAGGTAAGTTTGTTTTTGTTTTAGCATCTCCTTACTTCCTGGCACTATGAGATGCTACTTTTGTAACTTAACTGCTCCATTCCTAGAACCAGTAATTTATCCAAGGAGCCCTGGTTCCATTTATTGGAGAATAGTACTAGAAATCAAGACTTGGATGCTAGGTGTGCTCATTGCTCCTGTGGTGTTGTTGCTGCCTAGCCCTCTCAGCTAAGAAAGCAAGGAAATATGTGGTGGTATTCTAACCCTTGTGTATACAAGTATTTATATTAACATGAGTTCACACTGATGCTTATTCCATTACACATGAATCATTCTATCCTCTTCCATTTGCTTGTTGGTAAATTCCCCCTCCAACAGTGAGAAATCCAGCTCCAACCATCCACCATCCATTCAATTAACTGTTCAATTCCAGTATACACGTAGGTATACTGTATGTATTAACCTGTACCACTGTGGCAAAGAACTTCATCAATTATGGTACAATGCTCATGCTAAGTTTCTTTTGCCCTTAGTCTTACAAACTCTACCCAGGTCCAAAGTTACTTAGTCAGTATCTTCTTCTTCCACTCCTTTCTCTGAGATTATTTCATACACTTGCAATATAGTTAGATTATCTTGTCAAAATCACTGTTTCTTCCTTGTAATACTTTTTATTTTCCACCTCCTAAATGCTTCTTAAATTTGTATACATTAAGGTTTATTCTTTGTGCTATAAAGCTCTATGAGTTTAAGAAATTACATAATGTCATGTATCCTTCCATTATAGTATAATACAAAATAGTTTTACTGCCCTAAAAATCCACTATGCTTCCCTTATTCATTTCCTCTTCTCCACTTGAATCCCTGGGAACCACTGAACTGTTAATGTCTCGAAAGCTTTGTTTATTCCAGAATGTAATATAATTGGAATAACAGTATCTAGCCTTTTCAGACTTACTTCCTTAACAGCAATATGCATTAGGGTTTATCCATGTCTTTTTATGGTTTCTAACTCATTTATTTTTATCACTGAGTAATATTCCATTATATGGATGTATTACAGTTTTGTTTATCCATTCACCTATTGAAGGGTATCATAGTTGCTTCCAGTTTAGGGCTATTATAAAGAAAGTTGCTATAAACATTCACATGCAGGTTTTTGTGTAGATGTAAACTCTCAAACCAGTTGAGTAAATACCAAGAAGCATGAGGCTTAATTGTATGCTAAGACTTTATCTTCATTAAAAAAAAATGCCAAACTCTCCTCAAAAGTGGCTATTCCCTTCCTTCATTTTTATAGCGTAGTTTTGCTGGATGGAGAATTCTTGGCTTTTTTTTTTTCTTTTATACTTTGAATACTTCACCCCACTGCTTTCTGGTCTCTGTGGTTTTTGATGAGATATTAGCTGCCAACCTTATTCAGGATACCTTGTATGTGGTGAGTCATTTTCCCCTTGCTGCTGTCCAGATCCGTCTCCCTTTTTCTTTGGCTTCAGTAGTCTGACTATGATGTTTCTAAGTGTAGGCCTTTTGGAAATTTTCCTACATGGAGTTCGTTGGGCTTCCCGGATGTGTAGATAAATGTTTTCCATCAAATTTGGGAATTTTTTGCCTGATTTATTTAAATATTCTTTCAGCCTCTTTCTTTCTTTCCTCTCCTTCTGGGATTCTCATTATGCATATGCTGGTATGCTAGATGGTATCTCTAAGTTCTCTGAGGTTCTGTCCTTTTACTATTTTTTTATTCTACTTCTTATATTGGATTATCTCAATTGACTTATCTTCAAGTTCACTGATTTATTTTCTGCCAGCTTAAATATGCTGTTGAGCTCCTCTAGCCAATTTTTTTTTACAATTTCAGTTATTAAACTTTTCAATTACAGAATTTCTATTCGGTTCTTTTTAATAATTTCCACTACTTTATTGATATTTGTATTTGGTAATAAATTGCATTCATACTTTCTTTTAACTTTTTAGACACTGTTTCCTTTAATTCTTCGCACATATTTGTAATAGCTGATTTATAGTCCTTGTCTAGTCAGTTCTATATTTGGGCTTCCTCAGGGATAGCTTCTATCTACTTCTTTTCTCCTGTGTATGTGTCATACTTTCCTGTTTCTTTGTGTGTATCATAATTTTTATTGGAAACTGGATATTTTAAATAATATAATGTGGTGATCCCAGAAATAAGATTCTCCCCTCTCCCCAGAGTTTGTTGTTGCTGCTGTTTGTTTAGTCACTTTGCTGACTAATTATGTAAAATCTATATTGTTTTTTATTTGGAGCCACATAAGTACCTTCTTGATTAGCTTAGTGGTCAGCTAATGATTTGACAGAGATTTTCCTAAATGACTTGAATCAACAAATTTTCCACCCTTTTCTGAGAGATTCTGTGTGTATATTGCAGTATGATGTCAACACTTTGGCAGTTTACAGTTCTTCCTTCATCTTCACTGCTTGTTTATACAGAGTCTTGAGGTCAGTCAGAGGCAAGACAGTAGGGCCATCTCAGATCTTTCCTGGTCATGCACACGTGTATGGCCTTCTAGACTCCCAGGAAAATGTTGAAGATTTTCAAAGTCCCCTACTGACCTCTCATTCAGATTTTCCTTTTTGAGGCACGCATCTGGTACCATTGCCTCCAACAACTGTGATGCTAAGCAATTGCCACTGATTATTTTCAACAAACATCCTGGGAAAAGGGAATGGCTTTTCCCACAAAGCAAGATCTGCATCAGGTTAAATAAAACAAGCTCTATGAATGGGGTTTTCAAGGAGCTGTCAGATAGGTCAAATCATAATAAATCTCTGGACATGGGCACTGGGGAAGTTCCAAAGCCATCTGCCCTCTCCAGGGACCACTAGGCTGCTGGCTTTCAAAGCTACTGTGCTTGCAAAGCTTCTTGCCTTCAAGGCTACCGTGAAGTTGAGGATGGGGGAAGGAATATAAGGCTAGTTAAAATGCCACAAATCTTTCTGCTCTTAACAAGATTCAACTATTTTTCTTAAATAAACACTCTTCAGATAGCTTAAGCTTTGTTTAATTTCCAGAGTTCTGCAAAAGTTAATTTTGATAATTTTTGCAATTGTTTTTGTTGCTTTTATTGAGAAATAGATTTTTGGAGGTCCCTACTTCACCATTCAGGAAGTGTATCTCTTCTCCACTTAGTAATCTCTTAAATTTTATTATCGAGACAGTCCTGATTTTGGATCATAGTTCCAACACTAGTCAGCTATGTGACCTTGGGCAAGATACTTCACCTTCCTAAGTCTTGGTTTTCACTTCAAAAGATTTCTGAGAAAACATGCAAGAGTCCACAATAAATGCTTAATAAATGTTTATTTTTCTTTTTACTTTTCCTAAAATGAAATGGTACTAGCATTCCATTCTAGTAACAGATCTGCTCTCCATTAACTGTGTGGGCCTGGTCAGAATACTTAACTTCTAGGTATGTATTTCAGCTATTAAGTGATGATATTTTCTTACCTCTCAAGTCCATGCCAGCACTTTAGTCATATGAAAATTTTGTACTATTTTTTCCTAAGCAAATGAATAATGCAAACAAGGTAGGATGTTTTAATTTACTCTAACACTGTCTCTAAGCATTTTCAAGGTCATTATAGCATGATCCATGCTATGGTATAAATGTATCCCCCAAATTCATGTGTTGAAAACTTGATGCCCAGTGTAGTGGTGTTGGAGGTGGGGACCTTTTGGGAAGCCTTTAAGTCATGAGGGCTCTGTTCTCCTCAGTGGATTAATGCCACTACAAAAAAAGGATTTGTAGGAGTGGGCTCTCTCTTGCTCTTCTGCTCCTCTGCTGTGTTAGGAGCAGTGTTCTTCCCTCCCTACCAGAGAGGGAGCATTAAAGGTGCTATCTTGGAAGCAGAGACTGGCCCTTACTAGATACCAAACTTGCTGTCACCTTGATCTTGGACTTCTGAGCCTCTAGAACTCTGAGAAATAAATTTCTGTTCTTCACAAATTACACAGTCTCGGGTATTCTGTTATAGCCACACAAAACAAAGACAATCTACATAAAGGCACAAAATGTCATTGACAAGTTATTTTTTATCAGTTAATTAAATCTGGTATTCTTTTAAGCACAGTATTATTAACTTTGATGGTATTAAATCCTAAAGTAATAATAGCATTTCAAAAATTAAAAATTTGATTTTCATGAATTTGAACTGATTCTATGTGTTTTTCTAAATTTGTAAGGGCCCCCTAAATTTTAAGAAGTTCAAATATATAAGATAAATAAAATTGTAGGTTTTAAAGTAAAATATAAATAGTTATCTCAAGGTAAAATATATCTAATATATATATAAAATGTTTTTTTCACTCAAGAACTAAAAGCATGTTTAGGATCACTCAAAAATGAGATTAAACAAAAACACTGAGAGTCCTTTTCGGTTTACTTTGAACAACAGTCATTTTCTGCAGAAGTTTTTGAGTAACTGAATTTCCAACTCACAGGATCTCCTAGATTTATTCATAGCAAATTCAGTTGATCCTTGAACAACATGGGTTTCAACTGTGTGTATCCAATTATATGTGAATTTTCTCTCACCTCTGCCACCCAAGACAGCAAGACCAGTGCTTACTCTTTCTCTTCCCCTTTAGTGTACTCCATGTAAAGAGGAGAAGGATGAAGACCTTTATGATGATCCACTTCCACTTAATGAATAGTAAATATATTTTCTCTTCCTTATGATTTTAATAACATTTTCCTTTCTCTAGTTTGCTGTATTGTAAGAATATAGTATTTAATACATATAACACACAAATTATGTGCTAATCAAATATTTATGTTGTTGGTAAGGCTTCTGGTCAACAGTAGACTACAGATAGTTAAGTTTTTGGAGAGTCAAAAGTTATACGTGGATTTTTGACTGTGAGTACCCCTAACACCCTTATCGTTCATGGGTCAACTGTATTCCAATACATGCAAAGATAGCATGTCTGTCTTCACTCATAAATCCATTCTAAAAGAAACAACATGGTGTCAGACTGTGATGAATAATATGGCCTAGTGACTTCTGGCATGACTGCATGTTTAGTAACTCACTTTTCATTTCTCATGTCTATTTGAAAAGCTGTGTTTTATGGCAATAAATCTCGCTTTCTCAAGCAATTGAAAATATTGGACAAATTGAGGACTAAAGGATGCAAAATTAGTATCTGAAATGTAATGGTGGATTCTTCCAAATTTTTAAAGTAACTTTTCACTTTTGATTATAAAAATAATATACCTTATGGTTAATAAATTATTTAAAGTACCCAAAAATAAAAATAAGAAGGAAGTCACCTGTAATCTGACCTGGCAGATATAGTCATTTTTAATACCACGGTGTCTTAAAAGAATGCCTGATTCCTGCTGTCTCCAAAAAAAGACAGAGCACTTACCAGACACCAAACCTGCTGGCTTCATTTTTAATTGACATTAAACATGTATTTAGCTCTTTAGTAAAAAAAAATTATATATTAGGTATATTTTATTTCTATCCTTATTTTATTATCAAATCCAAAATTATAGTATTCTTATACATGTAAACTTTTTTTTAAGTTTAAGATGCCCTTCAAATTTAGAAAAAAAAATAATTCAAATTCATGAAAATCAGATTTAATAGTTGAAATGCTATTAGTACTTTAGGATTTAATATCACGGAAGTTATAATACTCTGCTTATGCACGAACAAGCCAAGGAAAGCCTGCAACCACCAGAAGCTGGGATTGGCAAAGAATTCTCTCATAGAACCTTCAGAGCGAGCGCAGACCTGTCAACACCTTGATTTTAGACTTCTGGCCTCCAGAATTGTGACAGAATAGATTCCTGTTGTTTGAAGCCACACATTTTATGTTAATTTGTTAGGGAAGCTGTAGGAAACTAATATGAAAGTATATCTAATGCACTGAATTTTCTCACCTAAGAGAAGGCAGAAATTTAAATATAAAATCTCCTTATTTTTAAATGTTAACAATTTTTGAAATTTCAAAACACTGAGCTGGCCAAACCAACCAAATGCGCAGGTGAATTCAAGATCACTGATATCAGTTTGCCACTCTGTTGCTAAACATTCACAAAAGCTTCCCTATGCTTAGCCATTACTTAGTCAATTTCTAGTTCGAAGCACATCCAAAAATCAGATTTTTATTCTTCATGGGACCTGTTTTAGAAAAAGGCTCAATTGATTTCTGATCTCACAAAGCAGGAAGCAAAAATAATCTATTTACATCCATCACTGGTGAACATTAAAAGTGAAAAACATTTCAGATCACTTGTTTGATAAACTTAGGGATATAAACATATTGATTAGCTTTTTTTGAACTTATGCTAAATTTGAGGTGTGTGGACACCCATCTTTGTTAAAGTTAAAGCAGCAAACACTAGTTAGAAAACCAATGGCCCCTTTGGAAGAAATCAGCCCTGTGCCCACCTCAGATGGCTCCTCTTGGCATTCCCAGAGAGCCTTGAATAATTATTGTTAGATTCATTCCATAACGGTTTTAATTTGCTATCTCCTCATTAGCATTTTTAGATTGCTAAGTCTTCTTGTCTGGATTTCAAAATATTCTTAAGAGGAAATAGCAGCTAAGCTTCTCCATATTTGGGCTAGGGCTGGCCAGCAGGAGATCTGGGCTTCGATCCCAGTTTGCCACTAAGCAGCTGCATGACCCTAGCCAACTCTCTTCACCTCACTAGGCCTCAATTTCCTGTAGCTGATCTCTGAATTTCCTTTCAGCTTTAAAAATTATTTTGACAGTGTAATTTAATTATACAATAAAATCTCAAATGTAATTCATCTTTCTTTAGACTTACCCAAGGGTGGGGAAGGCAGAACACATGCTTTCATTCATTCTCATTGGGCTTCTACCATGTGCCAGACATGCTGTCAAGTGCTGAGGCAAAAACCTGAATGTAACACAGATCCTGCCTCAAAAATCTTACAGCCTATTGGGATTTGGGGGTACAGCTACAAAGAAATCAACAATTTTGATACAGAACTGTGTTGGAGGGATGCATGGAGCTCAAGGGAAGCCTAGGAAAGGCTGTGTGACTCACATAGAAAGAGTCACAGGAGGATCCCTTGAGAAAGTGATGCTTAAATTGCATTTGCAGAATGAGCAGGGGCTAGAAAGGCAAAGAAGAGACATAACAGCTCATGTAAAAGCATAAAGAAATAAAGTAGCCTAGAAAGTGCATGGGACTCAGAGAATGGCCAATAATTATTAGCTAAATGAATAAAATGGGACAAGAACAACAACAACCAAACTAAATTCTACTCTACTCCTTCAAGGAACATTATTCTCTAGACATTATAAGTAGATGTAAGATAACAGTCTTACCAGTGAAGGAAATCTAGGAAATGTCTGCCATCACAATGGCTAATAATAATTTTCCTTTTCCACACACTCATTCATAAAACTTCAAAGTTCTTAGGTGAATAGATTCTCTAAACTTCTGTTGCTTTGAGATTTTACCACCCAACTTCTGAAATTATTCACAATGCACAAACAGGAAGCTAGAGCTAAGACAAAACCTCTTAGCCAACTATAAAAGACCAAAAAATGCTGCATTTCTATGTGAAGATACTCCTTTTAATTTGGTAAGAATGCGAGTCTTGGAAACAAAAAATGATTCCCTGTTCCTGCACATTCAAACACATAAAACAGAAGATCTATAGACTACGACCTCCCATAATCTAAAGAGTTATTATGAGTTGCTTCTAAAGCTGTTGTTTCCAAGGGTCAAAGGAATCAACCAATGAAAGAAAACGGTAGATAGTCATCAGTCAACATCTCTTCCTAAGCAAGTTAAAGTGCTACAGAATTAACCACTGTATAGAAACTTTCTGGAGCTTCAGATTAAAGGACCTCATCTGACCTTTTATTTAGAACTAATGTGTTTTCAAGAAATTCACCTGCAAAAAAAGTTTGCATCTTGGGAGAAAAAGAGTGGAAAAATGTACACTGTCTATTATCTTTAAGAATAAAACCACATTAAATAAGTTAGTTTGCACCCACATTTCCAGCATGTTTCTGCAACTGCTACTAGGCTCAGTTCAATTGTTTTTACTTAGGAAACAACAACAACAACAACAACAACAAACCAAAAACCTGTGTCACTCCACAGGACTTCTTTTGATACTCTAAATGTTGGAAGACATCTTGCCAGCAGGAGGCAGTCCCCCACTGGTAAAGGCATAAATGAATGGAAACAACCACCAACTAGAAGAGAAAAGTTGGCTTAGACACTTAGCAAAAATGAAGCCAAGAAACAAATCTTAACTTGTGATCTTACAGCCCCTTTCCCGCTCTGCTCTTTGCACCCACTCAGATCTCTTTTTGCTTTGTTATAACTGAAGATGGGACTCTATTATACTAGCAGTCATATGCATTCTAGTGTGTCTCAAGAGACCTTCAAATCCCTTTCTTATAAAATTTATTTTATCTCACTCAGCTCCCCTTAGAGGGCAAAAAAAAAAAAAAAAAGACCATTTAAAATATATGAACTTTGATTCATATGAATATATGACAACCAGAAATTTGAACCTGTTTTATTGCTGGTGTGATCAGTGATTTAGACTCATTCATACATGAACTATGAATACTTGTCAAAAGGAACATGTTTTGCAAAACTAAACATTTTTCTTTAAATATTCCCTTATTTTCACCTGACTTAACTTGGTGTGCCTTGGCTCACATTAACTTTATTTTTATCTGTTTCCTGTGTATAGTCATGATTTTATTGACCTTTAAAATTAATTGATTAAATATGAAGACTTGAAAAAGCAAACATGAATGATACTCTGATTCTTTGGGTTTTATTAAGTAGATCAGACAGAAGTTCATTTTTTTTTCTTCAAGAAAAACATTAAAAAATATTACTCCTTCATGCCAGCATCTCAAGCTTGAGAGGGCTTCTTATTCTTTTCCAAGGGAAGAGCTGTGTTGTGGATCCAGGAATTCTTTTATTTTCCCTAACAATTAAACTTTTATTACTGGTCACAGTGTCTCATACCTGTAATCCCAGCACTTTAGGAGGCTGAGGTGGGAGGGTCACTTGAGCTCAGGAGTTTGACATCAGCCTGGGAAACATAGTGAGACCTTGTCTCTAAACAAAACAAAACAAAACAAACCCCCCCCCCCCACACACACACACACAGAGACTGAAGAGATAGAAGAAAAAGATATTCCATGCAAATGGAAACCAAAAGAGAACACAGGGGCAGTTCCAAGATGGCCGAATAGGAACAGCTCCGGTCTACAGCTCCCAGTGTGAGCGATGCAGAAGACAGGTGATTTCTGCATTTCCAACTGAGGTACCAGGTTCATCTCACTGGGGCATGTCAGACAGTGGGTGCAGGAGAGTGGGTGCAGCCCACCGAGCAAAAGCTGAAGCAGGGCGAGGCATTGCCTCACCCGGGAAGGGCAAGGGGTCAGGGAGTTCCCTTTCCTAGCCAAGGGAAGCCGTGGCAGACAGCACCTGGAAAATAGGGTCACTCCCACCCTAATACTGCACTTTTCCAAAGGTCTTAGTAAATGGCACTCCAGGAGATTATATCCCGTGCCTGGCTCAGAGGGTCCCACACCCACGGAGCCTCATTTATTGCTAGCACAGCAGTCTGAGATCTAACTGCAAGGCAGCAGCGAGGTAGGGGGAGAGGCGCCTGCCATTGCTGAGGCTTGAGTAGGTAAACAAAGCGGCCAGGAAGCTCAAATTGGGTGCAGCCCACCTCAGCTCAAGAAGGCCTGCCTACCTCTGTAGATTCCACCTCTGGGGGCACGGCATAGCCCAACAAAAGGCAGCAGAAACCTCTGCAGATTTAAATGTCCATGTCTGACAGCTTTGAAGAGAGTAGTGGTTCTCCCAGCATGGAGTTTGAGATCTGAGAATGGACAGACTGCCTCCTCAAGTGGGTCCCTGACCCCTGAGTAGCCTAACTGGGAGACAACCCCCAGTAGCAGCAGACGGACACCTCACACAGCCGGGTACCCCTCTGAGATGAAGCTTCCAGAGGAACAATCAGGCAGCAACAATTGCTGTTCAGCAATAGTCATTGTTCTGCAGCCTCTGCTGCTGATACCCAGGCAAACAGAGTCTGGAGTGGACTTCCAGCAAACTCCAACAGACTTGCAGCTGAGGGTCTTGACTGTTAGAAGGAAAACTAACAAACAGAAAGGATATCCACACCAAAACCCCATTTGTACATCACCATCATCAAAGACCAACGGTAGATAAAACCACAAAGAGGGGGAAAAAACAGAGCAGAAAAGCTGAAGATTCTAAAAATCAGAGCACCTCTCCCCCTCCAAAGGAACACAGCTCCTTGCCAGCAACAGAACAAAGCTGGACACAGAATTACTTTGATGAGTTGAGAGAAGAAGGCTTCAGGTGATCAAACTTCTCTGAGCTAAAGGAGGAAGTTCGAACCCATTGCTAGGAAGCAAAACACCTTGAAAAAAGATTAGATCAATGGCTAACTAGAATAACCAGTATAGAGAAGTCCTTATAGGACCTGATGGAGCTGAAAACCATGGCATAAGAACTATGTGATGAATGCACAAACTTCAGTAAACGATTCAATCAACTGGAAGAAAGGGTGTCAGTGATTGAAGATCAAATGAATGAAATGAAGCAAGAAGAGAAGTTTAGAGAAAAAAGAGTAAAAAGAAAGGAAAAAAACCTCCAAAAAATATGGGACTATGTGAAAAGACCAAATCTACATCTGATTGGTCTACCTAAAAGTGACAGGGAGAATGGAACCAAGTTGGCAAACACTCTTCAGGATATTATCCAGAACTTCCCCAACCTAGCAAGGCAGGCCAACACTCAAATTCAGGAAATACAGAGAACACCACAAAGATACTCCTCGAGAAGAGCAACTCCAAGACACATAATTGTCAGATTCACCAAAGTTGAAATGAAGGAAAAAATGTTAAGGGCAGCCAGAGAGAAAGGTCAGGTTACCCACAAACGGAAGCCCATCAGACTAATAGCGGATCTCTCAGCAGAAACTCTACAAGCCAGAAGAGAGTGAGGGCCAATATTCAACATTCTTAAAGGAAAGAATTTTCAGCCCAGAATTTCATATCCAGACAAACTAACCTTCATAAGTGGAGGAGAAATAAAATCCTTTACAGACAAGCAAATGCTGAGAGATTTTGTCACCAGCAGACCTGCCCTACAAGACCTCCTAAAGGAGGCACTACACATGGAAAGGAACAACCGGTACCAGCCACTGCAAAAACATGCCAAAATATAAAGACCATTGATACTAGGAAGAAACTCCATCAACTAATGAGCAAAATAACCAGCTAACATCATAACGACAGGATCAAATTCACACATAACAATATTAACCTTAAATGTAAATAGGCTAAATGCTCCAATTAAAAGACACAGGCTAGCAAATTGGATAAAGAGTCAAGACCCATCAGTGTGCTATATTCAGGAGTCCCATTTCACATGCAGAGGCACACATAGGCCCAAAATAAAAGGATGGAGGAAGATCTACCAAGCAAATGGAAAACAGAAAAAGGCAGGGGTTGCAATCCTAGTCTCTGATAAAACAGACTTTAAACCAACAAAGATCTAAAGAGACAAAGAAGGCCATTACATAATGGTAAATGGATCAATTCAACAAGAAGAGCTAACTATCCTAAATACATATGGACTCAATACACGAGCACCCAGATTCTTAAAGCCAGACCTTAGAGACATAGAAAGAGACTTAGACTCCCACACAACAATAATGGGAGACTTTAACACCCCACTGTCAACATTGGACAGATCAATGAGACAGAAAGTTAAAAAAGATATCCAGGAATTGAATTCAGCTCTGCACCAAGCAGACCTAATAGACATCTACAGAACTCTCCACCCCAAATCAACAGAATATACATTCTTCTCAGCCCCACATCACACTTATTCCAAAATTGACCACATAGTTGGAAGCAAAGCACTCCTCAGCAAATTTAAAAGAATAGAAATTATAACAAACTGTCTCTCAGACCACAGTGCAATCAAACTAGAACTCAGAATTAAGAAAGTCAAAACTGCTCAACTACTTGGAAACTGAACAACCTGCTCCTGAATGACTACTGGGTACATAACGAAATGAAGGCAGAAATAAAGATGTTCTTTGAAACCAATGAGAACAAAGACACAACATACCAGAATCTCTGGGACACATTCAAAGCAGTGTGTAGAGGGAAATTTATAGCACTAACTACCCACAAGAGAAAGCAGGAAAGATCTAAAATTGACACCCTAGCATCACAATTAGAAGAACTAGAGAAGCAAGAGCAAACACATTCAAAAGCTAGCAGAAGGCAAGATAAAACTAAGATCAGAGCAGAACTGAAGGAGATAGAGACACAAAAAACAGTTCAACAAATCAATGAATCTGAGAGCTGGTTTTTTGAAAAGATCAACAAAATCCATAGACTGCTAGCAAGACTAACAAAGAAGAAAAGAGAGAAGAGCCAAATAGACACAATAAAAAATGATAAAGGGGATATCACCACCAATCTCACAGAAATACAAACTACCATCAGAGAATATTATAAACACCTCTACACATATAAACTAGAAAATCTAGAAGAAATGGATAAATTCATGGACACATACACCCTCCCAAGACTAAACCATGAAGAAGTTGAATCCCTGAATACACCAATAACAGACTCTTAAATTGAGGCAATAATTAATAGCCTACCAACCAAAAAGTCCAGGACCAGATGGATTCACAGCCAAATTCTACCAGTGGTACAAGGAGGAGCTGGTACCATTCCTTCCGAAACTATTCCAAACAATAGAAAAAGAGGGAATCCTTCCTAACACATTTTATGAGGCCAACATCATCCTGATGCCAAAGCCTGACAGAGACACAACAAAAAAAGAGAATTTTAGACAAATATCTCTGATGAACATTGATGCAAAAATCGTCAATAAAATACTGGCAAACCGAATCCAGCAGCCCATCAAGAAGCTTATCCACCATGATCAAGTGGGCTTCATCCCTGGGATGCAAGGCTGGTTCAACATATGCAAATCAATAAACGTAATCCAGCATATAAACAGAACCAACGACAAAAACCACATGATTGTCTCAATAGATGCATAAAAGGCCTTTGACAAAATTCAACAACCTTCTTGCTAAAAACTCTCAATAAATTAGGTATTGATGGGATGTATCTCAAAATAATAAGAGCTATTTATGACAAACCCACAGCCAATATCATACTGAATGGGCAAAAACTGGAAGCATTCCCTTGGAAAACTGGCACAAGACAGGGATGCCCTCTCCCACCACTCATATTCAACATAGTGTTGGAAGTTCTGGCCAGGGAAATCAGGCAGAAGAAAGAAATAAAGGGTATTCAATTAGGAAAAGAGGAAGTCAAATTGTCCCTGTTTGCAGATGACATTATTGTATATTTAGAAAACCCCATCATCTCAGCCCCAAATCTCCTTAAGCTGATAAGCAACTTCAGCAAAGTCTCAGGATACAAAATCAATGTGCAAAAATCACAAGCATTCTTATACAGCAATAACAGACAAACAGAGAGCCAAATCATGAGTGAACTCTCATTCACAATTGCTTCAAAGAGAATAAAAGACCTAGGAATCCAACTTACAAGGGATGTGAAGGACCTCTTGAAGGAGAACTGCAAATCACTGCTCAGTGAAATAAAAGAGGACACAAACAAATGGAAGAACATTCCATGCTCATGGATAGGAAGAATCAATATTGTGAAAATGACCATACTGCCCAAGGTAATTTATAGATTCAATGCCATCCCCATCAAGCTACCAATGACTTTCTTCACAGAATTGGAAAAAAACTACTTTAAAGTTCATATGGAACCGAAAAAGAGCTTGCATTGCCAAGACAATCCTAAGCCAAAAGAACAAAGCTGGAGGCATCACACTACCTGACTTCAAACTATACTACAAGGCTACAGTAACCAAAGCAGCATGGTACTGGTACCAAAACAGAGATATAGACCAATGGAACAGAACAGAGCCCTCAGAAATGATGCCACATATCTACAACTATCTGATCTTTGACAAACCTGACAAAAGCAATGGGGAAAGGATTCCCTATTTAATAAATGGTGCTGGGAAAACTGGCTAGCCATAGGTAGAAAGCTGAAACTGGATCCCTTCCTTACACCTTATACAAAAATTAAGGCAAGATGGATTAAAGACTTACATGTTAGACCTAAAACCATAAAAATGCTAGAAGAAAACCTAGGCAATACCATTCAGGACATAGGCATGGGAAGGACTTCACGTCTAAAACACCAAAAGCGATGGCAACAAAAGCCAAAATTGACAAATGGGATCTAATTAAACTAAAGAGCTTCTGCACAGCAAAAGAAACTACCATCAGAGTGAACAGACAACCTACACAATGGGAGAAAATTTTTGTAATCTACCCTTCTGACAAATGGGTAATATCCAGAATCTACAAAGAATTCAAACAAATTTACAAGAAAAAAACAAACGACCCCGTCAACAAGTGGGCGAAGGATATGAACAGACACTTCTCAAAAGAAGACATTTATGCAGCCAACAGACACATGAAAAAATGCTCATCATCACTGGCCATCAGAGAAACGCAAATCAAAACCACAATGAGACACCATCTCACAACAGTTAGAATGGCAATCATTAAAAAGTCAGGAAACAACAGGTGCTGGAAAGGATGTGGAGAAACAGGAGCACTTTCACACTGCTGTTGGGACTGTAAACTAGTTCAACCATTGTGGAAGACAGTGTGGCGATTCCTCAAGGATATAGAACTAGAAATACCATTTGACCCAGCCATCCCATTACTGGCTATATACCTGAAGGATTATAAATCATGCTGCTATAAAGACACATGCACACGTATGTTTATTGTGGCACTATTCACAATAGCAAAGACTTGGAACCAACCCAAATGTCCATCAATGATAGACTGGATTAAGAAAATGTGGCACATATACACCTTGGAATACTATGCAGCCATAAAAAAGGGTGAGTTCATGTCCTTTGTAGGGACATCGATGAAGCTGGAAACCATCATTCTCAGCAAACTATCTCAAGGACAGAAAACCAAGCACCTCATGTTCTCACTCATAGGTCGGAATTGAACAATTAGAACACTTGGACACAGGAAGGGGAACATCACACACTGGGGCCTGTCATTGCGGGGGGATGGGGAGGAGGGGGGAGGGTGGAGGGATAGCATTAGGAGATGTACCTAATGTAAATGACGAGTTAATGGGTGCAGCACACCAACATGGCACATGTATACATATGTAACAAACCTGCATATTGTGCACATGTACCCTAGAACTTAAAGTATAATTAAAAAAAAGAAAGAATCATCAATATAATTAGCTAAAAGTGAACAGATGGGACTTATTTAATATAAAATATGTATTTGTCTTTGAAAAATATATACAAAAATTTTCTCAATAAAGTTTTTTGCTCTATAAAAAACAGAGAACACAGGTAGCCATACTTATATCAGACAAAATAGATTTTAAGTCAAAAACTGTAAAATAAGACAAATAAGGACATTATATAATGATAAAGGGGTTATTTTACCAAGAGGATATAATAATTTTAAATATATATGCACCTAACATCACAGCACTGAAATACATAAAGTAAATATTAAAAGATCTGAAGGGAGAGATAGATGTCATATAATAATAATAGGGGACTTCAATACTCCACTTTCAACAATAGCCAGGAGTTTGTTAACCCTCAGGAAGGGTCAATTGAGACAAACAACTGAACTTGTCCTTAATAGAGATCCTTTACCTCCAAACCTTCTGTCCTGGATGCCAGTGGTTTTGGGTCCTGTTTACTGCCTGTAATCTCCTTTGGGGCACAACAAAATCTCATTTTTCTCTAGACCTCCATCACAAGATACATACAGTAGCAAATGCTCAATAACAATTTGTTGAATTAATTAATTGAATGGCAAAATGAACATAAAAACTCTAGAGAATGAAATCATCATTATAATAATAATAGCTAACATTTATTGAGAGCTGCTAGTATCAGACACTGTTTTGAATATTTTACATGGATCAGTTTGTTAATTCTATGTCAAAGTAGGTAGATTCTGGTTCTATCCTCCAGTTTTCATTGGAGGGAACTAAGGCATAGGGAAATTAGTAATTCGCCTAAGGTCACAAAGCTGATGAGTGATGGCTCTGGGAACCACACCCTCAGGCATTCTGACTTGAGTAGACGCAATTAACTACAACAGCTTCCAACTGCTATGATTCCACGGAGACCATGTGTTCTATGGACTTCTGCTGCAAGCTGTTGCCCAGCCTTTGTAGCTCCTTTCCCACCACATTCCATCACAAGTTCCATTACCCCACATTTCAGCAGAGAAGTTATGGGGGACACTTGAGGTCTCAGGACCATTAAGTGACCCAAACTCTCATTAAAGAAGTCATAGATATGGAACCAGGGATGGTTAGCCAGGAAAAAAGGAAGTTTGGAGGCAATGAGGTTTCCATTTGCTTGTACCTTCTCCAGTTGGCAAGTGGATCCTTTGGGCAATATGTCATCCAACATTTAAAGGAGTGTCACAAGGAGAGAGGAATAAGTCAGCTCCCTGGTGGTCCAGAGGAGGCAATAAGGACTAATGATAAAAATTACTGGAAATTTGACTTTTTTCCTGTAACCATTATTTCAAACATAGATAAAAGTTGAGAGAATAGTAAAATGAGCGATTATATATCTACCCCCTAGATTTAACATTTAACACTTGTCATATTTGTTTTACATATGTGTATGTGTATATATATATATATATATATATATATATGCTTTTTTTCTAAACCATTTTTAAAGTGTATCTCCAGTAACAGGACTTTCTCCTACATAATTACATTATCATTATTCACACCTATGAAAATTAACAGTAACTGGGAAGATAGTTTTAACCTAATGTATAAAGGAATTTGCTGAGAATTACAGCTCACCAAAAATCAAAGTGAGTTCTCCACCACTGATAATACAACTTTTTAACCATCTATGTAAGGTCATAGAAAGATCTTACACACCAGGGCATGACTGGAATTCCAGCTCTTTCCTTGACTGAAGTTGTGTTAAAAAAAAAAAAGTTCCTTCTTATTTTAGTCCAGGGAAGAGAGCAAAACTCAATTTACTTCTAGAAGGATTTATCCTTCTTTTTCTACTTTTTCCATAATACTGGTGCCCATTCTCTCATGATCCTAGGTTCTGTCCACTCAGGTCACCCAACCCTCCCTTCCTGGCTTTACTACATAATTATTGGCTCTTGAAGTTGGAAGGTTCCATCAAGGCTCTATGTTAAGACTGCTTGGTATCTTAAAAGCTTGACCCTTCCTCTTATCCTGTATCCACGTCTCCTTCTATCTCATAGCTGAATCTTCAGTAGCCCTTCAAAAGCTCCAGGGCCCTACCTGATGCATGAACTCTCTTCCCAGAAAGGGAAGTGTAAGTGCTGGGTACCAAATGAGGTTATAATTTCTTGGCCTGAGCACAAGGTGGGGCATGACTGACCTATGAGCCTTGAGTATGGGGCTGAGCATAATCTGAGTTCAGGGATAGTGAAGCAGCCAGATCATCCAAGTATGGGTAGATGGGCAATCTAAAAAGAGTAAGGCAATCCCATTTGAATGGGCAATCCAAAAAAGAGAGCCAGGATCCACCATAAGATGACAGGATAAACCCCTAGAATCCCAGAGGTTTAGAGAGGAGGGTTGGGGGAAAAGCTGGGCAAAAGACCCTGAGCTGTCAGCAAGGCATGTCATCTGCATTGGATAAGTGTTCACAGCCCCAGCTGAAAATCAGGGGGAACTAAGGAATAGAAGGGAGCAGTTGCAATGAAGCCCAAGGAGCAAAAAGACCTACCTGAACCAGAAGAGCGGGAGTCCAAACTTCTTATCCAAAGGGTCTAATAGACTTCTAGATCCCCTACCCTGAACCCAGCCCACTCTGAGGGCATCTGCCCTTCCTGTTCTCCACCTCAAGATCTGACGCCTCCTCCTCAACCACATGTTAGTGGAGGAGAAAACAATGGAATAAACAAAAGACAGAGAATCTATAGTGAAGGGAGGGAAAAGAAGGAAAGAAAGAGATTGAAGAAGGGATACTCTCTGGTGACTGAGGGGAATGGCCATATAGCATACAAGAAAAACCTAGGGTCTGACAGAACATGGGGGATGGCTTTACATGCAGCAAAGCCAGACTCAGGCTCTGTCCTGCTGTGAACGCTGCATCAGTTAGGAGTTAAGTCTTTCATTAAACATTCTCAAGATTGCAGGTGTGGGAAGGCCACTATGTTACAGACAGCACTGCCAGTCTCTTCTATGATAAGGGGCATGGTGCTGAGGTACCCAGAGCTTTAGAGGTTATCCCAGGAGAAAACTTTCCCATACTCAGCCATTCCTCAGAAGGTAACCAGGAATTCACCTCTTTTTCTGTTAAGAAAATATCACCTTGTCACTGTACCTCACCTTCAAAAAATAACGACAGAGAGACAGAGGGGAAAAGTGGATGCTTCTGAGCTCCTTCTTTCCTTCGCCTCTGCCCTAGACGATAAGAGAGCAGGAGAAGAGGAACCCAGGCTCCAGAGGAGGTGGGAGAGGAGGCCGCCCCTAAAGTTGCCTGCCTGGAGAGACCTGAGCCCCAGAGACTGTGGTCTGCCTTCCTTCAACATGTTTGGGGTAGCTTTGCAGTGTGTCAGCTTGATTGAACTACCTCTCCCCAGATTCCCTTTCCTTTATGTGTGGGGTTGGGATGGGCCGCAAGAGAGCTCCTTGTGTGAGATTGAGAGGGCAAAAATAAAGTGGCAGCCATATTGTTTCCTGCGCTGTGAGGCGCCTTCGTATCAAGCCCACTTTATCTGTGGACCCACCTCCCTGACTTCTGGCAGCAGCTGGATCTGCAACTGTGCCTCCTTCCCCTGGATCTTCTTTCAGCTTTTTCAACTCCTGAGCCAGATGTATGTTTAATTCCTTGATGAAGGGCACCAGTTTCTCCTGCATGATTCCACATATTCAAGGTTTGGAAGCAGTGAGAACTGACCTGGGTTCCAGTTGGTCCTCAAAGGTTCCAACATGCCCTTGCTCTCTTCCACTTTGTACCTATCCTCCCTTTGTACCTTCCCTGTGGATTTCAAGTTCACATATCAGACAAGAAGACTGTTTGATGCTCCAGCATCAAACACAAAGCTCTATCTCATATGCAAATATGGCATATATATAATATATTTAAACGTGTGTATATACACACATACATTTTATAGATATATATACACACATCTATGGTTCTGCTTCGCTGATTGAACCTTGACTGATTCAGTACGCTGGGGTAGAATTCCAGATTGTCCTCAGGACATGCAGTGTTTTCAGGTTACGTTAATTTTCCACCCAGATTGTTATCTGCAAGCCATTTTATATGTTTCCCTGCCAGGAGAAATACAAACACAAGAGCCCAGCCATTTCTAAGCAATTTCCCAAACACCCCCAAACTGACAACTTGTATTAAATATTCTATGTCTCATTCCAATTTAATTATTTCCATACTATGGTGTTATTTTCTGTTAATTTCTCTATCTAGTGAAAAGCCACTTATTAGCAGTATGATTTTGAGCAAGGGACTTGACCTCTTTGTGACTCTATTTCTTCACCTGTAAAATGGAGCTGTAATAAGTTTACTGTAATGATTTAAATAAACCAATGCAAGCAGAGAGAGCTGTACAGTATTTGGCACATGATAATTATTCAGATGAAAAAAAGGAGAGAAAAGCAAGGTCCTGATTTGCCTGGAAAAAGAAGAAACGTAACCGTCTAGAAGAGAACCTGGAATCCAACAATCAGGCAGGGTAGGAAAGAACTCAGCAAGTTTTTCAGATTCACCCTTGGATCTTGGCTAAATAAACTTCGAAAGGCCTTTTATTTTAAGAAGGAAAATTGGAGGAGTGGCGACCCACAAACTGGAGGAGGACTTCTTCAGCTTGTTGATGATTGTATTTGAGAGACAGAGGCACTGGCTTCTAGAAGCCACAGGATAAATGTAAAAACTTCAGAATATTAAAAGAGAATTAACATTTTGTCCTTTTAAAAATCTATTTTATTTATAGTTTTAAATGGGAATAATTCCTGGTACAATATATGCAAAAAATTAATGAGAATAATGTTCCCTTTCCTCTATTACCTATTTCTTGTGTATCCATTCAGAGATACTCTATACATTTATAAATATATATACATATACAAGTATATACACATAGATATATATCCATCAGTAGAATACAGGTCAAATAGCTATACTCCATATGCTTATATACAGCTTAATGATAGGCATTTATACATATGTAATTTTTATTTTAATGTAGTATACTCTGCATATTCTTTTCTACTTCCCTTTTAATACTTTACAATGTATCTTGGAAATTCTCCATTCTGGTACAAGTATACCTCCCTCATACATTTTAATGGCTGGATAATAGTCAGTTGTCTATATGTACAAATATTACAATTTTTAACTTGTACATTTACATTGTTGCCTATCTTTTGCTAGTAAAATAATGCTGTAGTGAACATATTTGTATACACATTTCACATATGTGATGATAGCTTAAGACAAATTCCTGGAAAAAGAACTTGTTGAGTCAAGGATTTGTATGCTATTTATAGATATTGCTAACTTAATTTTGTCATAGATTTTATCAACTTATACTCCCACCATCAAGTCCCCTGTTTCCCTAAACTAACAACAGTGTTTTATAAAAAATTTATCTTTACCAATCTGATTGGTGAAAGATGTCTCACTTTAGTTGTGTCTAGCCTTTCTCTTGTCATGAGTAAAGACAAAATCTTTTAATATATTAAGAGTTACATAAAATGTTATTTTCTGTGAATTATCTTAATATGTTTGCCCAATTTTCTGCTGGGCAGTTGGTCTTCCTTGTACTGACATGTAAGAACACTTTTTGGCCGTGCACAGTGACAGGAGGATTGCTTGAGCCCAGGAATTTGAGCATAGCTAGGGCAACATGGAAAAACCCTGTCTCTATTAAAAAAATGCCAACAATTAGCTGAGTGTGGTGGTACACACCTGTACAGCTACTTGGAAGGATGAAGTGGAAGGATTGCTTGAGCCTAGGAAGTTGAGGCTGCATTGAGCTGTGATTGTGCCACTGCACTCCAGCCTAGGCAACAGAGTAAGATCCTGTCAAAAGAAAGAAAAAGAAGAAAGAAAGAAAGAAAGAAAGAAAGAAAGAAAGAAAGAAAGAAAGAAAGAAAGAAAGAAGAAAGAAGGAGAAAGAGAAAGAAAAGAAAGAAAGAAAGGAAAGAAAGAAAGAAAAAGAAGAAAGAAGAAAGAAAGAAAGGAAAGAAAGAAAGAAAGAAAGAAAGAAAGAAAGAAAGAAAGAAAGAAAGAAAGAAAGAAAGAAAAGGAAAGGAAAGAAGGAAGGAAGGAGGGAGGGAGGAAGGAGGGAGGAAGGAAGGAAAGGAGAAAACTTTTTATATTAAGGAAATAATTGCCTTCTGAAATGTGAGTTGCAAATATAATTTGTCTAGGTCTTGCAAATATAATTTGTCTAGGTCTTCTGATTTTGTTTATAATGGTTTTTGCCATGTAGATTAGAACTCCCAAACACTGTAATATAAATTTAATAAAATATTTCTTAAATCTAACCTAAGCTTGATTGAAATCACTGGTGGACAAATTTCTCCAAAAATGTGTATATCCTAGGAAAAGCTAGGAGGATTTTAAAAACAACTACTGGAGAAATATTGAGGGATGTCTAGCTTGGGGCAAAATAAAATCTTACTAAGCATTAGTCTAACTATTTTTGTTTCAAATTTTAATATTTTAAGGTGTCTATGCTAAATACTAAATGAGAAAAAGTATTCACTTACAATTACTAAAATTTTTATTAGTATAAAAAAGTTAACAGTAGAAGAGCCACAAGCTACAGGGCACTCTAATAGATATTAGGAAGGAAACCCCAAGATCAACAGCTTCATATCTGCAAACACTGAGCTAGTCCCAAACATTTCGCAAAGCTACATCCTCCTAGACACTCTTCCACACAAGCTGTACAGAGAAGCTTCTGCTCAGTCTCAAAAGAGAACTCATCTTAAGAAACCAGAGTATTTGGCCTCTTGTAATATAGATCTGACTTCACAAAGGCATCTCAGTGAGTTTCATCCCCTGAGATGAGAGGAAAATGGAGTAATTCTATTCTCCAGTTGTAAAGTCAAAAGCTGTCCCAGAGCCAAAACTGCGGGAAGAATACAGGAAGAAAAATACAGGCAATCCGGGGCGAAACAGGAAGGGTAGGAGAAGCCTACGGACTTGAATGGACAACAGACAAATCCAGCAGCTACTCAGAAGAGAAAACCGCATCTCTCCCCCTCTGAGCGAGTTGCATTGTTATGCTGGGAAGGCAGCCATCATTCAGCAGGCACTGTCTCTTCCTATCCCCTCCTAGAAGAAGAGTCAAACTCACATCTGCAGAGAGCCGTGTCTGTGACCTAAGATACTAGCGTGATTGTTTCTCTTCATGCCTGCTGTGGTCACAGACGCTCTTGTTTCCTTTGCTGACTCTGGCCCAAGGAGCATTCCTGTTCCTCCATGTTGATTTCCTGTTGGGTTCCCTTCCCAGTTTCTCCGAATTCCAGTTTCTGAGATGGCCTTTTGGTTTGTGGTCTTCCATTTCAGTAGCTGAAGGAGACACTCTCAGGGGTGCAAGGAAATAATATTGTCAAAGGAGCTACTTTTCACTCCCCTCAGCCAACATGAGGCCAGAAAGAGCAGTGTGTTCCTTTTATTGCTTCACTCTGGGTCAGTGTGTCTGAAATATGGGCCAGAGGGAAGGCGGTATAGTTGACTCTTCTAAAAGCAACATAGCTGTCTCATTTTACCAGTTTGCACTTTCTTTGTGTGTGTGTTTACTATCATGGATTCTTCTTCTTCTTCTTCTTCTTCTTCTTCTTCTTCTTCTTCTTCTTCTTCTTCTTCTTCTTCTTCTTCTTCTTCTCCTTCTCCTTCTTCTTCTCCTTCTTCTTCTTTCTTCCAATTATTATTATTATTATTATACTTAAGTTCTGGGATACATGTACAGAACATGCAATTTTGTTACATAGGTAGACATGTGCCATAGTGGTTTGCTGCACCCATCAAACAGTCATCTACACTAGGTATTTCTCCTAATGCTGTCCCTCCTCTTGCCCCCAAACCCCTGACAGGCCACAGTGTGTGATGTTTCCCTCCCTGTGCCCATATATTCTAATGTTTACATCTGTGGTCATAGAACCAGTAGAACCACCACAATTTATAGAATGAATTTCATGTATGATTATGTTGCATTTGACATTTGTAATATTTTTTGCCTTTAGCACACTGAGAAAGGCAGAGTATAAAATGAGGGAGAGGGCCGGGCTTGGTGGCTCATGCCTGTAATCCCAGCACTTTGGGAAACCGAGGTGGGTGAATCACGAGGTCAGGAGTTTGAGACCAGCCTGACCAGCATGGTGAAACCCCATCTCTACTAAAAATACAAAAATTAGCCGGGTGTGGTGGCGGGTGACTGTAATCCCAGCTACTCAGGAGGCTGGGGCAGGAGAATGGCTTGAACCTGGGAAGCGGAGGTTGCAGTGAGCCCAGATTGTGCCACTGTACTACAGCCTGGGTGACAGAGTGAGACTCCATCCCAAAAAAAAAAAAAAAAAAAAAGCGAAAAGAAAAATGGGGGAGAGGACTTCAAACTAAAGTTTGTACACAACTGTTCATAGAGCATTATTCACAATAGCTGATGATTGAAAACAAACCAAATGTGCCATCAACTGATGAATGGATAAACAAATTGTGACATATCTATACAATGGAACCATTATTCAGCCATAAAAAGGGATTAAGTTCTGATATGTGTTACAACATGAATGAATCTCTAAAATATTATGCTGAATGGAAGAAGCTAGACATAAAGATCACATATGTTTGACTCCATTTACAGTTATGTGTCGCTTAATGACAGGGGTACATCCTAAGAAATGGATCATCAGATGATTTCATCCTTGTGCAAACACTATATACTTAATATGTGAGCCTAAATGTATAGTAGCCTACTGCAAACCTAGGCTATATTGTATATTCTATGGCTGCTAGACTACAAACTTGTACAGCATGTTACTGTACTAAATATTATATGTAAATATAATGGTGTTTTTGTATCTACACATATCTAAACTTGGGAAAGATATAGTAAAAATACTGTACAAAAGACAAAAAAATAGTACACCTGTATAGGGCACTTAGCATGAATGGAGCCTGCAGGACTGGAATTGCTCTGGGTGAGTCAGTGAGCCAGTGGTGAGTGAATGTGAAGGACCAGGTCATTACTGTACACTGCTGTAGACTTCATAAATACTGCACACTTAGGCTACACTAAATTTATTTTTAAAATTCTTTCAGTTAGAAATTAACCTTAGCCTAATGTATCTTTTTACTTTATAAATTTTAAATTTCTTTTTAACTTTTTGACCCTTGTAATAACATTTAGCTTAAAACATGCATAGTACTGCTGTCCAAAAATATTTTCTTTCTTTATATCCTTATTCTATTAGCTTTTCATATTTTTAAAATTTTTAATTGTTTTTTACTTTTTAAACTGTTTTTTGTTAAAAACTAAGACACAAGTCCTGGCCAGGTGTCATGGCTCATGTCTATAATCCCAGCATTTTGGGAGGCTGAGGCAGGAGGATCACTTGAGGCCATGAGTTTGAGACCAGCCTGGCCAATATGGCAAAACCCTGTCTCTACTAAAAATACAGAAAATTAGCTGAGTGTGGTGGTGCATGCCTATAATACCAGCTACTCAGGAGGCTGAGGCAGGAGAATCCCTTGAACTCAGCAGGTGGAGATTGGAGTGAGCCACTCTCTAGACTGGGCAACAGAGCTAGACTCCATCTGAAAAAGAATAAGAAAAAAAAACAACTAAGACTCAAACCCACACATTAGCCTAGACCTACACAGGGTCAGGATCATCAATATCACCATCTTCCACTTTCACATCTTGTCCTACTGGAAGGTCTTCAGGGACAGTAACAGGCATGGAGCAGTCATCTCTCATGATAATGATGCCTTCTTCTGGATACCTCCTGAAGGACCTGCCTGAGGCTGTTTTACAGTAACTTTTAAATACATGAGTAGGAGTACAATCTAAAGTAATGATAAAAAGCATGGTATAGTAAATAGGTAAAGCAGAAACATAGTTGCTTATTATCATTATCAAGTATTATGTATTGTAAATGATTGTATATACTCAACTTTTATATGACTCGACATCACAGTAGGTTTTGTTACACCAGCATCACTACAAACGTGCATAATGTGTAGTGCTACAATGTCAGGATAGCTATGATATCTCTAGGCATGAGAATTTTTCAGCTCCATTACAATCTTATGGGACCACTGTTGTATATGCAGTTGACCAAAACATTGCTATGTGACTATACATAAGATACCTAGAATAGGTAAAGCCATAGAGACAGAAAGTAGATTAGTGGCTGCCAGGGGCTTGCAAACCTGGGCTATATGGGAGCCTATGCTATACCAGGTAGAGGTAGAGGGATGCAGGAGACACTGCTTAATCAGTATAGGGACTTCCTTTGGGGGGCAGTAAAATTTTTCGATAGAAGTCATGGTTGCACAACACTGTGAATGTACTAAATACCACTGAGTTGTACACATTTAAATGATTAACTCTATGTTATGTGAATTTTACCTCAATAAAGAAAAAATGAGGAAGGAGGAACAGGTCCCAAGAATCTCCAAGCCCCCCGATCACATGGGTACCCCATGCACATGCACACCATACATATGTGTGAACCACAGTAACGCAGCTGCCTAGGGCTTCCTTACAGTCAGTCCTCTGCCTTCCCAGAGTTGGCTGCTCAGAGACTCCTTTCTGCACCAGTAGCCTGTTGATCTTGCAGATCCTAAGCAGCACTGTAACCATCATATGATCTTCCCTTCCTCCCTGCCCAAATTCAATTTCACTCTCCTGGAAGTCTGTATTAAAGAGACTGTCAGGATCAACCTTGATGGGCCATGTGGGACACAGTTTGGAGAAGATCCCAAGAGGTCTCATTGCAGCGTTCGCCACTCCATGAAAGAGAACAGGAACACAAGCTGCATTTCCCCCTCCACTTCCTGCACTATGGCCATTGTTTCCCTTCAGTGGCTCAGATGGGCCACATCTGGAGAACATGTTGAACATCCAAATAGCTTTTTCTAAAACATAGATGTTGTAAGCTAAGCCTTGTTGGTCTTACACATGTCAGCCACATTGTTGTGCCTAAAATTTGTATCTCAGGATGGGATGGGCTCAGCAGTCTCTGATTGAGTCTCCCAGATGTTCCACAAAGAGGAAGAGAAAGAACTCCAATGGGACAGCTGAGCTCTGAACAGGAGATTCTCCCATCCTTATCAATGGAAGCCCTACGCACAGCAGATCAGGCTCTGAGAGCCCACTGTGAGACGTGGCAAGCCCAGGAGAGGGGGATCGAAGCTAACAGAAATCAAATGTCTATTTTGGCAATGTCCACAGCTGACATCAGTTTATTTTCCTCCCCAGTGTTAATGGAAAAAAAAAAAGTTATAACAAGACAGCTCTGTGGAGCATGCAGAATACAAAATGTTCTGTTGGACTTTGATCCTTTGTACTTCCTATGATAAGCACCATATGGCAGCAAACCTTAGCCTTAGCACATGACTGTAGTAAATTATCAATTTCAACAAAAGCGTACCTTCTAGGGAAGAAAATGTCAAAGGACTAAAACAAAAAAGAATTACTCCAGCAAACCCACAAAGATATGTTTGAATTTACATATTATAATGAATTGGATGCCGTTTGTAACCTTGGTGTCTCCACATGCCATAGGTTTCTGGTCTCACCCCTTAACATGCAAATGAAATGACTGGAACTCCCATTCCAGGTTTTGTGGGATGCCTCCCTGTCCTCCCCACCAGGGGTTACTGGGGAGGGGGTGG
The DNA here is from genome assembly GCF_028878055.3 of Symphalangus syndactylus. Lineage (NCBI taxonomy): Eukaryota > Metazoa > Chordata > Mammalia > Primates > Hylobatidae > Symphalangus > Symphalangus syndactylus. Next base: position 86,891,862 of record NC_072432.2, read on the forward strand.
GGCTTCTCATTGTCTTGACCAACCTCTGCCTGCAGCTATCTTTGTGATCCCTACAATGTTAGCACTGCAGATGTCACCCTCTCTCACTGGCCCACTTTATGCCATGCTGAACACTTCCCTACCCCAACCCAGGGTTGTTGTGCAACACGTTTTGATTCAAAGTTGGAGAAATAGGGAAATTACAACACACCGCAGTGAAAGGCAACAATTGAAACTACATATAAGATGGTTACCAAAGACTGGAAAGGGGAGTGGGGTTGTGGGTGAGAAGGGGAGTTGGTTAATGAGTACAAAAAATAGTTAGAGGCCCAGCTTGGTGGCTCAGCCCTGTAATCCCAGCACTTTGGGAGGATGAGGTGATCTCCTAATCACTTGAACTCCTGATCACTTGAGGTCAGGAGTTCGAGACCAGCCTGACCAACATGGTGAAACCCCATCTCTACTAAAAATACAAAAATTAGCTGGGTGTCATTGTGGGCACCTGTAATCTCAGCTGCTCAGGAGGCTGAGGCACGAGAATCACTTGAACCTGGGAGACAGAGGTTGCAGTGAGCTGAGATTTTGCCACTGCACTCCAGTCTGGACAACAGAGCAAGAGCCTGTCTAAAAAAAAACCAAAAACAAACAAATAAAAAACAACAAAAAAATTAGAAAGAATGAACAAGATCTAATATTTACTAGCACAACAGAGTGACTATAGTCAATAATAATTTAAGTGGACATTTTAAAATAGCTAAAAGTATAATTGGATTGTTTGCAACATAAAGGATAAATGCTTGAGGTGATGGATACCCCGTTACCCTGATGTGGTTATTACACATTGTATGCCTGTATCAAAATATCTCATGTATCTGTTAAATCAAGTTTAGCCTAAAGCTGCCTCCTTACATATTTTAAGGTCAGCCTAAAGGTTTCTCTTTCCACGTGAACTGTAAACTAAATGGAGTTGTAAACAGACTGTAGCCTACTCTTGTGCCAATCACTGAGTTTTGGTCAATCAAAGGTGGCCAAGTGTTCAAATCACGTTTAAATAAGGCAAATGCCAAGCTGTAACCAATCCAGCTGTTTCTGTACCTCACTTCAATTTTCTGTGAGACACTTTCCTTTTTCTGTCCATAAATCTTCTTCCACTACGAGGCTGCGCTGGAGTCTCTGGGCCTACTCTGGCTTGGGAGGCTGCCCGGTTCATGAATCGTTCATTGTGCAATTAATTAAACTCTTTAAAATTTAATCTGGCTGAAATTTTTCTTTTAACATACCCCCCATAACTATATACACCTACTATGTGCCCACAAAAATCAAAAATTTTTAAAAAACTACATATTGGATATCCCTTAGTCATTTCCACTACAGCACACACACATATACACATGCAATTATTCTTTGTGTAAGTTGCATTTTGGATATTTGCATATCCAAACACCTCCATTTATTATGCTCTACTAAACAAAGGCAAACCTACTCCAAGGCTCCACCTTTTGATAACAGAAAACCTTCACGGAAATTCCCAAGCTGCAGGATTTCTAATATTACAGTTCTGTCCTTTTTGTTTTTTTGTTTGTTTGTTTTGTTTTGGTGGTTAAATATATGTAACATAACTTTTATCATTTTAACCACTTTTAATTCGACAATTCAGTGATATTAAATACTTTTGCATTGCTGTGCAACCATCACCACCATCCATCTCCAGAACATTTTCATTGTCCCACATTGAAACTCTATACTCATTAAACAGTAACTCCTCATTTCCTCCTACCCCCAGAGGAATTTGACTTTCTGTCTCTGTGAATGTGACCTTTTAGGTACTTCATGGAAGTGGAATTCACACAGTATTTGTCCTTTCGTGTCTGGCTTACTTCACTTAGCAAAATGTCTTCAAAGTTCATCCATGTTGTAGCATGTATCAGAATTGCATTCCTTTTTTCTTTCTTTTTTTTTTTGAGATGGGGTCTTGCTGTGTTGCCCAGGCTAGTCTCAAACTCCTGGGCTCAAGCAGTCTTCTCACCTCAGCCTCTTGAGTAGCTGGGAGCACAGGCACATGCCACTGTGCCTGGCTTTCTTTCTTTTTAAGGCTGGATAATATTCCATTGAATGTCTATACAACATATTGCTTATCCACTCCTCTGTCAGTGGACATTTAGATTGTTTCTGCCTTTTGGCTATTGTGAATAATGCTTCAATGCATATTGTTATACAACAATCTATACAAGTCTCTGCTTCCAATTGTCTGGAGGAAAATTCCTGAATCATATGGTAATTCTGTTTAATTTTTGGATAGCTGCCATATTGTTTTCTATAACAGCTGCACCATTTTACATTTCTACCAACAATCCACAAGGGTTCCACTTTCTCCACATCCTAACCAACTCATGTTACTTTCTGGGGTTTTGGTTGGTTTTCTTGTTTGTTTTATTCAAATGGCCATTTTTTTTTAACTTTCATTTTAAGTCCTGGGGTACATGTGCAGGTTTGCTATATAGGTAAACTTGAGTCATGGGGGTTTGTTGTACAGATTATTTCACCACCCAGGTATTAAGCCTAGTAGCTGTTAGCCACATTTCTCAATCCTTTCTCACCTCCCACTCTCCATCCTCTGGTAAGCCCCAATGTGTGTTGTTGCCCGGTAGGTGTCCATGTGTTCCATCATTTAGCTCCCATTTATAAGTGAGAACATGTGGTATTTGGCTTTTCTGTTCCTACGTTAGTTTGCCAAGGTTAATGGCCTCCAGCTGCATCCATAGTCCTTCAAAGGACATGATCACATTTGTTTAAATGGTTGTATAATAGTCCATGGTGTATATGTACCACATTTTCTTTATTCAGTCCACCATTGATGGACATTTATGTTGATTACATGACTTTGCTATTGTGAACATATGCATGCATGTGTCTTTATAATAGAACAATTTATATTCTTTGGGTATATACCCATTAATGGGATTGCTGGGTTGAATGGTAGTTCTGCTTTAAGTCTCTCAGGAATTGCCACACTGTCTTCCACAATGGTTGAACTAATTCACTCTCCCCAAAACAGAGTAAAAGCTTTTCTTTTTCTCCACAACCTCACCAGCATCTGCTATTTTTTACTTTTTAATATAGCCATTCTGACTGGTGTGAGATGGTATCTCATTGTGATTTTGATCTGCATTTCTCTAATGATTGTTTTTTCATATGCTTTTTGGCTGCATGTATGTCTTCTTTTGAAAAGTGTCTGTTCATGTGCTTTGCCCACTTTTTAATGGGGTTGCTTGTTTTTTCTTGTAAATTTAAGTTCCTTATGGATGCTGGATATCAGACCCTTGTCAGACGCATAGTTTACTAACATTTTCTCCCATCCTGTAGGCTGTTCAGTCTGTTGACAGTTTCCTTTCCTGTGCAAAAGCTCTTTAGTTTAGATTCCGTTTGTCAATGTTTGCTTTCATTGCAATTGCTTTTGGTGTCTTTGTCATAAAATCTTTGCTCATTCTTATGTCCAGAATGGTATTGCCTAGATTGTCTTGCAGATTTTTAAGGGTTTGAGTTATACATTTAAGTCTTTACTCCATTTTGAGTTAAATTTTGTGTACGGTGTAAGGAGGGGATCCAGTTTCAACCTTCTGCATATAGCTAGCCAGTTTCCCAGCACCATTTATTGAATAGGGAATCCTTTCCTCATTGCTTGTTTTATCAGGCTTGTTGAAGATAGTTGTAGGCGTGTGGCCTTATTTCTGGGTCTTTTATTTTGTTCCATTGGTCTACATGTTGCTTTTGTACCAGTATCCTGCTGTTTTGCTTACTGTAGGCTGTAGTATAGTTTGAAGTCGGCTAGCATGATTCATCCAGCTTTGTTCATTTTTCTTAGGTTTCCCTTGGCTTCTCAGGCTCTTTTTTGGTTCCATATAAATTTTAAAGTAGCTTTTTCTAGCTACCATCTAGAATCTCGATGGTAGTTTAATACGAATGGCATTGAATCTATAAGTTGCTTTGGGCAGTGTGGCCATTTTTACAATATTGATTCTTCCTATCCATGAGCATAGAATATTTTTCCATTTGTTTGTATCATCTCTGATTTTTTTGAGCAGTGTTTTGTAGTTCTCCTTGAAAAGATCTTTTACTGCACTAGTTAGCTGTATTCCTAGATATTTTATTCTTTTTGTGGCAATTGAGTATGAAATTGCATATTACCACCATCTTAATGGGTGTGAAGTGGCATCTCACTATGGTTTTGACTTGCATTTCCCTAATGATTAGTGATGTTTAACATGTTTTCATGTGCTTATTGGCCATTTGTATGTCTTGAAAAAAATATCTGTACAAGTCCTTTTCTCTCTCTCTCTCTCTCCTTTTTTTTTTTTTTTTTTGAGACGGAGTCTTGCTCTGTCACCCAGGCTGGAGCACAGTGGCATAATCTCAGTTCACTGCAAGCTCCACCTTCCAGGTTCACACCATTCTCCTGCCTCAGCCTCCTGAGTAGCTGGGGCTACAGGTGCCCACCACCACGCCCAGCTAATTTTTTTATATTTTTAGTAGAGATGGGGTTTTCCCCTGTTAGCCAGGATGGTCTCAATCTCCCAATCTCATGATCCACCTGCCTCGGGCTCCCAAAGTGCTGGGATTACAGGAATGAGCCACCGCGCCTGGCCCCTTTTCTCATTTTTGAATTGGATTGTTTTGTTGTTGTTGAATTGTAGGAGTTCTTTCTATATTCTGGCTATTAACCCCTTATCAGATATATGATTTGCAAACTTTTTTTTCCCCCACACTGTAGATTGTCTTTTCCCTCTCTTGGTAGACTCAAGTGATATACCAAAGTTTTTAATTTTGATAAAGTATAATTTATGTATGTTTCCTTTTGTTGCCTATACTTTTGTTGTCATATCCAGGAAGTCATTGCCAAATCCAATGACATGAAGATTTTCTGTTTTCTTCTGAGAGCTGTGTCATTTTCTCTCTTATTTTTAGGTCTTTGATCTATTTTGAGTCATTTTTTGTATATGATATAAGATAAGGTTCCAACTTCATTCTTTTGCATGTGGATATTTCATTTTCCTAGCACCATTTAAAAGATTGTTCTTTACCCATCAACTGGTCTTAGCGCCCTTGTTGAAAATCATTTGGCCATATATGTGAGGGTTTACTTCTGGGCTATTTAGCTTATACCATTGGTCTGTACGTCTGTATTCTTGCTAATTCCACACTGTTTTTATTACCAAAGCTTTGTAGTAAGTTTTGAAATCAGGAATTGTGAGCCCTCCAACTTTTTTCTTGTTTTTCAAGATTGTTTTGAGATTTCATTTGAATTTTAGGATGAGTTTTTTATTATTATTATTGTACTTTAAGTTCTATGTATGTGCACAATGTGCAGGTTTGTTACATATGTATACATGTGCCATGTTGGTGTGCTGCCCCCATTAGCTCGTCATTTACATTAGGTATATCTCCTAATGCTTTCCCTCCCCCCTCCCCCCACCCCATGACAGGCCCCGGTGTGTGATGTTCCCCTTCCTGTGTCCAAGTGTTCTCATTGTTCAATTGCCACCTATGAGTGAGAACATGCGGTGTTTGGCTTTTTTGTCCTTGCGATAGTTTGCTAAGAATGATGGTTTCCAGCTTCATCCATGTCCTTACAAAGGACATGAACTAGGATGAGTTTTTCTATTTCTACAAAAAAATTATTGGCATTTTGATAGGGATTTCATTGAATCTATAGATCTCTGGATGCTCACATCCTGTAAGTTAGAATAGTATGAGCTTCAAGTACACAAGCTCCATCTTCAACTTGGGAGGTAGGGAGGATCTAGATATAGGACAATCAGGCTACCATTTGCTCTAAAATTATCTTTGCTCTTTCCCTGTATCCATTTGTTCCTATATTCACTTCCCTCACAGTCTCAAGCCAGTGGCCAATAGCAATAGGACAACAGGCTTTCTGCTTTGTATTCAGCAAGTTGGAAAGAAAAAAATATCTTCTTCAACCACGGAATAAAAGTTCTTCCTTATTATCTAATTGTATCACTTTTGATGTGAACCCAACTACCAATAAAGATAAAGGTAGACACATATTTTTTTTAACTTTTGTTTTAAGTTCAGGGCTAGTTTTGTTATATAGCACAGGTTTGATATATAGATTATATATTATGTCATGGGGGTTTGTTGTACAGATTATTTCGTCACCCAGGCATTAAGTTTCATACCCATTTGTTGTTTTTCCTGATCATCTCCCTCCTCTCAACCTTCACCCTCCAGTAGGCCCCAGTGCCTGTTGTTTTCCTCTATGTGTCCATGTGTTCTCATCATTTAGCTCCCACTTATAAGTGAGAACTCATGGTATTTGGTTTTTCTGTTCTTGCGTTAGTTTGCTAAGGATAATGGCCTCCACCTCCATCCATGTTCCTGCAAAGAATATGATCTCATTCATTTTTATGGCTGCATAGTATTCCATGGTGTATACATGTCACATTTTCTCTATCCAGTCTACCATCAATGGGCATTTAGGTTGATTCCACGAATTTGCTATTGTGAATAGTGCTGCAATGAACACAAACACACGTGTGTCTTTAAGATAGAATGATTTATATTTCTTTGGGTATTTACCAAGTAATGGGATTGCTGGGTCAAATGGTAGTTCTGTTTTTAGGTCTTTGAGGAATCACCACACTGTTTTCCACAATGGTTGAAGTAATTTACACTGCCACCAACAGTGTATAAACATTCCTTTTTCTCCACAACCTCACCAGCATCTGTTATTTTTTGACTTTTTAATAGTAGTCATTCTGATTGGTGTCAGATGGTGTCACTGTGGTTTTGATTTGCATTTCTCTAATGGTCAATGATATTGAGCTTTTTTTCATATGCTTGCTGGCTGCCTGTATGTCTTCTTTTGAGAAGTGTCTGTTCATGTGCTTTGCCCACTTTCTAATGGGGCTGTTGGTTTTTATTTTGTAAATTTGTTAGGGTATCATATAGATGCTGGATATGAGAACTTTGTCACATGCATAGTTTGCAAACATTTTCTTGCATTCTGTAGGTTGTCTGTTTTCTGTGTTGATAGTTTCTTTTGCTGTGCAGAAGCTCTTTCATTTAATTAGATCCCATTTGTCAATTTTTGCTTTTGTTGCAATTGCTTTCGGAGAGACAGAAATTTTTTGCCTTAGTTCCTGAACCAATCATAGTTGTAGAATTACTATAACTGGCTTAAAATAATCAGATTACATCACTGGAGGTAAAGACGGGAGTCACTTTCCAAGCAGTGCAGAGAAAAAGGAGTTGCCTAATTAGAATTATGGTTTTATCAGAGGGGAAAGTGATGGGGATAAATGCTGGGTATTCCAGCAGTAGTGTCCTCTAGATTTCTACTTCCTAGATCCCTATAAGTGGGGCAGGGGTTATTAATAATAAGAGATGTATTCTCCTTGTCTAGAACAAGTTCTGAAATATTGTAGGGGTATACTACTGTGGAATTATAGTGATTTTACTTAACAATAGCAATGGATTATGTAAAAACACTAAGAAATCTTTAAACAGATTAAACAAGCTCAAAAATCCTAAATTCAAGCCAGTAAGTGGAATAGTGTTTATGCCTCAAATTTAAGAAATAATATTTTGTTTAAGTCAATATGTGGGTGTACAATGGTGGTAACAATAATGAATGTGTAGCACTTCAAAATTTTCACAGCTCCATTCTAATCTATTTTCTGGTGTGATTATGCTTAAAAGAGTGCCACAACTAAGGGAATCATTCTGCCCATTTTATTTTTAAAATATTTCATTTTCACTGGTTATGCAACCACTGTTTTATGGAGATATTTGGCCTCCTCAAGTGCATTCTGGTCTCAACAAGCTGGTTGAGATGGCCCTGAGAGGAATGGAGGGAAAAGCAGTGGCTGCTCTTTTTAATTTCAAAAAAGAAGAAAGATCAACTATTTCTATAGTTCTTCCTACAAGAATCAACTGAAATTAAATAATCTTATGTAAGTATTGACAACATTTTTTCCTCTTTATGAAATAGTTGCTGCTTCTAAATTTGGGATAAAGTCAATATACTTAATTAACTTTATTATTAAAATATGATTTCATCAATGTAAAATATTTTTAAATTACTCAGTTCAAATATAGCCAAGCCAGTGTTTTATCACTATCAACAAAACCAGATTAAAATACATCAGAAGCATTCAGTTGGTTATGGATATGGTGACTCTGATGATAGTAATATCAGAGTTTTCCTATGAAAAGAGTCATGGTTCAATAGACATATATAACTGGCAATACATCATTCAGTTTGCCAGAATGAAATTCTCAGAATAGTCATTTTGTTCCTATGACTATCGTAAATCCCTTTTGAACCTTTATGATACCTGCTGAAGGATACTTACATTAAAGAAAGTCAAAAATATAAATTCAGAAAGTCCAAGAATACACGGATTTGTAATAGCCTAGGACAAGTTAGGCTTCATAGAGTTTATGGGATGTGCTCTTTAAGTTAACTTAGACCTGTGCACACTGTGAACAAATCAATACTTCCATAAAATCTGGTAATTTTTACATCTCCAATTTATGCATCCTCCTGTAAACTGGAGATCTGTTTCTCTAACGGGTCCGAAGAGAGAGCCCACCATGGAAAGGGCTGTCATAATATCAGGCAGAACACTTTACAGCTTATGTTTCATTTCAATGATCTCTTTGCTTCCTGTGGATGTCTGATTTATTACTGCTGTCAAGAAAACGCCTCAGTTTCCAGTAAGAAGCTGAAGAAAGACTCAGCCACCCACATCCCAGTTGGCCAAGGTTCCCACCACATGGCATCTGTAAAAATAGGAGTGATAAAGTTCTGGTTTCCAATTTTAGCTGAGGAAAAATCAAGCTTTCAATTTTTCCTATCCATCTAGTTGTTATATCCCCTTTGAACCACAAGTTTTAAAACAGTAACTCCAAGAATATTATAAACTAATGAGTTAAAGACTTTATGTGAAGAAATAAATTTTCAAAAAATATATTATTCCACACTAAATAATCTCCCAAATCTCTACAAAGCATATTTAGGAAAATCATCCAAATTTCAAATAACCAAAATCCTCAAGAAATCAACATCTGCAGGGAAAGACAGGTATACTGGAAAGAAAATATGTATTTTAAAATGTTCAATCTGACACATTCTGGCTAAATAAAGCCTCATAAGTTTATTCAGAAGACTTTGTGTCTTTTAATTACATGCATCAAGTTTGCAGAAAGCCTACAATTTTGCATTTCATCAGAAAGTTTTCAGGTTTATAAATATCTTTTGGACTGTTGAGGCTCAATCTTAGTTTTGGAGTCATTTTGAGAGGCTGTAATTGGCAGACCGATAAATACAAACCCTGGGAAGTTTTACAAGTGGCTCCTGAATCTCTGTGTGCCAGTAGAGGACACTGTTCATTTCCTACACAGAACTCTTTCCCCTTTCTTCCTCCTACCAACTTCGGTTGAGCTCCCTCAGTAGCAGATCCTCCAGCAAGGACTTGGGTACAAGTTGTTTGGTTGAGAGGTGATACCAGGAAATACTGGTAAGTGTGTGAGGAAGTGATCCAGGAAAGAGAAGAAGCCAACACAGACTATATTAATGAGCAAATCATCTCTGTGGGCAACTGGAGCTCCATACCACTGGGAACCTGTGTGAAATGGAGTAGAACGTAACTTAAAGTTTTCCCACCAAGGGACAAGGAAGCTGGGGTACTGTCTTTCAGTTCTCATCTATCACCAACTGAGGGCTCCTTTCAGGAACATTAATTCCTCAGCACTTTTCAGCCTACTCTAAGCAGACCATGCAAGCTCCCATAGCCAGAGAATTCCTCAGAAAGAGAGTCACAGATACTTGCAGTAGGAAGCTACCAGTGTGCACCAGAAACAGTGCACAACAAGACAATAAGGGCAGGTCACTAATCACCTCTGATACACTCAGCAGACTCCAGGTTTGTCTAGGTATCCACTTCTCTCAAAAACCACCATTGTCTTGGGGGAATGAGGTATCTCCAGTTCTGAAGATGGGCCAGGTTGACATATCTCATTGACATTCACAGTGATTTCGGGAATGCATATGCAACTTAGGTCTGCCCAGTATGGTGTGGTTAGAGTTCTTCAGGACAGATGAGGGTTTTGGGCAAAGTGTCTTGTTCCCAAGGCAGAGTGTTAACAACGCATTTTCTCTTTCTCCTGAACATTGCCCTGTCTGGAGGTGAGTGCTGGATCTGCTGCAGCCATCTTGCTGCCTACCTGAGAAAGAAACTAGCATTGAAGGGAGGTGCAAAGAACCTGGATCCTGAATCAACCAAGCCCGAATCCTGTCTAACCTCTGTACACACTATTTATGACATACTTTATTCCCTCATGTTTATGCCAATATCTTGTGAGGTTTCTGTTAGTTGCAACAAAAAAGGATCCTTCTTTGCTAGGGCATAACATGGGTTCACAATAAGCTCAGTTCACAATAAGCTCCTCATTTCCACCTGAGACTTTGTCAGCCTGTACTCACTATCCATATTTCTATCAGCATTTTGGTCAAAATCATTTAACCAGTCTCTTAAGAAGTTCCAAACTTTCCTTATCTTCCTGTCTTCTTCTGAGCCCTCCAAAGTCTTCTAACCTCTGCCCATTAGCCAGTTCTAAAGTCACTTCCACATCTTCAAGTATCTTTATAGCAACATCTCACACCTTGCTACTTGGTACCAGTTTTCTGTGTTAGTCCATTCTTGCATTGCTGTGAAGAAACACCTGAGGCTGGGCAATTTATAAAGAAAAGAGGTTTAATTGGCTTATAGTTCTGCAGGCTTAACAGGAAGCTTGGTGCCAGTATCTGCTTGGCTTCTAGTGAGGCCTCAGGGAGCTTTAACTCATAGCGAAAGGCAAAGCAGAAGCAGGCATGTCACATGATGAGAGAGGGGGCAAGAGAGGGGGGAGGCACCATGCTCCTTCAAAAAACCAGGTCTTGTACAGGTTTATTACCAAAGTGAGGCCACCAAGCCATTCGTTAGGGATCTACCACCATGACCCAAACACCTCCCACTAGTCCCCACCTCCAACATTGGGAATCACATTTCAACATGAGATTTGGAGGGGACAAATAGACAACCCATATTACTCACTCTTCAACAGATTTTTTAAATGTGTAAAACATTTTCACACCCGTCATCTTTAACAACCTTTACAACATTGTAAAGAAAAATTTGAGCAAGTATTTTTATCATTCCCAAGTTATACATGGGGAAACTGGAGTTTCAAGATGGTAAGATGGTAAATGACCTGTCCACGGTCTTACATCTACTCCTTACTACAACTTACTCCCAGTGTCAAATCTAGCTCCTCTGGTTACAAATACCAAGCTGTGTTCTCAGCTGTGAAGCCTGATATTTCATGAAAGCTTTTGCATTTCATCTACTGCCTATATGCTCCCCCAATTTTTTTTTGTTATTATACTTTAGGTTTTAGGGTACATGGGCACAATGTGCAGGTTTGTTACATATGTATCCATGTGCCATGTTGTTTTCCTGCACCCATTAACTCGTCATTTAGCATTAGGTGTATCTCCTAATGCTGTCCCTCCCCCCTCCCCCCACCCCACAACAGTCCCCCGAGTGTGATGTTCCCCTTCCTGTGTCCATGAGTTCTCATTTATACACCACTCTTAGATAACAAGGATGAGATTCTATTAAGAAATAAAGCACCCAAATAGAAACATGAAGTACAATGATTTTCTAAGTATTTCTGGTAAGCAATTATGCTTCAAAAGGCTGCTTTAATGAACATTGGAGTGTTCAACAGTCAACTTGCTTTCTGTAAATCATATATGGAAGGAGAAATGTCATAAAATTTTCAAATAGACAAAAAGTTAAACTTAGAGAAGGATTATTTTCCTTTATTTAGGCTCACCTTGGGCTTACATTTATGCATTGCCCTATAGTGCTTTATTTGGTTTTATATTAATTTGGGAATTTTATAGAGTAGTATATGCTTGATATGCACAATATGGAAAACAAAGAAAACAACAAAGTTTTATGTTTTTTTAATGCTTATAATAATATTTTAAAAGACATGAGTAAATGAAAGCACAGAACAGGTTCTTGGATGGAAAGAATTGTTAGGAAGTCTATTCTCCCTAAATTAACACATAAATGCAATATAATTCCCATTGGAACCACAATAGGATTTGCTTTTGTCAAAAACAATTATAAAGTTTATATCAGTCAGGATTAGGTTGAGTTCAGAGTAACAGAACAGCCAAAATAACAGTGGCAAAAGTAAAATCAAAGCCTGTTTCTCTCTTAGTAAGCATGGCCCAGAGGTCAGGGGTACAGCTCTAGAAGGCCCCAGAAGGCCCTAGAAGGCCCTAATGGTACCAGAAAACCCATCTCCTTCATCTTGTTCCTCTGTGCACCTTGAGGACAAAATGGCTGCTAAGCTCCAACTATGTTTACAGGAGGAAAAGGGAAGAGGTGGGAAGCAGGGTACACTCCTTTCCATAAAGGGCTTTTCCCAGAAATTGAGCACACCACTTCCACTTATGGTCCATTGGGGAAGTCATGATCATATGGCCACACTTAACTTCAAGGGAAGTTGGGAAAAGCAGTTTTTGTTGTTGGCATTCAGATGCCCACCTAAAAATTGAGGGTTCTATTAGTATAAAAAGAGGTGGCCGAGTGTGGTGGCCTACACCTGTAATCTCAGCACTTTGAGAGGCAGAGATGGGCAGATCAATTGAGGTCAGGAGTTCAAGACCAGCCTGGCCAACATGGTGAAACCCTGTCTCCACTAAAAATACAAAAATTAGCTGGATGTAGTGGCATGTGCCTGTAGTCCCAGCTACTAGGGAGGCTGAGGAAGGAGAATCACTTGAACCCAGGAGGCAGAGATTGCACTGCACTCCAGCCTGGTGACAGAGACTCCGTCTCAAAAAAAAAAAAAAAAAAAAAGAAGGTGAGCATGGATTTTGAAACACTACTAACAAATTCTATCACATGATTGGCCTTCTCTATATTAAACCATATTAAGTAGCTACAATTATCAATTATGCAATTATACCCATTCCAGAAAAAAATAACAGATCGATAGAATGGGAGGTGGAGGAAGATGGCAAAAGCAGGGAAAGAAGGAGTAAAAGACAGTACTCTGTAGGCTCACTAGGTTAAAACATTTTGTCCAATACTCAACTCACCAAGACCAGTGATCAGCATAGAATTTAGTGCAAGAGGTGAATGTGGCCCAAGGAAAGGGAGTACTAAGGAGAGCCAGATCTGTCCAATTCCCACAGCAAGTCAGACCCCTTGTGCAGAGACCTGTGCTGGGCTCTCCATTCTCAATGCCACTGAAAAGTTGAAACACGCACTGTAAACTAATCATCAGTATTCAAAGAAGGGATGAAAGGGAGCCTGAGGCAAAGGCTGGAACCACTCAGACCAGTCACTGAGCACCACTAGGGCAGCACCCCACAGGAGAGTCTGCTGGTGATTCTGCTGGTGCCCCAGAGGTGCTAGAACAGGAGAACATAAATAACCTTAGTCAATTCCCAAGAGACCTTTCCATCAACTAAACCCTAGGAACAGAGCATTTTGTGTAGTTCATTCTGATTAAACGTTCATTGACACATGCCCAATGAACAGCAAGTCCCTGGTGTGTATGGATCTTGAGTTTATATTTCTTCATAATACTAGATCCAGGATTGTACTTAAAGAAATGAATGTGTTGGTTGCTGTTTAGATTCAGAGTATAATGTGTTTGCTCATCCCTTTTTCATAAGTTCCCTCAAAGCACAAATGAGTGTCCCTTCTTTCTCCCTTACTAAGGATAATTGAGTTTGGCCATGTCTAACAGCAAGGAAGAGTTTTCTTTTCTTTTGATGATTCCAAAAGAAATAGATAGCTAATGCCCTCAAAATCTCCAGCACTGCCATGAAAACTTCTATTGATGCCAAGGCAGCTGCTGAATTGACTTTGGCCTTGACTTGGGTCCAGAATCCAGGAGAGGAGCCAGATCTTCTGGTCTGCAGTCAACCCCACCAGGCCTAGAAGCAGTAACCTAAGAGCCTCATTGCCTTTCTACCCCCTGCCACTGCCCTACCTCTCCAAACCTCAGCCAAGGCAAAGAAAAAGAAGAATTCACAGCAGGGTCTCCCCAAGAGTGAGAGCCACACACAGTCTAGTCCATATAAATTGGAAAGGATGCCTGGCTTTCTCTCCTGATTAACTCTGGTGTCCAATAACGGCCTTAAACACATTTACGAATATTTTCCCTTGGCCTTCAGCTTCTGACAGCCTTCCTTAACTTCTGGTTGAGAACAAAGCCCCAAATCAAAGCACTAGCTACTGCACCTTGATTTTTTATTCATTCCTTCAACAAATATTTATTAAGCACTTACTACATGTCAAGAACGCTACTGGGAATTCAACATGAGCAAAATCAAATATTCTCCCCCACCTCATGGAGCTTAAAGTCTAGTGCAAGAGAAGCACTTTAATTAATCTATTGCTTAATTATCACCATAAAATTGCTTAAAATTGCTTAAAAACACCACTTATGGCCAGGCGAGGTGGCTCACGCCTGTAATCTCAACACTTTGGGAGGCCAAGGCAGGTGGATCACGAGGTCAGAAGATCGAGACCTTCCTGGCTAACACGGTGAAACCCTGACTCTACTAAAAATACAAAAAATTAGCCGGGCATGGTGGCAGGTGCCTCTAGTCCCAGCTACTCGGGAGGCTGAGGCAGGAGAATGGTGCGAACCTGGGAGGCAGAGCTGGCAGTGAGCCAAGATCATGCCACTGCACTCCAGCCTGGGCGACAGAGCAAGACTCCATCTCAAAACAAAACAAAACAAAAACAAACCAACAAACAAAAAAAACAAAACAAAAATCCCAAAACACCATTTACACCATAAAATGGCGTAAAATAGTAACCATGGTGGATGCAATGAAAATGTGCATGGTGATGTGAGAGGCACTGAACAAGTCGGAGTGGGGAGCAGTGCTAATATTGTGTCATGTACTCATTTCAATTCAAGAATTTTATAATACATGTTTATTATATCTATGTGGAAATTATGACACAAGTGGTTCATCCAAAACCTTGTAATTTTTATTTGTAAGTTAGCAGGATAGAATAATAAGCTCTGTAGTCAAAAGATCTGAGTTTGTGGTTTAGTTCTGCTAGGTCTATTAGATACGTATTCACAAACAGACACACTTTGAGCTGTTTTCCCTATGCATAAAATATAAATAATAGGACTATCTGTTCCTCCTATCTTACTGATTTGTTGAAGAGACAAATAAGATGGCTTATGTAAAAGCACCTATAAACTCAGCATAGTTACACAAAGATTTGTTTTTAGCTGTATCAATGATTCTCATGTCCTTTGGCTTTCTTATATGGGTACATGAAGGACAACATGTTGAATTTATAAATTAGGCTTTTCTCATCCAGATTTGAGAACACCAAGGTCAGCCCAGTGTCCTTTAAAATGAATCTGCTTCTTCTTTATTTGGCTTATAAAATTTGTGCCCTTGGGGAAGGCCTGACTTCTCATGTGGAAGGAAACCAAAGGAGAGGGAGAATCAGCTTAAATGCATTCAGGGGCTTAGAGACGTAGTGTCCCTTTGCAGCCTCACTCCCTGCCAGGAGGGCAGGGGTGGGGACCCCAGGGCACAGGAGAGCAGGCTGTGACTCCAGTAGAAGAGGTGCAGGAGGAGAGGGGAGCATAAACCCCAGGCAGGTCCCAGCTGGGAGATAAATTAGGTCAAACTAAGAGTGTTGCTCACTCACAAGTCAAAGGAAAACCCTCAGTGGGGAAGTTTCAGTAGCAACCTGGGTGCTTGCCAAAGGAAAAACAGCAAGGATTACAGACTTCCATTAAAACAAAGCTGCAGACATAAGAAGATCCATTTTTCCCAATAAGAAGATGTGGGTAGCAGTGCTGCCTTTGTTCGTTCAGGATTATCTCAGTCATTCTAGTACATTCTACAGGGCAGTGGTGTCTCATCACACATATGCCTTACAGCATCAAGTATAATAACTTGTATTTGTTGTGTGCATTGAATCAAATCAATCATCGCAATGAATTAAATTGAATCAAACAACAAAAATAAATCAATTAACAACTATTTTCTGAGCACATGCCATGCACAATGAACTCTGCTAAACATGTAGGAGGTGCAACTAGAAAAGAAAGAGACAGACTTCCTTGTGTGGTTGGTGGGAGCAGATCAGTTGCTTTACAGTCTTATTTCATATTTAATCTACTCTAAGCCCATTTTTTGTTGCAAGACAAAATTCCCAGGAGCATCAAAAACCCTCCTCAACACCTAGGACTTCATTTTCCTTCCCAGGCTGAAGATCATCCGCTTTTACAGAAGAGGAAATTGAGGCATGCAGCTAAGTAATAGAACTAGGATTCAAATTCAAGTGTGTTCCATCCCAGAGTTATGCTGACCACAAAGAAGTCTCTTTCACTGGAGAACAAAGGACCTAGAAAAGCAGGCAACTGGGTAGTGTCCTTTATCTGAGAACTCCATCCAAAAAGAACCAAGCACACAGAAGTAACAACATTCTTGCCATCAGCAGGAAGAATTAGGGCACTTGGCTCTGGCTTAATGTTGAGGCTGAGGGGGTTGGCCCAGGCAAGTCCTGGGCTCTAAGAAAGAGCTTCTAATTACTTACCTCTCGTGATCTCCATCCAGAAATTCCTCTTTCTTAAATATCTCCACCTCAAATATTTACAGGTTAGGAAGGCCTTATGCTCTTGAAAGTATTCAAACATCCACGAACGAATTACTGTGACCATAAGTGTGTGATCTTCTGAATGGGTGAGACTAGTGGGTCGAACGCCTACTTCTAGATCGGGAGTTGGTCAACCCACTCAAACAAACTGAAAGCTGTTTCCAGAAGAACAGAAGAGCAGAGGAAGAAGAGATGGATGTTGGGTGGGCAAAAGCAGCAAATGTCTACTACACGGACTTATGGCTAAGATGTAGAAAAATCTCACTCCTCCTAGCCTGTGAGAAGATGGCCCAGGCCTAAAGACAGAAATAAAATGAATAGGAACAACAAACTTCTTCATTTGCTTCCAGTAGAAGATAATTGATAATTCCACGCTTCCTTTCTTTTTTGACCACTTTGAACAAAAATGATCCCATTTATATTTTTTTCTCAAACAATTGTGTGGATTCTGGGCTAACAGCTTGGGAGTAGAACTTGTTTAGAAATGCTTCATTTATTCCCAGATTTGGAATGTGTTATTAAAAAAATAAAAAACAAAATAGAAGTGGTGCCTTCAGTCTGGGGATAGTAGACATTTGCCATTTTTTGACCATATTCTGTTTTCCACAGCTCTCCACCTCCGTCTTACCCACTATGGGCTAAAGCTGGGTGCGAAGTCTTGGCTCAGCCATTAACACACTCCAGCTGGGTTGCTAGAGTGGGCTCCGGGGAAAAGTCGTGCTGTGGTTGATGGGCAGCCATATCCAGTTCACAGAGCAGCACCAGTAGATCTGGCATTGGCAGCACTGTCCTTAAATTCAGGCAAGAGGGAGGCCCCAAGTTAGGGAGGCCTGCCTGGCCCTCCTATCTGAGTTCCTCCCCATGGAGCCAGGAGTCTACAAGTCCAACAGGACGTGCCTACTCAGAGCCTGAACTCCATGACCACTTCTTGACTACACTTTTGTTAACCAAGTACTGTGAATTCCCCGTGCAGATGAGCCTTGGGATCACTTCCAGGACCTATGTAATCCTCTACCCTGTGTTTATCCCCCGGGAGCAAACCATTCACACCTCTAGACCCAAAGGGAGGTCAAGAGGTGACCTCTGCAGGAGATGTGGATGATGCTTCTACATTCAAGTTGAAGTAGCAAGAAAGGATGTGTTCAGGGCTGGGGAGCAGGGCAAGGGGCTGGATTTATCCTTAGTATTCACTAAGGAGTAAAAAATTCTCTGTTTGAACTTGATCTTTCAGCTGATTATGAAAGTATATTTAGCAAAGAGGATATGACATTTGATTTAACAGATTGTGCATCTGATGTACAATTTATTTGTAACTTTTAAATATTTAAACACATGACATTGTGCCTCCATTGTACTCCTCCCACAGGCCCTGTAATTGTTGGGGAGGGAGGCTTGGCCTTTGATGCAGAGACAGGACAGGGAGCTGGGTTCTCATCATATCATTTCTGGGGCGTGGTTTTGCTAACATTCTCTACCCGCCTAGTATCACTGCTACCTACTTTCTAAGCTTCGTTCTTTCACCTTGTCAGAATTGCCTTTTGACAATGTTCTATTTTGCTTAAATCAATCAGAGTTGATTTCCCTTTGCATGCAGCCAAGTATATACCACATGGAAAAAACAGAAAACACTTCAATGGTCTGTGAATTAGCTGAACGGCATTAAACTATGTAATGTAAACCCTTCTCTTCTGCTAACTGTCTCTAGCTAGGCTCCTTTAAAAGACTATTCTCAATAAAAGAAAAATCTAGCCTTTCCTAGTACTCACGTGATTCATCGAGAGTGAACTGTTCTGTATAATCACCATGGTCAGAAGCATCTGGGGATTGTAACCTGCACAGCTGGATGTCTGGGAAATGTTACTGTTTCCAGCCTAGGCCTGAAGCCTGAGTCACCCCTGGGACTGTTATGCAAAGGATCACTCTCTCCAATCACAGGTCCAGGCATCTCATCTCTGGGGATGTCTCAAATGTCAAAATTTGGGGAGATTTAGATAGAGAAGAAAATCCAGTTTATAAGAGCCTATCATGCTTTGGCAGGGACCCCTCCAACCCAGATTTCAACTAAGGTATTAGGCCTTTCCCCACCTTGTGCCATGATCTCAAATACATTAGAGATCTCAGCCTCATGGCATTATAAACTATTCTAGAATTATAAATTACACACACACACCCCACATCATATACACACAAAGACACATACTTTTATTTTATGTAGGGGGAAGGCAAAGACAATCAAGATAGTCACCCACATGTCCATTGTGATTATTAATTAGTAGTAAAATTGTAGGTGATGTTTTTCTTTCTACTTATTAATATTTCCCACTTTTGAACAATAAACAGGTTTTAATTGTGTGATCAGAATTCAGTATGAAAAAGAGAAAAAGGATACTGGAAAACAAGTTTAAATCCTAAAACTGAGAGTTTAAGATTTATTTATAAGTACTAGAGTAAAGCTCATGAGTCTCCACCACTGATAGAACACAGCCAAAATCTTATTTGTTTCATTTGTTGGGAACTTCAGAATTATAACACACTCAAAGTTGCCCAGGAATCAGCCCCTACCTCCGCCGAATTATGTGTTAATATTCCCCTCAAGAGATGCGTGATAAGCTTGTGTCTATTTTTGTTTCAGTTTTGTTGGCTTGAGTGTCTTTCCAATTGTTGCATGAGTGTCTTTTCATTCTGTGGATTTTAATGAAGATTCTTGGAACCACTGTAAACACCTTCATCAGTAGACCTCTCAATAGAGAAACCTTAATGCCAGTTCTTACATAAAAGTTGCAAGCCAACTTAAAATTTGGGCTTCATTTTTCCTCCCATTCAAACTTTAGGGACATCCTCACATAGCTCTCAAAGACAGCTATTGTTTATCTTTTTCCCTCCTTATTTTGAAGAAGTTGTAATCATTTGACCAAAGTTAGTATATTTCTGATGCAAATTTATTATTTTATAAATGCTTAACCTAAATTTGCCTAATTGTGTGCAGCGATAAAAAGTCGGATTTTGGCCGGGCTCACACCTGTAATCCCAGCACTTTGGGAGGCTGAGGCAGGTGGATCACTTGAGGTTAGGAGTTCAAAACCAGCCTGGCCAACATGGCAAAATCCTGTCTCCACTAAAAATGAAAAACAATTAGCCAGGCATGGTGGCAGGCACCTGTAACCCCAGCTACTATGGCGGCTGAGGCACGAGAATTGCTTGAACCCAGTACGTGGGTGAGACAGGAGGAGGGGTGCAGATGTTGCAGTGAGCCAAGATGGCTCCACTGCACTCCAGCCTGGGTGACAGAATGAGAATCCATCTAAAAAAAAGAAAAAGGAAAAAAGAAAAGAAAAAGGCAGGATCCCAAATAAACTGATATTCTGTAAGAAAAGAAAATCTGAAATCAGTCACTAATATTGTGAAGCCTGTAGAGTTCACCATCTGGCACTCCTTGGAGGGAAGATGAAAAGTCAAGAATGAATTTTTTTGCAGAGGGTAAACTCTACAATACTGGGCATAAAACAAAGCAAATCATTGTTCACAATTTCCTTTAAGCAGCAAGAGACAGATGAGCAGGTGTGGGAATATGCTGGTTAAGAACATGCCTTTGGCAGCAAACACACCTGGATGCAAATCCCAATTCCACCATATATTAGCCTCATTAGACCTTGAAGAAACTATGTAATCTCTCTATATCCTGATTTTCTCATTTATAAGATGGGGATTGTAATAGTACCTTTTCTTAGCTCTATTTTTTGTTGTTGTTTGCTCTTCCATTTTTGGTTTCTCTGTTTGGTTTTAGAGGATTAACTAAGATATTGTATTGTACCTTGCACCATGTCTGGAACATAGCTCTCAATAAATGTTGGCCTTTAAATATCTATCTGGGAGATATCTACTTCCAGCCAATATAGAATGTGTAACATGAACCAGATTTACCCTCTTTCCTGGAATAACTTAAAAACCAGACAAAATATATGAAGGTTTTCAAGACATCAGACATCAAGCAAGGAAGGACAGTGATCTCTATCAGATGGGAAACAAATGAAGTGAGCCCTGTGATTACCTCAACTTACTACCTGGAAAGTTTCCAGACCACAGAGCAGGGAGAAGGACCCCAAGTGCACCCTGGCTCTCTCACTGAGTTGAGGATGCAGGTTTGAGCGTCTAGGGAGGGGACAGAGGCTAGAGTTTCAGGACAAAGTACTGGAGCAGCGAAACCCAGACAGTGAGATACCTGGAGGCCTGAAGAGGGTTCTAAAGGAGTCTCAGATGAGTTTCGACCAGCACATCCATGTGAGGAAGCTACCCAAAGCAGGAAAAGAACTACTGAGAAAGATTAGAGGGAACAATTGCAAAGATCACACCAGGTCAGGGATAGCTCTTGTTCCCACAAGCCAGAATGGAAAACCTCATAATTCTTGGGCATTAGTAAAGTATTTAGAAGGATTTTGCCTCAATAATGAGATAAAATTAGCCCTAAACTAAATGCTGCTTTGGTACCACATAAGAAAGCTGAAAAGCAAGTCCCAGGAGGATCAAACTGTTTACCAACTAACTTAATTAACATATTAGCTAATGACATGATAAATTTATAGGCAGATTTTGGAGGAATAAAAAAGAGAAATTACAGATTACCAACAGGAGAAATGAAAAGATGACATCACTAAAGATCTTACAGCAATTAAAAGAATAATAAGGAAATATGAACACATTTATGCAATAAATTTAACTCTTATATAATGGACAAGTTCCTTCAAAGAAGCAAACTACCAATGCTACCCAAGAAGAAATAGATAACCTGACTATCCCCTACATCTATAATTAAAATTGAATTTGTAGTACAAAAACTTTTTCATAAAGAAAATCCTAGGGATAGATGGCTTCACTGGAAAATTCTGCCAAACATTTAAGGAAGAAATAATATGCTATTCAAACTCTTGCTGAAATTCTCAGAGGAAAGAATATTTCCCAACTTATTTTATGAGGCTGGCATTACTTTATTACCCAAATCAACCTATGATAAGAAAAAAAAACTACAGATGAATATCCTTTATGAAGACATATGCAAAAATCCTAAGCAAAACTTTAGAAAACATAAACTAAAAATATATAAAAAGAATAATACATCATGACCAAGTGGGATTTATCCTAGGAATGAAGATTGGTTTGACATTCAAAATCAATCAATGTAATTCACCGTTTTTACAAACAACAACAACAAAAAATGTGTAAAATTGGCTGGGTGCAGTGGCTCGTGCCTGTAATCCCAGCACTTTGGGAGGCCGAGGGAGGCAGATCACTTGAGGTCAGGAGTTCAAGACCAGTCTGGACAACATATTGAAATTCCTGTCTCTACTAAAAATACAAATATCAGCCAGGTGTGGTGGCACACCCCTGTAGTCCCAGCTACTTGTGAGGGTAAGGCACAAGAATTGCTTGATTCTCATGCCTTAGGCAGAGGTTGCAGTGAGCCGAGTTTGTGCCACTGCATTCCAGCCTGGGTGACAAAGTGAAACTCTGTAAAAAAAAAAAAAAGTATACAATTATTTCAATAGATCAAGAAAAAGCATTTGGCAAAATCCCAACATCCAATATTAATTTCTGATAAAAACTCTCAGCAACTTGAAATACAGGAGAACTTCTTCAACCTGATAAAAAATTATTTACAAAACCCTATAGCTAATGCCATACTTAATGGTGACCAATTGAATTCTTTCCCTTCAAGATCAGGAACAAAAGATATCCACTCTCATTATTTCACTCAGTCATTATACTGGAGGGTCTAGCCAAGGCAATTAGCCAAGGAAAGAAAAAAAAAAAAGGCATCCAAATTTAACACGAGTAAATAAAATTTCCTTTATTCACAGATGGCATGATCATGATGGTCTATTAAAAAAAAATCTCAGAGGTGGAGCCAAGATGGCTGAATAGGAACAGCTCCAGTCTACAGCTCCCAGTGTGAGCGACGGAGAAGACAGGTGATTTCTGCATTTCCAACTGAGGTGCTGGGTTCATCTCATGGGAGAGTGCTGGACAGTGGGTGCAGGACAGTGGGTGCAGTGCACTGTGCATGAGCTGAAGCAGGGCGAGGCATCGCCTCACCTGGGAAGTGCAAGGGGTCAGGGAATTCCCTTTCCTAGTCAAAGAAAGGGGTGACAGATGGCACCTGGAAAATTGGGTCACTCCCACCCTAATACTGCACTCTTCCAACGGGCTTAACAAACAGCACATCAGGAGATTATATCCTGCACCTGGCTTGGAGGGTCCTATGCCCAGGGAGCCTCGCTCATTGCTAGCACAGCACGCTGAGATCAAACTGCAAGGTGAGAGTGAGGCTGGGGGAGGGGCGCCCGCAATTACTCAGGCCTGAGTAGGTAAACATAGCGGCCCGGGAAGCTCGAACTGGGTGGAGCCCACCACAGCTCAAGGAGGCCTGCCTGCCTCTATAGGCTCCACCTCTGGGGGCAGGACACAGACAAACAAAAGACAGCAATAACCTCTGCAGTCTTAAATGTCCCTGTCTGACAGCTTTGAAGAGAGTAGTGGTTCTCCCAGCACGCAGCTTGAGATCTGAGAACAGGAAGACTGCCTCCTCAAGTGGGTCCCTGACCCCTGAGTAGCCTAACTGGGAGGCACCCCCCAGTAGGGGCAGACTGACACCTCACATGGCCAGGTACTCCTCTGAGACAAAACTTCCAGAGGAACCATCAGGCAGCAGCATTTGCAGTTCACCAATATCTACTCTTCTGCAGCTACTGCTGCTGCCCAGGCAAACAGGGTCTGGAGTGGACCTCCAGTAAACTCCAACAGACCTGCAGCTGAGGGTCCTGACTGTTAGAAGGAAAAACTAAAAAACAGAAAGGACATCCACACCAAAAACCCATCTGTACGTCACCATCAACAAAGACCAAAGGTAGATAAAACCACAAAGACAGGGATAAAACAGAGCAGAAAAATTGGAAACTCTAAAAATCAGAGTGCCTCTCCTCCTCCAAAGGAACACAGCTCCTCATCAGCAACAGAACAAAGCTGGACAGAGAATGACTTTGACAATTTGAGAGAGGAAGGCTTCAGAAGATCAAACTACTCCAAGCTAAAAGAGGAAGTTTGAACCAATGGCAAGGAAGTTAAAAACTTTGAAAAAAATTAGATGAATGGAGAACTAGAATAACCAATGCAGAGAAGTCCTTAAAGGAACTGATGAAGCTGAAAACTAAGACACGAGAATTACGTGACAAATGCACAAGCCTCAGTAACCGTTGTGATCAACTGGAAGAAAGGGTATCAGCGATGGAAGATGAAATGAATGAAATGAAGCGTGAAGAGAAGTTTAAAGAAAAAAGAATAAAAAGAAAGAATAAAGCCTCCAAGAAATGTGGGACTATGTGAAAAGACCAAATCTATATCTAATTGGTGTATCTGAAAGTAACAGGGAGAATGGAACCAAGTTGGAAAACACTCTTCAGGATATTATCCAGGAGAACTTGCCCAATCTAGCAAGGCAGGCCAACATTCAAATTTAGGAAATACAGAGGAAGCCACAAAGATAATCCTAGAGAAGAGCAACTCCAAGAAACATAACTGTCAGATTCACCAAAGTTGAAATGAAGGAAAAAGTGTAAGGGTAGCCAGAGAGAAAGGTTGGGTTACCCACAAAGGGAAGCCCATCAGACTAACAGCTGATGTCTCAGCAGAAACTCTACAAGCCAGAAGAGAGTGGGGGCCAATATTCAACATTCTTAAAGAAAAGAATTTTCAACCCAGAATCTCATATCCAGCCAAACTAAGCTTCATAAGTGAAGGAGAAATAAAATACTTTACAGACAAGCAAATGATGAGAGATTTTGTCACCACCAGGCCTGCCCTAAAAGAGCTCCTGAAGGAAGCACTAAACATGGAAAGGAACAACCGGTACCAGCCACTGCAAAAACGTGCCAAATTGTAAACACCATCAAGGCTAGGAAGAAACTGCATCAACTAATGAGCAAAATAACCAGCTAACATCATAATGACAGGATCAAATTCACACATAACAATACTAACCCTAAATGTAAATGGACTAAATGCTCCAATTAAAAGGCACAGACTGTCAAATTGGATAAAGAGTCAAGACCCTTCAGTGTGCTGTACTCAGGAAAACCATCTCACGTGCAGAGACACACATAGGCTCAAAATAAAGGGATGGAGGAAGATCTACCAAGCAAATGGAAAACAATAAAAGGCGAGGGTTGCAATCCTAGCCTCGGAAAAAACAGACTTTAAACCAACAAAGATCAAAAGACACAAAGAAGGCCATTACATAATGGTAAAGGGATCAATTCAACAAGAAGAACTACCTATCCTAAATATATATGCACCCAACACAGGAGCACCCAGAGTCATAAGGCAAGTCCTGAGTGACCTACAAAGAGACTTAGACTCCCACACAATAATAATGGGAGACTTTAACACCCCACTGTAAATATTAGACAGATAAACCAGACAGAAAATTAACAAGAATATCCAGGAATTGAACTCAGCTCTGCACCAAGCCGACCTAATAGACATCTACAGAACTCTCCACCCCAAATCAACAGAATATAGATTTTTTTCAGCACCACACCACACCTATTCCAAAATGGACCACATAGCTGGAAGTAAAACACTACTCAGCAAATGTAAAAGAACAGAAATTATAACAAACTGTCTCTCAGACAGAGTGCAATCGAACTAGAACTCAGGATTAAGAAACTCACTCAAAATCGCTCAACTACAAGGAAACTGAACAATCTGCTCCTGAACGACTACTGGGTACATGACGAAATGAAGGCAGAAATAAAGATGTTCTTTGAAACCAACGAGAACAAAGACAAAACATACCAGAATCTCTAGGACACATTCAAAGCAGTGTGTAGAGGGAAATTTATAGCACTAAATACCCACAAGAGAAAGCAGGAAAGATCCAAAATTGACACCCTAACATCACAATTTAAAGAACTAGAGAAGCAAGAGCAAACACATTCAAAAGCTAGCAGAAGGCAAGAAATAACTAAGATCAGAGCAGAACTGAAGGAAATAGAGACACAAAATACCTTTCAAAAAATTAATGAATCCAGGAGCTGGTTTTTTGAAAAGATCAACAAAATTGACAGACCGCTAGGAAGACTAATAAAGAAGAAAAGAGAGAAGAATCAAATAGACACAATAAAAAATGACACAAAGGGTATATCACCACCAATCCCACAGAAATACAAACTACCATCGGAGAATACTATAAACACCTCTACGCAAATAAACTAGAAAATCTAGAAGAAATGGATAAATTCCTCAACACGTACACTGTCCCAAGACTAAACCAGGAAGAAGATGAATCTCTGAATAGATCAATAAAAGGCTCTGAAATTGAGGCAATAATTAATAGCTTACCAACCAAAAAAAGTCCAGCATCAGATGGATTCACAGCCAAATTCTACCAGAGGTACAAGGAGAAGCTGGTACCATTCCTTCTGAAACTCTTCCAATCAATAGAAAAAGAAGGAATCCTCCCTAACTCATTTTATGAAGCCAGCATCATCCGGATATCAAAGCCTGGCAGAGACACAACAAAAAAAGAGAAATTTGGACTAATATCCTTGATGAACATTGATGCAAAAATCCTCAATAAAATACTGGCAAACTGAATCCAGCAACAAATCAAAAAGCTTATCCACCATGATCAAGTGGGCTTCATCCCTGGGATGCAAGGCTGGTTCAACACATGAAAATCAATAAACGTAATCCAGCATATAAACAGAACCAAAGACAAAAACCATAATTATCTCAATAGATGCAGAAAAGGCCTTTGAAAAAATTCAACAATGCTTCATGCTAAAAACTCTCAATAAATTAGGTATTGATAGGATGTATATCAAAATAATAAGAGCTATCTAGTACAAACCCATAGCCAATATCATACTGAATGGGCAAAAACTGGAAGCATTCCCTTTGAAAACTGGCACAAGACAGGGATGCCCTCTTTCACCATTCCTATTCAACATAGTGTTGGAAGTTCTGGCCAGGGCAATCAGGCAGGAGAAGGAAATAAAGGGCATTTAGTTAGGAAAAGAGGAAGTCAAATTGTCCCTGTTTGCAGATGACATGATTGTATATCTAGAAAACCCCATTGTCTCAGCCCAAAATCTCCTTCAGCTGATAAGCAACTTCAGCAAAGTCTCAGGATACAAAATCAATGTGCAAAAATCACAAGCATTCTTATACATCAGTAACAGAAAAACAGAGAGCCAAATCATGAGTGAACTCCCATTCACAGTTGCTTCAAAGACAATAAAATACCTAGGAATCCAACTTACAAGGGATGTGAAGGACCTCTTCAAGGAGAACTACAAACCACTGCTCAATGAAATAAAAGAGGATACAAACAATTGGAAGAACATTCCATGCTCATGGGTAGGAAGAATCAACATCGTGAAAATGGCCATACTGGCCAAGGTAATTTATAGATTCAATGCCATCCCAATCAAGCTACCAATGACCTTCTTCACAGAATTGGAAAAAACTACTTTAAAGTTCATATGAAACCAAGAAAGAGCCTGCATTGCCAAGTCAATCCTAAGCCAAAAGAACAAAGCTGGAGGCATCACGCTACCTGACTTCAAACTATACTACATGGCTACAGTAACCAAAACAGCATGGTACTGGTACCAAAACAGAGATATAGACCAATGGAACAGAACAGAGCCCTCAGAAATAATGCTGCGTATCTACAACCATCTGATCTTTGACAAACCTGACAAAAACAAGCCATGGGGAAAGGATTCCCTATTTAATAAATGGTGCTTGGAAAACTGGCTAGCCATATGTAGAAAACTGAAACTGGATCCCTTCCTTACACCTTATACAAAAATTAATTCAAGGTGGATTAAAGAATTACATGTTAGACTTAAAAACACAAAAACCCTAGAAGAAAACCTAGGCAATACCATTCAGGACATAGGCATGGGCAAGGACTTCATGTCTAAAACAGCAAAAGCAATGGCAACAAAAGCCAAAATTGACAAATGGGATCTCACTAAACTACAGAGCTTCTGCACAGCAAAAGAAACCACCACCAGAGTGAACAGGCAACCTACAGAATGGGAGAACATTTTTGCAACCTACTCATCTGACAAAGGGCTAATATCCAGAATCTACAATGAACTCAAACAAATTTACAAGAAAAAAACAAACAACCCCATCAAAAAGTGGGCAAAGGACATGAACAGACACTTCTCAAAAGAAGACATTTATGCAGCCAAAAAACACATGAAAAAATGCTCATCATCACTGGCCATCAGAGAAATACAAATCAAAACCACAATGAGATACCATCTCACACCAGTTAGAATGGTGATCATTAAAAAGTCAGGAAACAACAGGCGCTGGAGAGGATGTGGAGAAATTGGAACATTTTTACACTGTTGGTGGGACTGTAAACTAGTTCAACGATTGTGGAAGTCGGTGTGGCCATTCCTCAGGGATCTAGAACTAGAAATATCATTTGACCCAGCCATCCCATTACTGGGTATATACCCAAAGGACTATAAATCATACTGCTATAAAGGCACATGCACACATATGTTTATTGGGGCACTATTCAGAATAGCAAAGAGTTGGAACCAACCCAAATGTCCAACAATGATAGACTGGATTAAGAAAATGTGGCACGTATACACCATGGAATACTATGCAGCCATAAAAAATGATGAGTTCATGTCCTTTGTAGAACAATGGATGAAACTGGAAACCATCATCCTCAGCAAACTATCACAAGGACAAAAAACCAAACACTGCATGTTCTCACACACAGGTGGGAATTGAACAATGAGAACACATGGACACAGGAAGGGGAACATCACACACTGGGGACAGTTGTGGGGTGGGGGGAGGGAGGAGGGATAGCATTAGGAGATATACCTAATGCTAAATGACGAGTTAATGGGTGCAGCACACCAACATGGCACATGTATGCGTATGTAACAAACCTGCATGTTGTGCACATGTATCCTAAAAATATATAATAATAATAATAAATAAAAATTTAAAAAGGCAAAAAAAATCTTATGAAATATACAAAAAAGGTACAACTATCCACCTACTAGAATGGCTAGAATGAGAAGGACAGATCATAGCAAATGTTGGCAAAAATACGGAGCAACTTGAATGCTCATACACTGCTCAAGAGAATGTAAAACAGTATAAGACTTTGGGAAACAGTTTGGTAGTTTCTTAAGATTTTAATCATCCAGGTACCATATAATGCAGACAATTCACTTTTAAGTATTTATCCAAGAGAAATGAAAGTATATGTTCCTGTGAAAGCTTATATATGAATCTTCATAACAGCTTTAATGTGTAAGAGCTCCAGACTGAAAAAACGCAAATATTTTTCATAAAGTGAATAAATTGTGTTATATCCATACAATGAAAGTCTACTGAGCAATCTAAAGGGTTGCAATATTGATAAACACAATGAATGAATCCCAAAATAATTATACTGAGTAAGTGAATCCAGGCCAAAAAACAAGAGCATGCAGTATATGATTACATTTATATAAAATTCAAGAAAATGCAAATGAATTCATAATAACGGAAAGCAGATAAGGAATTGCCAAGGAGTGTGGAAAGGTGTATGAAGGACAGATTATAAATGAACAGAAGGAAACTTTGAGGGGTTTATGGATATTTTTGTTACCTTGATTGTGATTATAGTTTCATGGAAGCATACATGTATCAAAACTCATCAAATTGTTCACTTTCAATAAGTGCAGTTTACTGTTAATTGTATCTTAATAAAGCTGTTTTTAATAGCTCAAGCCTAATTTTTAAAAATAGTGTGTATAGTCAATGATGCCCCAAATTTGAAAATAAGCCATACCATTAATTAATAAATATCTATGGCAGATACATGCAATAGAATATGTGCAGTTCCAAAAAGAGGAGGAGGAGGAGGAAAAGGAGGAGAAGAAGGAGAAGGAGGAGGAGAAGGAAGGATGTTTAAGTGTACTGAAGTGGAAAGATCTCCAAGACGCTCTCATAAGGGAAAAAAATAATAATAAGTGCAGAGTACTCTCCTGGAGCCCTGCCCTTGAGGAGCTATTCACCCTCACTTGCATGAGTACAAAATGAGAAGTCTGGAGGCTCCAGAAAATTGTAGAACTGTATTCAAGTGTTTATTTAAAGATACCAGTTGTTTTGGATCCTGAGTTTTGTCCCCTGAAATTTAAATTAAAATTTAATTTTTGCATTTGTGTGTTCAAATGTGAGGTGGGGAGATAAGAATCTGTAATCACATTTGTTCATATGCATAAAGACTTTCTGGAAGGACACAGAAAAATGAAAAACAGTGGAAGAGAAATGGGCAGATGGGGGAAGAAGAGCAAGCTTTTTAGAATCAATTAAAAATACACATCAAAATCTATCTTCATTTTTAAGAAAAGTTGAAAAATCTGCCTGAGGGCTGAGAGAAAAGAGAATTTCCGCTAATAAATAACTAAGAAGGTGTATTTATTCAGAAATCTGGAACTAAGAGTATATGTCAAACCTAGCAGCTTTCTCAACCAACAACAGAAAAGCAAGTAAAAAAACTAAACTTCTTTCTTGGATCTCTTGCTGGATTTCACAACGTTTATTTCAGTTATAGTTTTCCAAAGTATGCTGCGGAGTTTTTTGTCTTCTAATACCTTAATAATATATCTTAAAGCTAACAATAATGTTATAATGCAAATTAAAATTCTTTTTATTGCTATATTCCCAACAGATAATGCTCAACTTTTAAGACATTTGTGAGACATTTATTTGTTCTTCTCTTTCTCTGCTTTTCTCCCTTTTCCCAGCCTCTGTTCTCTCTTTTTCTAGAAGAAACATTAAACAGTAAATGTCAAAAGTCACTGGCAGGCAAATACAGAAATAAAACCATTGTTAGTTTTTTCAAACAAGGATTATTTCATCCATGTGAAAATGAGCAGTTAACTGTGCTTCATTTTATTATGTGAAAAAAGAAAAGATATTGAAAGCATCACACACAAAGAAATAAAGGAAATATTAAATCTCACTTACAGTACAGTGAAATCTACACAATCAAGCTGAAAAACATTTTCCCCTAGATGGCTGCTCCCCTGTGAGCAGATGTTGCCTTCAAAGAATTTTAGACAACAGTGGATGAAAAACTTCTAAATATAATTTTTCAAAATATTGTGCATGTATTTAAATACCTTGATCTGTCTAATAAGTTTCAAATAATCATAGCCTTTATTATATCCTGAAACTTAATGAATTTGGCAAGAAATAAATAGAACTTTGATTTCCTCTTTCGCTACTCATCAAAGCTATTATTTGTTATTTATTTGGTTTTTTTTATTCTTCTGGCTCAAAATCTATTTTATTGGAAAGCCATGCAATGATATAGAGAAAGTCAAGCCAGGATTATCTCCCAACAATCAGGAAGCAAAAGTAAACACCGAATTTGTCCGTTGTTTTTGCCTTAATGAGATTTTTGGGAAAAGAGCACTACTTTGTCTCAATTTCATTTGCAATGGAAAAATCAAACCTTGAACCTGGAAGAATCATCTCTTTATTAACATTTATGTTGTTATTTTCTCTGTAAGTCTAGTGGACATTGCCACATTTCAGCTAGATGCCCAAAAACAATTCTGAGTTTATTTTCTTAGATAAGTTTATTTTTCATAAATATTCCTAATCCTCAGCTTTTTATTTTTTGGATAGGCCGGAGTGCAGCTCAAGCAATCCTTTGCCTCAGCCTCCCTAGTAGCCAGGACTGCAGGCCCATGCCACCACGCCCCACTAATTTTTGTACTTTTTGCAAAGATGGGGTTTCACCACATTCCCCGGGCTGGTCTTGAACTCCTGTGCTCAGCAATCTGTCCACCTCAACCTCCCAAAATGCTTGGATTACAGGTGTGAGCCACCACATTCGGCCTCCTCTGCCTTTTTAAGCAAACAAATTTCACTGGCTTCTTCTGATGTCAGAAATTGTACCAATTGCTTTTGTATATGCATTCTTCCTAAAACTTTCTAGTTTCTATAACTCAGTTCCAGGGCCAGCTTCCTGGGTGTGTGACCTATTAGTGGCACAGGGACCCCACTCCCACTCCAACTTTAAGATACTCTGTTGTTGCCATATTACATTTCTTTTTTATTTATTATTATACTTTAGGTTTTAGGGTACATGGGCACAATGTGCAGGTTTGTTACATATGTATCCATGTGCCATGTTGTTTTGCTGCACCCATTAACTCGTCATTTAGCATTAGGTATATCTCCTAATGCTGTCCCTTCCCCCTCCCCCCACCCCACAACAGTCCCCGGAGTGTGATGTTCCCCTTCCTGTGTCCGTGAGTTCTCATTGTTCAGTTCCCACCTATGAGTGAGAACATGCAGTGTTTGGTTTTTTGTCCTTGCGATAGTTTACTGAGAAAGATGGTTTCCAGCTTCATCCATGTCCCTACAAAGGACATGAACTCATCATTTTTTATGGCTGCATAGTATTCCATGGTGTATATGTGCCACATTTTCTTAATCCAGTCTATCGTTGTTGAACATTTGGGTTGGTTCCAGCTCTTTGCTATTGTGAATAGTGCCGCAATAAACATATGTGTGCATGTGTCTTTATAGCAGCATGATTTATAGTCCTTTGGGTATATACCCAGTAATGGGATGGCTGGGTCAAATGGTATTTCTAGTTCTAGATCCCTGAGGAATCGCCACACTGACTTCCACAATGGTTGAACCAGTTTACAGTCCCACCAACAGTGTAAAAGTGTTCCTATTTCTCCACATCCTCTCCAGCACCTGTTGTTTCCTGACTTTTTAATGATGGCCATTCTAACTGGTGTGAGATGGTATCTCATTGTGGTTTTGATTTGCATGTCTCTGATGGCCAGTGATGATGAGCATTTTTTCATGTGTTTTTTGGCTGCATAAATGTCTTCTTTTGAGAAGTGTCTGTTCATGTCCTTTGCCCACTTTTTGATAGGGTTGTTTGTTTTTTTCTTGTAAATTTGTTTGAGTTCATTGTAGATTCTGGATATTAGCCCTTTGTCAGATGAGTAGGTTGCATTCTGTAGGTTGCCTGTTCACTCTGATGGTAGTTTCTTTTGCTGTGCAGAAGCTCTTTAGCTTAATTAGATCCCATTTGTCAATTTTGGCTTTTGTTGCCATTGCTTTTGGTGTTTTAGACATGAAGTCCTTGCCCACACCTATGTCCTGAATGGTATTGCCTAGGTTTTCTTGTGGGATTTTAATGGTTTTAGGTATAACATTTAAGTCTTTAATCCATCTTGAATTAATTTTTGTATAAGGTGTAAGGAAGGGATCCAGTTTCAGCTTTCTGCATATGGCTAGCCAGTTTTCCCAGCACCATTTATTAAATAGGGAATCCTTTCCCCATTTCTTGTTTTTGTCAGGTTTGTCAAAGATCAGATGGTTGTAGATATGCAGCATTATTTCTGAGGGCTCTGTTCTGTTCCATTGATCTATGTCTCTGTTGTGGTACCAGTACCATGCTGTTTTGGTTACTGTAGCCTTGTAGTATAGTTTGAAGTCAGGTAGCATGATGCCTCCAGCTTTGTTCTTTTGGCTTTGGATTGACTTGGTGATGCAGGCTCTTTTTTGGTTCCATATGAACTTTAAAGTATTTTTTTCCAATTCTGTGAAGAAAGTCATTGGTAGCTTGATAGGGATGGCATTGAATCTATAAATTACCTTGGGCAGTATGGCCATTTTCACGATATTGATTCTTCCAACCCATGAGCATGGAATGTTCTTCCATTTGTTTGTATCCTCTTTTATTTCATTGAGCAGTGGTTTGTCGTTCTCCTTGAAGAGGTCCTTCACATTCCTTGTAAGTTGGATTCCTAGGTATTTTATTCTCTTTGAAGCAATTGTGAATGGGAGTTCACTCATGATTTGGCTCTCTGTTTGTCTGTGATTGGTGTACAAGAATGCTTGTGATTTTTGTACATTGATTTTGTATCCTGAGACTTTGCTGAAGTTGCTAATCAGCTTAAGGAGATTACATTTCTTAATGATTATTGAACAAGGGAACATTTTCATTTTGTACTGAGTCCCCCAAATTATGTAGCAGGTCCTGAGCAATTCATGTAATCAATTACCAGAGCTTAAACGAAAGAGTATCATGAGCCCTATGTGGTATAATAATAGTAACAGAGAAGAACTTTATGGGTATTAACTTGTTTGAGCCTTGAAAAACATCACTGCAAGATAAGTATTATCATTAGCTCCATTTTATAGATGGAGAAATTAAAACACAAAGAGGATAATGAAATTGCCCAAAATCACTGGTAATTTTGGGGCCAGAATTAGATCCCAGACAATTTGACTCCAGAGACCGTTATGCTAAAAACAGTGAATACTGTTTAAAGGGAACTTCAGAATCACCTGGCTTCCATAACACAGCTCTACTCCCAAGAACTTACAAAGCTAAACCTGTTTTGCATCTCTGTCTCTTCTGTTTGTCCCTAAGTTTTGGACTTGATTGAGTAACAGGTACACTGTGGATGTTTTAATTAGCAGAATTTATAAGACGACTCATTTCTTTGATCCACAAAATAACTCACCTGCAGTATATCCGCAGACCAAAGGGTCACATTTTAATTCTTCTGGGAGCATCCACATTACCATCAGTGCATCTGGGAGGTGTAATGTTGATTTTCTAGTTCATGTATTTGCTAACCCAGGAAACACTCTTCCTTTTTACTTCTTATTCAAGATGGGTTCAGTTCCTTGGCTAAACTAAAAAAGCATTTTCCCCATAAAACTTGCTCCACCAGGCTTCTAATTAGTTTGCCTTCTGTCAGGAATGAAGAAACCAGCTTCTGGACACTAGTATTTTTCAGGCAAGAAAGGTAGTAAAACTTGGCAGTCAGCATCTATGAATAAAAACAAAGAAAGCAGAAAGGAATTTCCATTTTGTAAGACATGGTAATAACTCAAGGCCAAATGTCTGTGTGCTAAGTGATTCACTTAAAGTGTTTTTAAAGTTAAGAAGGTATAGCATAAATACTCACTGGAGAGAATATAACTGAAGGTGCTGGATGGGATTGCCAATATATGTCCAGTAAAGGCTGGTGGCTACAAACTCTGTATCCTGCAGACCTGGCTTTAAATCCTGGCTCTACTACTTACTGGAAAGTGAAATATTAGACAAAGTTTTCTCCATATGTAAAACAAACACTTGCTACATGCCAAGTGTTGTGCTAGATTCTGGATACCTAGAAGTGCCTGCTGAGGGGAGAAAAAACTAGGTGCCTGCCTTTAAGGTGCTGACAGTCTGGTGGGATACTACTATTCTACTTATAGACAACAAGTATAGAAGAGATACAGTGGATTCTAGCATCATTCTATATTTCCACCTCTCTGAGGAATTGTTATATCCCTTAATCAAGGACTAACAAAATGATCTGGTTCAATCTGGACTATCTCCTATGGATCCCAAGATGACTGTACTGAAATATCCATTTCTGGCTTCTTAATCCTTTTTTCCAATGACAGACAGATCTGACTCTGTACTTAGGTGCTCATCAAGAAGAAAGTCTTTACTTCCTTCCAAAATCCTCCAGAGAGAGGTTCAGAAAAAAAAAAAAAAAACTGTTGGGTACTATGCTTAGTACCGGGGTGACAAAGGAATCTGTACACCAAACCCCCAAGTCATAAGTTTACCTATATAACAAACCTGCACAAGTACCCCTGAACCTATAATAAAAGTTAAAAAATTAAGTAAATTTCATTTTATTAACTAAAAAAATGCATTTAAAAAATTATGTGGAGGCCAGGCGTGGTAGTTCATGCCTGTAATCCCAGCACTTTGGGAGGCCAAGGTGGGCAGATCACTTGAGTTCAGGAGTTTGACACCAGCCTGGGCAACATGGCGAAACCCCATCGCTACAAAAAAAAAAAAATTAGCCAGGTGTGGTGACATGTACCTGTAGTCCCAGCTACTTGGGAGGCTGAAGTGGGAGGATGGCTTGAGCCCAGGAGGCAGAGGCTGCAGTGAGCTAAGATCAAGGCACTGTACTCTAGCCTGGGCGACAGAGTGAGACCCTGTTTCAAAAAAAACAAAACACAAAAAACAAAACAAAAAAAAAGCAAGTATGTGGTACTTGATAGAAAAGCAATAAATATAATCCCAGTTCCTTGAAATTCCACATTTCAGATTTTATAACTTGTGCTGTTTTCAATGTGTAATTTTGTCTAGTTACTATGCTATATGTACATGTATACTAATTGAAGCTCTATATTACACTCAAAATAGATACTTAATCCTTGTAAAGCACATAAATACTTAGAATATATGCATGATAGAGCTTTTCTTTATTTTGACAAGTGTTACAAATCTTTTTAGAGAAACATTGTATTTTCCAAATATTTTTCATAAGATGCAATAATATACACTGCTTAAAATGCAATTCTTCAGTTTTATAAAATATCAGTGTTTTAATTCCATCTGCAGCCCATTTTTGTAAATGGGTCAATCTGCTCATTAGACAATATATGAATATGGTGTGGTAGAATCTCTTTTATATTTAATAATAAAATTCAATCCAGATTGGTTTAAGTAAAAACATCCTCTAAAATATTGACAGCAGTGTCACGATGCTGCAACCCGCTGTGCCTCTACTCTGAGCATTATTGTGTCTGGGTTCCCTCTGGCTGCTTTCTCTCTTGGGTGCAGCATTTCCAGAGTCCTACACAAATGTGGATGTACATTTAAATACCTTCATCGACAGGAGTCAGTCTCCACTGAGAGTCCAAGCTAAAAATGATGCTGCCTGTAAAAACACGCAGCACTTCTGGTCAATGCCATGAAACACTCCCTTCCTATAACCACAATATCCCTTAGCAGTTGTGTGTTTCATATAGTATTGAATCACTTTATTCCCAATATCAGGTAGATGCATACTCCCCATGAATTGAAGATATACTATGAGTACATGAAGCCTCAGGAAGACATCTCCTCAAAGCATTGATTCATTCAGAGATGTGGGAGGAAAACACAGATTGGTCATATTTATCTTCTCTTGTATATGAATCTGGATTATCTAAATCTGACATCAAGAAAGTAGAAAAACCAGACTGACTGGGCTCAGTGCCTTGCACCTGTAATCCCAGCACTTTGGAAGGCGATGGCAGGCAGATCACTTGAGCCTAGGATTTCAAAACCAGTTTGGACAACATGGCAAAACTCCATCTCTACAAAATATACAAAAATTAGCTGGGCATGGTGGTGTGCACCTGTAGCCCCAGCTATTTGAGAGGCTGAGGTGGGAGGATCGCTTGAGCCCAGAGGGTCGAGGCTGCAGTGAGCCGAGATGGCATCACTACACTGTAGCCTGGGCACCAGAGGGAGACTCTGTCTCAAAAAGAAAAAGAAAGAAAAGAAAAAGAAAAAGAAAAAGAAAGAAAGGAAGTAGAAAAACCGCCTGATGCCGACTTGCTAGGCAGTGTCAGTTCTCTTCAATTCAACCCAGTTCCCCGCATTTATACACTTAATATAACAGCTCCTCCACTGACCAGTAGGGCAAGTAGGAATTGTTTTTTGGTTTTTAAGATAAAGCAGGAGCTGTGAAAGTTTCATGCTTTAAAACTATGCTTTCAGCTACCCTCCCAGGCTACGCAATCATAATGTAGCAGGATTGCATGTTAATTCTTTCCTATGTTATTAGATATTTCCATGAAAATACGAGAAAAATACTGATCAGGTTATTCTTGCACACTTTAGAGATTATTTATTCTCACAACACCAAAGGGATTAAAAACTAGAATATTCACTCTACAAGAAACCCTAGAAATCATCTCATCTGGGATTCTTCAAACTGTGCTTTGAGAAGCCCCCTCAGGGGTCACTGCAAAGGTCAGGTAAGGGCAAGAGGGAACTTGGCCTCCCCCATCTCAACCTCTCTGCCAACCCCATTGTCTCCTTCCTGTGTCAACCAAATAGGATCTGCTTTGATCCTATTTTTTATTTGTCTAGGATTTTCAAGTAAGGCTTATTTAAGGAAAATATTGTAAGGGAGGAGAAAAAAGTGTTTGAAAATATCTGATCTAGTCCAATTCTCTTATTTTTTATATGTTACCAAAGCCACATTATGCCCCAACTCAGTCCCATACAAAATTCCACCCACCTCGACCCAAAGCTACAGGGACCTCAATCCTAGCTACAGGGACCCAGTGGAAGCCCCGCTTTAGAGTGGCTGGACAACAACCTCTACTTTCATTTGTGTAGCTGTCACCAGGATTCTTTGACAAAGTAATATGGCTAACGGGCAAATTGAGTGAATTTAAGAAACCAATTGCATGTTGTTTGTTGTGTGCATGTGTTTGCATGTGTGTTTGGTTTTGTTGTTTTGTGTTTTAATCATAACATGTTACTATCATTCATAGCAAAGAGTCATTGGCATTAGAGACTCCTGCCTGAAGTGAGAAGGCGTTACGCCCTCTGAAAGCACCTTTTTGAGGAAAGGGGATGCCCACACCTTCATGAGACAGGAATATAAGTGGCCAAAACACCTCTCACGAGCCCCATTTTGATGTATAACAGTATTTCTCAAACTGTTCAGAGTCATTATTATTATTCTTAAAAAGATTTCCTGGGAAAACAAGTGGGTAACCCTGGATTATAAAAGAAACACTTAAATGTATCTTTACTGAAAATCTTCTCACAGCTTTTATTTGCTAATACTCATTGCAGCTTTCCAAGAAAGAAATATGGCTTGCATTGTTTCTCAAAGCTATCCTATGGAACCCTTTTTTAAGAAGCGTATCGTGGAACTTGTGTCTCATGGAATACACTTTGGGAAACATTCTGGAATCATCCTGCAAAGTAATATCAGCCAAGATTGAAAGCCCCCGGAGGAGAGAGACAGCACCTTTGGTACTTCTTCCTTTGCCCTAGACCCTGGCTGGCAGAAAATCTGCCTACAATTGGCTACTGAGAATTGGAGAGATGAGACTTTGTGGAAAATTAGCAATTCTCTGGCAGAAGTTAAGAACTAAGAGAAGATAAGGAGAGAACTGCTAGAGTATATAGCATTTACTCTGTATGACTTACACTACACTCAGAGTCTCCCAGGAGACAGAAAGAGCTTCAACTCACTCAGAGTCCTAGAGACTGGGGTTGAGAGCAGACAGCAGCATGTGGTATGTTGGCTGCACACTGGGGCAGAGGTGGGCTCGACACTTGCATTCAACAACTAATGATGTTTAGAGTTCTTCCCTTGGGACATTTCAAGTCTCACACTGAGCCAGTGAAGATGATTTTGAATATTTTCTTAGGGCTAAGAACATAAATTTTACTATAAAACTGGAAATTTTTCAATGCTATTTCCCCATAATGTGGGTATTTGGGTTTTTCTTTTTAAATATTTTTCCAGTAAAATTGCACACTGCTCATCCACAGACATAAACAGCAGCCTAAGGGCAGATGGTGAAAACTCTGGCTCTCCGAGCATGAGTCGTAAGAACATTTCTTCTTCAAATGTCACTGAATTTCTGAAGCCAAGTTAAGCACAGTGTGTGTGCCATATTTATTCTCAGGGAAGCTTTTATTCTTATTCCCACCAGCAAAGGTCATGAGTCATGTTTGGGTGTCTTGAGGCTTTATAAACTGTGGTAAATAGAGTCAAATTTTCTTTTTGCAATGTTTTGAGCAACAAACCCACTGCATTTGATACAACAAAATTAGAGTTGTTGACATGTGCCTAAAGGGCTTGTGACACCCCATATTTTAAGGCCCATGTTTTTCCAGGACAGATTTGTATGTCAACTTGAATGATATTTTTTAATGTTCTTGGTCTTGCTGGATTAAAATCCTATGCTCTGGCCAAATGCAATTCTCTAATTCAAACCTTTAACTAGATAAAAGAAAAGGTGCTAGTGATTATGCTCTGGAAAAAGAGCCCACAGGCCCTAATTAACCTCACAGGGATGGGTAAGAAGAAAATTTTCATTACCATCAGTTTGGTAGATTGTCTGAGTGAAAATGGCAGCAATTATTCCCCTCCTTGCATCCAAGCCCTTTGTAATGCAATGTTGCAGCTCCTATCATCAGGAGGCATGGTCTGTTACCCCAGTCCTTGGACCTGGGCTAGGCTTGTAACTTGTTTGGCCAATAGAATATGGAAGAAGCAACAGTGTGCTAGGCCTTGTATGCTTGTCCTTTCTTTGACCCTTGTGAACAACCCAGGCTAGCTGCTGGAGAATGACAGAACAAGGGTTCCAGGGTCAGCCAGCCCCATTGTACCACTAAGGCCTGAGCTGGTACATGCAGGACATGTGGTACATGGTACAAGAGCCCCATGTGACAAAGTCTACCAAGATGAGCTTGTTGATCTGCACCTGACGGCCGACACATGTGCAGCCCAGCTGAGATCAGCCAAACCTGGCTCAAATTATCAGAATACCCAGTTGACTGGCCCCATTGACTTGTGAGTAGTAATATTTATTGTCTTAAACCACTAAAGTTTAGGGTGCCTTGATATGCAGCAATAACTAACTAGTACAAACATAATCATCATAACCATCTTCATCATCAATAACTATCAATCATTTTCACATTTTCCCCATATACTCCCTCTCTCTTAAGTTTCTCCCTTTATTAATATGTTGCATTAGTGTGGTACATTTGTTAGAAGTGATGAGCTAATATTGATACATTATTATTAAATGAAGTCCATAGTTACAATAGGATTCACCATGTTGTATATTCTATGAGTTTTGACAAATGTATAATGACGTGTATTCATGTTATAGAATCATAAGAATAGTATCACTACCCTAAAAAATTCCCTGGTGTTCCACCTATTCATCCTTCTTTCCTGTCCCCATGAATCCCTGACAACCACTGACCTTTTTAGTACCTCCACAGCTTTGCCTTTTCCAGAACTTCATATAGTTGGAATAATATGGTATATAGCTTTTGCAGATTGGCTCATTTTAGCATGTTCTATGTGTCTAGCACTGTGCTACGTTTCCTAAATTATCTCCTTTAACCCAGTAGGATGCTACTACTATGCTCACTATATGGCATATATATATATATATATATATGCCATATAGTATATAGCAAATAGCTATTATTATGCTCATCTATATAGA
The DNA here is from genome assembly GCF_028878055.3 of Symphalangus syndactylus. Lineage (NCBI taxonomy): Eukaryota > Metazoa > Chordata > Mammalia > Primates > Hylobatidae > Symphalangus > Symphalangus syndactylus. The sequence continues at coordinate 86,932,706 of NC_072432.2, forward strand.
TGAGAGAACTGAGCTCAGAGAAGATAAGTTAATTGGCCCAAGGACACACAGTTAGTAAGTGCTGGGGTTTGCGAAACTCAGGCCTATCTTATTTTAGAGCCTAAACTCTTAACTACCATGGGAAAAGTTGCAAAGTGGTGATGCAGAGGCCACATTCAGCCTACAGCTTTGTTACATTTGGCTCACCTAGTGTAAATACCATAACATTTCAGCTTTTCTTTAAAAATTGTAGTGTGTGGCAATTGTAGGCCTGCATTCCCACAGGGCAATTGTCTTAGTCAGCTTGGGCTGATATTATGAAATATTAGAGACGCGTGGCTTAAACAACAGACATTGATTTCTCATAGTTCTGGAGGCTGGGAAGTCCAAGATCCAGGTGCTGGCAGATTCGGTTTCTGGTAAGGACTCTCTTCCTGGCTGGCAACAGCTGTGCCTTCACTCTGTGTCCTCATATGGCAGAGAGAGGAAGCTCTGGTCTCTCCTCCTCTTCTAATTAGGACACCAGTCCCATCATGGGGTCCCACCATCGTGAACACATCTAAACCTAATTAATTCCCAAAGGCCTTACTTCCAAATACCATCATATTGGGGGGTATGGTTTTAACTTAGGAATTTTGCTGGGGACACAAACATTCAATCCATAACAGCAATGATTGGCCAAAGTGAGGTAGCAGCTGTTCCATTAGGGCATGAAATTTCACTTCTCCAGAGTCCTCACTACTCCTTGTTGTATAGAACCTGGTCCAATTTCCTTATTTACATTATCTCTCTGGCCCCAGAAGTATTTGAGATTTTACTGTACTCCCTCCCAGAGATGCCCCTAGCCCTGGCTAGGAGTCTTGGGGGGGAAGTGTGGAGTTCAGCAGTAAATATGAAACAGCTCAGCTAGGTCTTAAAATACAATGGTGACTAAAATATCTTGCTGCTTCAGAACTGTGCTGAACATATATATGGGAAGTCCTGACCTGGAATGTGGAGAATCTTAAACTAGGCAATTTCCTGGGTTGATGCTTTTCAGCTTGAAAACTCCTCCAAAAGTGCTTTGGGTTCATAAGGGCCTCTCTACTTTGAGCATCAATAAGACCACCAGGACACCTTGACTCTGACCTAATGATGAGGCCAAGGGGCCAGCATAGCCAATCTCTGGTCTCTGAGAAGGTCTCTTCAGAGTTACCCATCTATCTGTCCCTAACTCATTCCCTACAGTCAAAAGTCTATTCTTTTTGGTTGGGCGTGGTGGCTCATGCCTGTAATCCCAGCACTTTGGGAGGCCGAGGCAGGTGGATCACCTGAGTTCAGGAGTTCCAGACCAGCCTGACCAAAATGGTGAAACTCTGTCTCTACTAAAAATACAAAAATTAGCTGGGCATGGTGGCGGGCACCTGTAATCCCAGCTACTTGAAAGGCTGAGACAGGAGAATTTCTTGAACCCAGGAGGCAGAGATTGCAGTGAGCTGAGATTACACCACTGCACTCCAGCCTGGGAAAAACAGCGAGACGCCATCTTGAAAAAAATAAAAAATAAAAAATAAAAAGTCTGTTCTTTTTTTTTTTTTTTTTTGAGATGGAGTTTCACTCTTGTTGCCCAGGCTAGAGTGCAATGGCGTGACCTCTGCTCACCGCAACCTCCGACTCCTAGGTTCAAGCAATTCTCCTGCCTCAGCCTCCCGAGTAGCTGGGATTACAGGCATGTGCCACTAGGCCCGGCTCATTTTGTATTTTTAGTAGAGACAGGGTTTCTCCATGTTGGTCAGGCTGGTCTCAAACTCCCGACCTCAGGTGATCCACCCGCCTCGGCCTCCCAAAGTGCTGGGATTACAGGCATGAGCCACCGCACCCGGCAAGTCTGTTCTTTTTAAAAGCTTCTGGGGAGCAATTTTCTTAGCTTTGTTTGAGAACATACTCCAATATTCAAGAGTTCCATCAGTTTATCACTTCTTCTGCCATTTCTGGTATTCAGTGATCAGGTCCCTTGTACCTTTGTTGGCTTCCTAAGAAAGTGACCCATCAGCTTCTAGTTGCTGTTGGTTTTGAACACGAAAACACTAACTGGCTTCATTCCTAGTTTTTTGAGGAATGGCTTTCAACTGTGACTTCTTAGGTACACCTGAAGGAAGAAATGCTTTGAAAAATACCTCCCCTGCCTTGTAAGGACGATGGTCCAGTGAAAGGAATGACACTTTTATTCAACCAAACACTATGTGAAATTTGGACATGAAAACGTAGGCCTGGATCTAAGTTGGGAATAAGGATTGGAGAGAACTGAGTTAGAGAAATATAGAATCCCTGGAAGCAATCTGGGAGATAAGTGGAAATTAAGGAAAAAGGAAATTAAGAAGATAAATTAAAATTGGAAGAAGAGCTAGCAAAGTGGCAAGAAGCATAGGCATTATGCAGAGCCCATGGTGGTGGCGGAGCTAGTGAGACATCATGGTGGTGCTGGATGTCTTAAAACAACATTTAAATATAAGACTACAGTTAACTCGAACAACAGGAGAGTTAGGGATGCTCACCTCCTGCACAGTTGAAAATCCATATATAACTTTTAACTCCCCAAAAACTTAACTGCTAAAAGCCTACCGTTGATCGGAAGCCTTACCAATAACATGAACAGTAAATTAACACATAATTTGTATGTTATATGTACTACATGCTTATTCTTACAATAAAGTAAGCTAGAGAAAATAAAATATTATTAAGAAAATAATAAGGAAGAGAAAATACATTTACTATTCATTAAGTGGAAGAGGATCATCTAAATATCTTCTTTATCCTCCTCGTCTTCATGTTGAGTAGGCTAAGGAGGAGTAAGAGGAGAGGTTGGTCTTGCTGTCTAAGGAGTGGCAAAGGTGGAAGAATATCCATGTATAAGTGAACTCATGCAGTTCAAATCCACAGTGTTCAAAGGTCAGCTGTATTTAATATATAATTTTATGCTGATTCCCATGCAGTGTGGTGATACGAAGCTCCCTCCTAGTAACATGAAGAACTTTGGTAAAAGTCCTGCTACAGTCTACAGCCATGTACTTAACAATTGTTTGGAGGAGAAAAATCAAGAAGACCTCAAGTTTGGGGTAATATGGGAAAGAAAAATTGAAACAGCTTTAAGATGCAAAGTATAAAACAAAACTTCAGAAGACACAGGAACTCAGAGCCAGAGGTGACAGTGAATTTCAGAATTTTGGCTGGGCATTGAACTTTCCTGGTCCTTATTCGGTGGCTTGGGCCATTCTTATCTAGATTATAAAGGTCCAGGGAACTCCAGATGAGATCTGAGTTCCACAGCCATTGTGTTTAATCCAGAATTTCCTATCAAAACCTCCCAGCTGGTTCCATTCACCCTGCTCCCAGATGAATACAAACCACAGGTATTTGACCCTATCGGAGGGAACTTGTGTCCAGACAGAATGAATGTGTGGGCTACAGTGTGTGTATTTTCCCAGCAGCCTCTGCAATTTAGAGAAGTTTGCAATTCAAGATTTGTAAAGTAGTGGAATGAAAAAAAAAAATAGAATCCATCTAAGGTTTCTAGACGAGGTATGAATAACACGAATTCTTAACTGGCACTGAGCTGTTTACTTTCAAAAGCATGTCTTCCAAATAAGAGACTTTCTGTCATCTTGACCTGGTGGAAGTTTCAATCCCAAGTTCTTGACACTAAAGACTATTTCACTACATATTTTAATCCGAATAATATCTACACTGATGAGTCTCCATAAACCATTTTCCAGGGCAAACCTATTTACTGGAAAAGCATGCGTAAACCCCATTGCAACCTATTGATTGCAAACCCAAACTTATGATCCTCCAAAAAGTCTCTGACTTCCTGAAATGGCTATGTAGCCAGGTTCCAGTTCACAAGAAGCCCAAAGATCTTATGCAACTTTTTAGGGTTCAAAAATTTGAGCTGTGTTCCCTTTAAGATGGACCGGAAATCTAGAATTGAAATGTTTCTAAATCAGCTTCTCCTGGGCTGTGTGCTCCAGAGGCTCGAGTTTCATTGGGATGACTTCTCGGGGCCTTCAGATCTTATTTCATATCAGGCTAAGTCTGGTCTTGATTAAAGTCACTGTGAGGAAAGCATACGGCAGGCACAGAGACGGAGGCTGAGTAACAAGCCCCTGCAGGTTCATGCTGAAAAAAAGGCAGAGCCCATAAACTGTCTGCTGTTCCTTCAGTTTGGGTTCCAAATGAAATCTGAGCTTGCACACTGCCTGTGCTTACATATTTGAGTTAATTGAGTTTTTAATCACTAAAAGTGAGTCCAGTCAGGCAAGGGATTTAGCAAACTAAGTATTAAAATAGCACATGACTGAGGCAAATTTTTTCTAAAGTTTCCCCAAACACAATTATGTGTGGGACTCTTTGCTGTCAGACGTTTTAATAGCAAAGGAGGGGTGAAGCTGTGACCATTCTCATTTTGTTAAGCTTTTGCATCTGCAGAGTGGGAAGGATAATGCCTTTAGCTTTTGAATTCCGTTAGGACCAGACAAAACACTTCTCTTGGGAAACACTTTCATTTGATGCAAGAACTAGCCATACAAAGAGGAAATGGAGCTTCTCTTCCTGTCATCAGAGCTCCAGGCCAGACCAGACCAGAAATTATTCTGGTTACTTCTACAGATATAGGAGGAGCCTTTGCAGAGAAGTCTCATTACAGGATGAATTGGTGCACGGATTTTTGTCTTAAATGGTCATGAATTCTTTATGTTGTAGGAGAAAAAAAGCTTTAGAGGTACAGTTTCCTTCACACACTTTTGCTTGTCTCTTATAATCATGTGAAATATTTCAAAGTAGAAAGAGTATTACAGCAGCATACTCTGTTTTTTAGAGCTATCTGCTGCCCTTCCTGTTAAAATAATTTTACTTCTTTCTCTTATGCATAGCTCTTAATTAGTTCCTTTCAAAAACGTTAACACTTTCAAAAGAAACAGCAATGATGTGATTTCACCATAACTGGTATGAGAACCAGGTCTGCCCTGGTAACCTGTACACTCTTCATGATTTTCCTTGGCTAACATAGTGTCCTGCCTTCACTGGCAGCTTCTCCCAGGTAAAGTCCCAGGATTCTTGGAAATGCCCATGATGGCCCATGCCCAGGAACTGAAGGCTGGAGGCCCAGGGAACTCAAAGAAATGAGCAGTGTCTACAAGGGAGAAAGGGATTGGGTTTGGGGAGGGTAGGTACACAGGGCGGTGAAATGCTCAGCAACTCCAGCAAGAAACAACTTGTCACTTTATAGCTGCTTCTTTGATGTTCTATAGAAATTTGGGTTCTCAGCCTGCTTATTTAACACATCTTCTGTATTGTTTCAAATTCAGTTCCCACAAATGTTCCATTTTGTTCATCCAGAAAGTGAGTCTCTGGGAAGTTAAGTGACTTGCATAAGTTCACAAAGGAAGTCATGGGCAGAGCAGAAGTTCTCACCTCAATGTCCTGAATCCAAGGCTTGGGCACTAGTTCCACAGAACAAACAGCCTGACCATGCGGCTCAGCGGGTCAGAAGTTGGTTCTCCCTGAGTAATAAAGCTATGCAGGGCTCAGCAATTCTGGAGAATGGGGATGGGATAACCCAGTTATCTGCCATCCTTCTAATCTACCTGTACTTACTCCAGTATCTTTCCCTCTCCCCTGTGTCTCTCCACTTCAAATACGCCCCTCATACTGACTCATCTACAGCCTCCTTTCTTGCCCACACAAATCACTCTCTGCTTCCTTCCAGTGCCCAAAGAGAATTCCCACCTCTGGTAGGAAAGTCTGGTTGCAGTGAGAGATTTTTCCCAGTTAGGGCAAAATCCAAGTAGAGAGGAAAGGAGAAGAGAGAGAAGGTAAAGAACACAGATCAACACCCTATATCTGCAAGATGGCACCTTAACAGGGGTCAACCTCAGGAAGTCATTTCTGGTCTTCTTTCTACACCCTTTTATTCCTGACACAAGTCTCCCTACAGGCCCTACATCCCTCTACAGAAATAAGATCTCCAGGGTCCTTCTTCTGAAGTTTCTGGCCTGAGGGTTATTTTAGAGTTGGCATCAACTCAACTCAGACACTACTCTAAGAGGGGAAGATATTTTACTTCACGAGGCATGAGTGATTTTTTTCACTCATGGTGTGAGTACCTTCTCTCTTTGAACCCTCCCTCTCAAAAAAAACAAAAAACAAACAAAAAAGAAAAAACAGGCTTTCTAGCTGGAATATTTTACATATTCAAAGTAAAACTGCCCACAGCCACATCTTGGGCCTTTATCAGCTTGTCAGTATCTGTGGTAATGTGTGTGTGTGTGTGCGCGCGCTCACGTCTGTGTGTTCGTGCAGAATGGACTGAATCCCACACTCTTTAAACCAGTCCTGGAAGCTCTGTTGGTCTAAACCTGAGGGGAACCAGCCCAGTGAAAACGCAGTACCTTTGGCTCAGCCATACCTTGCAGACTTCATGGCTAGAGAAATAATAAAGTAGATACCACACTCACTACTCTCAATAAAACCCACGTAGAGTTGAAATATTTCTTTCAGCAGAGACTTTTTTAAAAAAAATAATTATTATTAACTCTGTAATTTTTTTGCCTTCATACAGAATTGTGCCTCTTTCAAGTACCCTAGGAATTTCACTCTGGTGAGTTCCTACAATTTCTTTGAGAGTTGCTTAGCAATATTATTCCATCTTTTAGGGGAAAACTAAAACACTTACTTGAAATAACCCTAAGAGTTTCTGAAACTGAGTTTGGGCCATGTAAAATATTAATCATTTGAAAATCTTGGAAATCATAGAGGATCATGAAAGATACCATTATTTTCTCCTTTTTTCCATGTTTAAGAGCAAAGACCTACATCCAAAACATTTGTTAACAAACTGCAATAAGAACTCTAAGTTGTCAAGATGATGGTATTGGGTTGCATAAGGGGATTTTTTTTAAGTACCAAAAAAAATTGTTCTAGCAGAAAAGTTGCTTCCTGAGCCTTAATGGGAACAAATGCATAAATTCTTTACTACATATACAGTTATTTAACACTGTATTTTACTGTATTTAACACTGTATTTAAATATTTCCTTTTTTTCACTTTTATTTTTATTTTTATTTTTTTCTCTTTTTTATTGCCTTAATGGGATCAAATTCATAAATCCTTTATTATATATATAGTTATTTAACGCTCCACATTTTCTATCACACTTTTAATTTTATCCCTGGCCACCCTCCAACAATTTATTATCCAAATTCATGGAGAGCAGTAAGACCAGTAATTAAGTTATAAATTTTATCTGGGGAGTTGCCATTTATTTCCCAATTTGAATCTTATTACTAACTGCTGGTATCCTCTCTTTTCCTAAGCAACATTGCCATCTCGTGGCTAACTCCATACATTTCCCAGGGAAACGCCAGGCCTAGGTGAACTAGAGAGACCCTAATAGGATCAATGATGGGAACTGATTTATGTCCCTAGAATTTCCTCCATCTGTGGATCAAGTTTGGTTACAGATGGAGAGCTCATCCCATGAAATTGTACAACTTTGGTTTCCAGTAATCAGTGTCATTTTATCTTACATTATCACCTTTGGCTATTTGATGAAGAAAAGTTTAATTCAGTCAAGGAAAACACAAAGAGGAAAATCTGTCATTGCCACCAAGGCATCTCTTAGATCTATTAGCCCCTGTATTTGAAATGCTGGCACACTCCAAGTGGAGTTACTTTTGGCCCTTTCCTGGAGATTTTCAGAACCTACTTGTCAACACTAAGATACTGTAATGATAAGAAATTATACCCAGATTTGAAAAGAAGAAAAATGCTTCAATTTTCATGAATGGAAATTGCAACAAGTTCAATTCAAATATTATCTTTGGAATATTTGCCAAGTAAACAGAAAAAGCCAAATTTTTCTACTCAGTGTTTGGGAAAATTTTAGTTGGGGTAGGCCACCTGTGAGATCTAATATTTGAATGTCAGTTTCACTCCATTTTAGATTTTTCTCTAGAGACTCATATGAATAACTATAAAGATGTTCCCAAATCTGAACCATCCAAGTGACATCTAGCTCTATTTGGCAGATGACCATGACTAATCAAACGATGACCAATAGGGACTCATTATTCTAAGTCTATGACTGCAAATCTCAATTACACACAGTGAACACAGACTTGTAAGATGGAAGGAAATGACTTACAAGTTTAATAAGAAAACATATTCTGCCAGTTCAACAAAGAAGCTGTCCAAATATAAACCACAAGATAAGCAAATTTTTACCTCTAAGGAAGAAAGAATTACTATACTTTCTCATCCTTCTCCTTTTATTGAAAATGTAATTGCATAGCCCATAATTAGCCATTTACATATGAATTTTCAGTAAATTATCTATTTCTGGATTGTAGCAAATAACATTCTCGGAGTCTTTGAAATGGAGACATCATTTTCCATTTAGAAATTTCCATCTATTGCATGTATGATGCTGCCGCATCATATATGCAGTAATTTATTTTTGCAATATTCTCCTTGTTGGGCATTAAGGATGGTCCAGACCAGTGTTTTTCAAACTTGGCTACTGATGTTGAAAATACAGATGTCCCTGGAGATTTTGATCCAGGGAGCTTGAGGTGGGATCCAAGAGTTTACCTCTAATAATCAAGCCAAGTGATTTTCATCATCAAACAAACTTTGAAAATACTAGTCAACATTTCCATTGAAGTTACTCAAGATCTAAGTATATTCAAAGCTCAAACTTATTGGAAGTGTAATTCATCTTAAAACTTGTCACTTTTTAATAACTCATGTATTTTTCAAATGTGAAACATAATTTGAAATGTTCATAAAATGCATTCATGAATTATGATATAAGTGAATCTTCATATGAAATGTTATTGTGTCCTAATTTTGAATAATATGTATTTGTCACTTTCATTGGTTCATAATTCCATTTAAGATTAGGTGCCTGCTGTTGGTGGGACTGTAAACTAGTTCAACCATTGTGGAAGTCAGTGTGGAGATTCCTCAGGGATCTAGAACTAGAAATACCATTTGACCCAGCCATCCCATTACTGGGTATATACCCAAAGGACTATAAATCATGCTGCTATAAAGACACATGCACACGTATGTTTATTGCGGCACTATTCACAATAGCAAAGAGTTGGAACCAACCCAAATGTCCAACAACGATAGACTGGATTAAGAAAATGTGGCACATATACACCATGGAATACTATGCAGCCATAAAAAATGATGAGTTCATGTCCTTTGTAGGGACATGGATGAAACTGGAAACCATCATTCTCAGTAAACTATCGCTAGGACAAAAAACCAAACACTGCATGTTCTCACTCATAGGTGGGAATTGAACAATGAGAACTCATGGACACAGGAAGGGGAACATCACACTCCAGGGACTGTTGTGGGGTTGGGGGAAGGGGGAGGGACAGCATTAGGAGATATACCTAATGCTAAATGACGAGTTAATGGGTGCAGGAAATCAACGTGGCACATGGATACATATGTAACAAACCAGCACATTGTGCACATGTACCCTAAAACCTAAAGTACAATAAAAAAAAAAAAAGATTAGGTGCCTGTATTTTTTCGTAAATTTTTTGATGCCTAATATTTCTACATATTTATGAGGTACATATCACATTTTGTTACATGCATAGAATGTGTAACAATCAAGTCATGGTATTTAGGATATCCATCACCTCGAGCATTTATCATTTTCTTGTGTTGGGAACACTGCAAACCCTCTCTTCTAGCTATTTTGAAACATATATTGTTATTAACTGTAGTCACTCTAATGTGCTACTGAACATTAGAACTTATTCAATCTGCATGTATGTTTGTACCCATTAACTCACCTCTATCTCCCCACAATCCCCCCAAAACACACACACCCACCTCAGCCACTAGTAACTATCATTCTACTTTCTACCTCCATGAGATCAACTACTTTTAGCTCCCCATGAGTGAGAACATGTGATATTTTTGTCTTTCTGTGCCTGGCTTATGGGTGCCTGTATTTAAGAGGCATACATGGATTTGCATCAGGGAGATTAACTAGGAAAACTGAAACCACGAGAAAGAAAGAAATTATAAGAGAAGCAGGGAGAAAAAATAGAAGTGAAGATGAAAAGGTATAACAGGGCAAGGGACTTAAGGAAAAATAAAAACACAGGAAAAACAACACTGACATAAATATTAGGGCTCAAGTGAATTTTATTTTATGATACAGTTAATAGAAGGGTGTAGAAAATAGATGAAAGGAAAAGATAGAATAGACGAAAGGAAAACATAGATATAAAGAAGAGATTTCTGTAAAAGGTTTTGGCCTTTTACTTAGTAGATAATTTGTTAGGTGAAAACTCTGTTTATCTGGTGATAAAACATAACTCCAAATGGTCAGCAACATCTTTAATTCGAAAGAAACAGGTCCCAAGGAAGCATTTTCTAAAACAGATCTTCTGGCACAATACAGTGGCAAGAGCTTCATGAAGAAAGGGGTTCCTTGGTGAAATCAGTTTGGAGAATGCTGCATATTACATTCTTCTTCTTAAGATTCTCATGCACAGTAGAGGATTAGGAGAAGACCTGTTAAACTCACTCTTACCTCAGTGTTTTCCAGGCCTGTCTGACCATAGGACTCATTTCACTCTAAATCTTACTAACATCCTATAGAGTTATTGACAAGAGGGTGGGTTCAATATCAGAAAACCTGGGTTTGAGCCTTCACTCCAACCTTTTACTAGCTATGTGACCTGGGGCAGATTACTTAATAATAACCTTAAGCCTCAGCTTCTCCCTGAGTGAAATGGGTTTAACAATGTAAAGTTTTGGCACAATGTCGGGTACATGGTAAATGCTGGATTAAGTACCAGTTATTAGTATCTTTCAGAAAATATTTTGGGAAACCTATGAACATCCTAAGCTTTCTGCCAAATTATCAATAAAAAGTATTAAATTATGCCATCATTCTTAGAACATCTAGAAGAAAAATATTTTTCCAATCAAAGAAAATTAGGAAGTTTTTCTTTTATTTTTCCTTCCCTGCCTCCTCCCCAAACTTTTTTTTTCCAGTTAGGGAATTTCAAATCAAACTAAGAAAAAAACATAAATTAGTCACATCACGACAAGTCAATGATTTGCAGCAAAGAGGTGTAACAAGCAACAGTCTATAGTATAGACGTAAATAGATCTTGGATCAAAGATAACCATTTCTAAGGTGAAGCTGCCTTAGAAAACCACAACTCTCTCACAGGCCAGTAAGACTGTGTTCATGCCAAACACAACAGTGGAATAGGCGAAACCTGGTTTCCTGCCCTTGACTATCCAACTCAGAGAAAAAAAAAGCCTTCCTTACACAACCTGCCAACCCTGATCATGTACTAAGGGCCCTACGAGTCTGCATTTCTCCCTCTACCCATATGACTTTCAGGAAGAATCTAAAACCTCATTCATGCTATGGGATTACTGCTCTGAATTATGTGCATTTGCATTCTAACATCCTTCAACTTCAGTAATTTCAGGAATTTGCTAATAAAGTGTGGAGTGGGGAGGCCTTCCTAGGGAGGGCTCCTACAAGCGCTTCTGTGGAAAGTAGATTCTCCAACCTCTGTGTCTTCTCTGGTTCTAAAGCCTTATTTCTAAGGGTGCATGCAAGGTCCTTTGGGCCCTGCTTGGCATTTTCAGCACTTTACTTAGGCAGCATCTGGATTTTCTCAGACCCATTTTCACTATATGTTACACCAGGCAGGGAAACCTTCTGTTTGAAGCCTGAATGAGTTATTACACATTGCTAAGTCTGGGCTTCCAGGTGACAGTGCCAGGAAAGATTGATTCAACCCTCTATCAACATCATGGACTTACTATTATCTCCCAAACAAGATGTCATTAACAGCCACTGACCCATCTTTCAGAAAGATCACAGATCTATCCCATAGGTACACACTGCCAAGGAGTGCTGAGAGCACTCTCTCCATAACTGAAAGTCTTGCTCACCACTGTGTCCTCAGGGTCTAATGCAGTGCCTGGAACACTACTTAACAAAGCATCAGCAAGTGCTTCTTAAATGAATTAATGATGAATGAACAAATAACTTTTTTCCATTCCAACTTCAAACTTGCGACCCACAGAGCTGGGCCAATCCTAAGTCTATTATTCTAAAGACATGGTTCTGAAAACTGTTCCCTGGCCTAAGAAAACAGAAATAAATAGGAGGAAAATGTCATGCTCAATCCTCAGCATCCCAACCCCAGAAATCAATTGTTGAAGTGTCTGATTCATCAAATGACACTCAAGGTCTTCAGACAGTTGTCCAATTACTAAACAGTTTTGTAAGACATATTTTATCCCACATTTTAATACACTTATTTCCACTGTATCTCCAAAATTATGGCTTAAACTACATTGAAATAAACCTGTAACATAACCATTTATTACATTCATTTGTTGCTTATCCAGCAAAGAATAGAGATAGCTGCTTGGTGTTGATAGGCAGTTGTCAATGATACTACAGAAAGTACGATGTTCATGCTGACACCCAGTAGGCAGTTTTTTAAGAGTAAAATTGTCCCATTGCATTTCATTTTGAAATAAGAAAATTAGTTCCTATTTTATTTGTAAGGCCTCTGCCCACACTGTATTAAATAAGGCCAATGCACTTCATTGCTTTCGTGTTTCAGTGGCATATACTGAATGTCACTTACCTATAGGGCTCCTGGGCTCATGTTTCAGTGACCTCATGTGGTGTGTAACATTAGTTTCTTAAAAGCTCTATAGCATCTTGCCTTTAATTATATGTATGAAATTATTCAAAGCAATACTACTAAGAAATCTTCCACTCAACCCAAATGTTATAGAATGCTATTGGCAGCAATCCACCTCATGAAGGATTTGTGGGTTACTTAAAAGGAAATTAGAATGGCCTGCAAATTGCCTTTACTTAGGAATACAGCAGGTGGAGCACCCAGCTATGGTCATGGGAGGTGCAAGAATTGATCTTATGAGCCCATCCTTCTCCCCACACTCATTTTATTATTAATGATCCTAGGATTATAGGCTTAATAAATCTTTGTTAAAGAACTGAGTAATTCACCTGTGGCTGACATAAGTGAGTTACACTCTATTTTGTACTTCACCATACTACTTTTCTACTATTACCTTTCAAAGATTTTTGCTCCATAAATTCATGTATTTAAATCCTTCAACTGATATATAACATTTTCTCTTTTAATTTTGCTGTACTCTTATTTTATTTATTTCTTCCATCATATCTGCTCTCTATGACACAAAAATCACCAAGGAATGCAACTGGACATGACATAAAGCTCATAAAAACCAGAGCCTTGTCCACCACTATATCCCTAGAAGTGTATATTATGGGTAGCACAGAGGAGGTATTCAATAAGACTATGAATGAATAAATGAACAATCAATAAACAGAAAAACTGCTACTGTATGTCATGAAGAAACAAAAAGAACAGGATAGAATCTTACTCTGAAATGAAAGTCAGTCTTGGAACAAGACTGAATAGTGTATCGGATGAACAGATTCCTTACATATAAAGTTGACACATCTTGATTGCTGTGGTAGGTGAAATAACATTAAGTGAAAGCTCCACAAAAATGGCAAAGCACTACTCAGACAGAGTGTCTTGAACATGACAATGAGCTGTGAATAAAATAAAGCTAGCAATTAAGGCTACAATATGGAATTGCGGCAATCTCATGGTCTTCCTCAGAGCAGGGTGCAGTAAGTATTTCTGAATGAATTTATGGTCCTGGTTTGGACCACAGACATTGATATGGTTTGGTTCTGTGTCCCCATACAAATCTCATCTCAAATCGTAATCTCCATGTGTCGAGGGAGGGACCTGGTGGGAGGTGACTGGATCATGGGGATAGTTCCCCCCATGCTATTCTTGTGATAGTGAGTTCTCACAAGATCTGATGGTTTAAAAGTGCTTGGCAGTTCCCTCCTTGCGCTGTCTCTGCTGCCACCTTATGAAGAAGGCACTTGGTTCTCCTTTACCTTCTGCCATGACTGTAAGTTTCCTGAGGGTTCTCAGCCATGCAGAACTATGAGTCAATTAAAAAACCTCTTTCGTTATAAACTACCCAGTCTCAAGTAGTTCTTTATAGTAGTGTGAAAATGGACTAATACAGAGATTATAGATGGGTAAAGTACATCATTGAACTTGGGACTGTGGAAGGAAAGCATTTTATTGCAAATAACTAATAGTTACAAAAGCACTTTTTAAATGTTATTATTAGATGTTAAGTCGAAAATTTAGAAACTAACATTTACCCAGGTTACAAAATAAGAACTTTTCATTTTTCAAAGTTTCTAAGGGTAAGGTACATCCCCAGATAAAATGAGTATAGGCCAGTCTCCTTTGGCTTTGTGGATTCTTTCCAAAAATTTTCCAGACTATTTAGTTTTCCTTGTGTAGTTACAGCTCAAATTAGAAACTTAAGAAACAGCAAGTGGCCAGGCAAGGTAGAAAGCAAATAAACTGAGCTACCTGTGCCTTTTTCCAAATCAGTATATGTGCTTGGCTCCTGAAAAAAAAATTCTGATATGTAGGCATTCTTACTACTTAGTGAGATATTAATGAAGACCTTTCAACGTATAACACACAGTAACTGTTGCGTGGTTTTAATAAACACTTGAATTTTCCAGGAATGCGACTGCTGTGTAAATCAGGGCAAGACTGTAAGGTTTTTTTGTTTAAAACATTAACGAGAGTTGCCCACCACTTCAGAAAGTCACATCCAATGATAACACCATGATTTTCTGTTGCCAGTACACACATTGATTTTCATTTGTAGCTGGTGGCTCTACATGCAGGTTCAGCCATCTAATGACTTAATTTTATCTTCTAGAGTGGTTATACCCAAGCTTTTTTATTGAAATAAATTTTATTTTATTAAAAGTTGCCTTTTTTTCTGCTTTATATTATAGTTAGGGTACTATGTTCACTGCTTAAAATTGTATGTGCACATAGATGATTATATTAACTTTAATTTTCATTTCATATTCAGAATAAAATACTTGTTATAAAAGGGAACATTGAGTCTGCAGGGTTAAGAGGGGCACTAATTGTATCCAACTTCCTCACCCTATGATAAAACCGAGGCTCAGAGAAGTGAAGTAACTTGCTCAATGCCACAAAGCAAGCTGATGACCAACATGGCTAGCAGTTACCTAGGCAGACAGTTCTCCTTCCAGCACACTGCATTGCCTCAAAGTGATGACTATATAAATATGCAAAGAGGGCAAAAAATTCAACTCATACTTCAGAATGAGGTGGTGACCATTAGACCCAAGGGGCAGGCATTGAAGAGGTCCCCCAAACCTCCAGCACAGGGGTAAGATGCTTTAGAGAAGCTGTTTGTTTTATTTTCACCTGAAAAGCATCAGGTGCTGGTTCTGGCACTGAGCTTATGCAAAACTGAGCTGAGGCCAATTCAGTGTCTCTCTCAAAGGTATATGGAGAAAGTAGATGTTTGTGAGGCGTGTGTTTAAGACTGACTTAAGAGTGCAAAAAAGGCAGAAAGAACATTACTTATTGCAAGAAAGCAACATTCGATTCTTATCTTGAACGTGAAGTTTCAAAAATATTTGACAGTGAAGAAGTCAAGGGATATATACTCAATTTAAAATCAGTAAATGGTGCCCCTACTTTTGGGCCTTGAGTTTAAGGAGTTTTGGTCAGACAGAGTTCAATAGGAGGTCTGAATTTGCAAATAACTAGGTAGAACAGGTGAAGAGCATGTCCCAAGAAACTTTTATATATAACACATGCATTAAAACAGTTTGAAATATTCCCAGGAGATATGCATGAGGTAATTAACATTTATCTCAAAGCTGGCTTCTAATCAAATCACTGCTCTACACTTATGGAACAAGGAAATTCTCTAAACTAAGTAGCTTTGACATTCATCACTCAACTAAACCAAACTGGGCACTCTCAAAATCAGAACAGAAAAGCAAGCCAACCCATAAATATGATTTGTTGGCTAATATATAAAGAAAATATATCTTAAATTATCTTCTACACTTAGCCTTAAGTCACTGCTACTAACATGAGCTCCCCAACCTGAGATGAGGGCTGTCTTCCAAACCTTAAAAGGAAATTAAAACACCTAATATTGGTTTTGAGCTAAAGCTGATACCAACAATTATATTTACGATCCATCTGCAAACTAAAATGATTCATCTTTTCTTTTAGCCTCAGCATGGTAAATGCCTTCCACTTCAGTTCACATAGTTCCCATAAAAGAGCCTAGTGTTTTGAAATGGAAATCCTGAACCTTTGTAAGGGACTTTACTTCGAATGAATATGATCCTAAATGCCTATACAATCATTTTTATGAAATTAATGGAATTAGTATCTATAAAATAAAATAGAATGCAATATATCTAAAGTTACAAATGCGCCAAGCCAAAACATTTAACTCTCTGTGTGGGGTGATACACAGAATTGCCTTTTGACATTATCTTAAGTGAGGTCTGAGGCAGACACAGAAGGCAGATGGAGGCACTGGAGAAGGCAGCTGTTTCCATGCACTGGGGCAAAGGAGCAGGTCTGGTGGTTTTAAAATCCTAGGGAGAAAAATAGACAGTTCATTATTATGGTCACTTTCTTCGATTTCCTTTTGGAAGCACCTAAATGAAAGAGGCGGTTAATCTAGGTTTATGGCAATGAAGCCTCTTGGTTGGAAGCTCCTTCTACATGACTCATGGGACCTGCCAGGGTACCATCAGCCGGAGGCCCAGACATGAATGGTGTGAGGAGTAAGAAAAAGATGCTCTCTAGGAAGCAAAGCATTTATTTTGCTGCTCAGTGCTAAGTACTAGAAGGAGTATTAAAAAGCAGAAAATTTGATCCATCTGAACTAATCCCACTTACTTGGCAATCCACATCTTATTGGAGAAGGACTCCGACTTCGAGACATCTGGAAAATATAAAGGAATAATGTGAATTACACAGTAGATGGAGCTCAAAGGATGAATTCTTTTGACATATTTTTTTTCCCCTAAAACCAGCCAAATAGCTTGCTCTGAGGCACTTTAGCACTATGATTTTTCGCCCTAAGGTTGACTATTGTGATTCTTTTTAGACTTCTGAAGTATTGGTTTAAATTATATTATTAGTTAAAAGCTGGGTTCAGTGGCCTAAGAGCAGCCATACTGAATTCAGTGCTTTCCAGAAAATAAAAATATTTATTAAAACTCACAAATTAAAGCTAAAATGATGATATAATCTCTGGAAGATCCTTTATAAAAATTATAAGTCATAAACTCTGCTCTATTAAGAAGGGTCACCAGGCAACCAGAAAATCTTCATCTTTCAAATCTCACCTTTACTTTCACTAAGTAGAAGGTACTGCATTAGAACCACAAGTCTGTGACATAGCTGGTCAGGCGTAACTGGCTACAAGCATCATCCTTGCTCTGAGCTTTCAAACACTCTAGATAAATAGATGCTGATAAAGACGGAATCCATTCTGGATGAATCAAGACCCCACATAAACAAAAATAAACCTGACTAACCAAAAATATTTGTATTTTATTTTGCAGGTATACCCAGTTTTGTTGTGGCAAGAGGATGATGGAAACAGACAGAAAGTTGGCTGCAGTTGTACCTTTGAAATTAGATTTTATTCTCATCTAAAGTTTAAATTAATGTGTTCTTTCTGAGCACAACATGAGAAAGAAAGAGAAGGTATAGGGGATTCTCACAGAGGACATTGCCCATGAATAAGCCTTTCGATGGGAGTCCGGAGTTACAATTTGCCATGGCTGTTGCACAGTAAGTGTCTAATAGTATTTTCTTCTGATATGCCATTTCCTTTTAGAATGAGGAATTGTGGTTCTCTCAGTATCATGCTCCCAATGTTTCCTTTTTATTTACCAGTCCACTACGTGCACTATTGTTTTGCTTTTACTTACCATAAATACTTATTCATGAAAAAAGATAATGAAGCTATATGAAAATCTCTAAGAGCAAAAGGATTGTGTCAGATGCATGACTTTTCCATTTCCCTATCATTTTTTAGGTCATTTTCTTCACCTGACTATTCCTTCCCAATTTCCTAGCCCATTGAAATTCCACCCATTTTAAAACACCAAATTAAATACTACTTCCCCCATGAATGCCTTCCTCATGACCAAATCTGGGAGGAATCTCTATCTCATCTGATGACTCTAGCCCTTTCTGCTTCTTTTATTGACTATCATATTGTGTCATATTATGGATGTATTGGTTTGTTGACTGTATCACATTCAGCTAATCTGTTTAAATCATAATAATCTTTCTCTTTCCTATATTTTATTTTTCTTTTTAAGTTTAGGGGTACATCTGCAGGTTTGTTATATTGGTAAAATCTTGTCATGGGGAATTTCTGGACAGATTTTCATCACCCAGGTATTAAGCCTAGTACCGATTAGTTATTTTTCCCGATCCTCTTCCTCCTCTCACCATCCACTCTCTGGTGGGCCCCAGTGCCTGCTGTTCCCTCTTTGTGTCCATGTGTTCTCATCATTTAGTTCCAACTTATAAGTGAGAAAGGTATTTGGTTTTCTGTTCCTGTGTTAGTTTGCTAAAGATAATGACCTTCAGCTCCATCCATGTTCCTGCAAAGGACATGATCTCGTGATCTTCCTATATTAAGATCTATTCCGAGAAGATAACTTGCTTTTGTCATTTTTGTGTCCCTCCCAAATCTAGCATCCATCAGATCCGGAAAGAATGTATGATAAGGAGCACGCAGGAGTCACAATAGATGCTCATTAAAGTCAGTAAGGGGGAGGAGATTCAAGATGGCCAAATAGGAACAGCACTGGTCTGCAGCCCCCAGCGAGATCAACACAGAAGGCAAGTGATTTCTGCGTTTCCAACTGAGGAACCCAGTTCATCTCATTGGGACTGGTTGGACAGAGGGTGTAGCCCATGGAGGGCGAGCCGAAGTATGGCGGGGCATCACCTCACCTGGGAAATGCAAAAGGCCAGAGAATTTTCCCCCCTACCTAAGGGAAGCCGTGAGGGTCTGAGCCTGAGGAACTCTGGCACAGATACTGCACTTGTCCCATGGTCTTTGCAACCCGCAAACCAGGAGATGCCCTCCAGTGACTACCTCACCAGGGCCCTGGGTTTCAAGCACAAAACTGGGCGGCCAATTGGGCAGACACCAAACTAGTAGCAGGGGCTTTATTTTTTTTTCCATATCCCAGTGGCGCCTGGAACACCAGAAAAACAGAACTGTTCACTCCCCTGGAAAGGGGGCGATGAAGCCAGGGAGCCAAGAGGTCTGGCTCAGCAGGTCCCACCCCCACAGAGCCCAGGAAACTAAGATCCACTGGCTTGAAATTCTCACTGCCAGCACAGCAGCAATCTGAGATCTACCTGGGATGGTTAAGCTTGGTTGGGGAGGGGTGTCTGCCATTGCTGAGGCTTGAGTAGGCGGTTTTAGGGACACAGTGTAAACAAAGCTGCTAAGAAGTTCAAACTGGGTGGAGCACACTGCAGCTCAGCAAGGCTGCTGTGGCCAGACTGGCAGATTGCTCCTCTTTGGACAGCGCATCTCTGTAAAAAAGGCAGCAGCCCCAGTCAGGGGCTTATAGCAGACTTAAACGTCCCAGCCTGATGGCTCTGAAGGGAGCAGCAAACCTCCCAGCACAGCATTCGAGCTCTGCTAAGGGTCAGTCTGCCTTCTCAAGTGGATCCCTGACTCCTGTGTATACTGACTGGGAGACACCTCCCAACAGGGCCAACAGACACCTCATACAGGAGAGCTCTGGCTGGCATCTAGCAGGTGCCCCTCTGGGTCAAAGCTTCCAGAGGAAAGAACAGGCAGCAATCTTTGCTGTTCTGCAGCCTCCGCTGGTGATACCCAGGCAAACAGGGTTGGGAGTGGACTTCCAGCAAACTCCAGTAGGCTGACAGCAGAGAGGCCTGACTGTTAAAAGGAAAAGAAACAAACAGAAAGGATTAGCATGTCCACTCAAAGACCCCATCCAAAGGTCACCAACATCAAAGACCAAAGATAGATAATTCCACAAAGATGGGGAAAAACCAGCACAAAAAGGCTGAAAATTCCAAAAACCAGAACACCTTTCCTCCTCCAAAGGATCACAACTCATAGCCAGCAAGGGAACAAAACTGGATGGAGAATGAGTTTGATGAGCTCACAGAAGTAGGCTTCAGAACGTGGGTAATAACAACTCCAAGTAAAGGAGCATGTTCTAACCCAATGCAAGGAAGCTAAGAACCTTGAAAACAGGTTAGTCGAATTGCTAACTAGAATAACCAATGTAGAGAAGAACATAAATGACCTGATAGGGCTGAACACAGCACAAGAACTTCATGAAGAATACACAAGTATCAATAGCCGAATCGATCAGTCAGAAGAAAGGATATCAGTGATTGAAGATTAACTTAATGAAATCAAGAGAGAAGACAAGATTAGAGAAAAAAAGAATAAAAAGAAACAAACAAAGCCTCCAAGAAATATGGGATTATGTTAAAAGACCAAAACTACATTTGACTGAAAGTGTACTTGAAAGTGATGGGGAGAATGGAACCAAGTTGGAAAACACTCTTCAGGATATTATCCAGGGGATATTTCCCAACCTAGCAAGACAGGCCAACATCCAAATTCAGGAAATACAGAGAACTCCACAAAGATGCTCCTCAAGAAGAGCAACCCCAAGACACATAATCATCAGATTCACTAAGGTTGAAATGAAGGAAAAAATGCTAAGGGCAGCCGAAGAGAAAGGTTGGGTTAACCACAAAGGGAAGCCCATCATACTAACAGTGAATCTCTCTGCAGAAAACCTACAAGCCAGAAGAGAGTGAGCGCCAATATTCAACGTTCATTAAAGAAAAGAATTTTTAACCCAGAATTTCATATCCAGCCAAACTAAGCTTCACCGGCACAGGAGAAATAAAATTCTTTACAGACAAGTAAATGCTGAGGGATTTTGCCACCACCAGACCTGCCTTACAAGAGCTCCGGAAAGAAGCACTAAACATGAAAAGGAAAAACCGGTACCAGCCACTGCAGAAACAAACCAAAATGTAACGACCACCTACACTATGTAGGAACTGCATTAACTAATGGGCATAACAACCAGCTAGCATCATAATGACAGGATCAAATTCACACATAACAATATTAACCTTAAATGTAAACGGACTAAATGCCCCATTTAAAAGACACAGACTGGCAAATTGGATAAAGAGTCAAGACACATCAGTGTGCTGTATGCAGGAGACCCATCTCACTTGCAAAGACACACATAGGCTCAAAATAAAGGGATGGAGGCATATTTACCAAGGAAATGGAAAGCAAAAAAAAGCAGGAGTTGCAATCCTAATCTCTGATAAAACAGACTTTAAACCAACAAAGATCAAAAGAGGCAAAGAAGGGCATTACATAATGGTAAAGGGAACAATGCAGCAAGAACTAACCATCCTAAATATATATGCACCCAATACATAAAGATTCATAAAGCAAATTCTTAGAGACCTACGAAGAGACTTATACTCCCACACAATAATAGTGAGAGACTTTAACACTCCACTGTCAATATTAGACAGATCAATGAGACAGAAAATTAACAAGGATATTCAGGACTTGAACTCAGCTCTAGACCAAGTGGACCTAATAGACCTCTACAAAACTCTCCACCCCAAATCAACAGAATATACATTCTTCTCAGCACCAGATAGCACTTATTCTAAAATTGACCACATAATTGGAAGTAAAACACTCTTCAGCAAATGCAAAAGTATGGAAATCATAACAAACAGTCTCTCAGATCACAGAGCAATCAAATTAGAACTCAGGTCTAAGAAACTCACTCAAAAGCATACAAATACATAGAAACTGAACAACCTGCTCCTGAATGACTACTGGGTAAATAACGAAATGAAGGCAGAAATAAAGATGCTCTTTGAAACCAATGAGAACGAAGACAACGTACCAGAATCTGTGGGACACATTTAAAGCAGTGTTTAGAGAGAAATTTATAGCATTAAATGCCCACAAGACAAAGCAGGAAAGATCTAAAATTGACACCCTAACATCAAAATTAAAAGAACTAGAGAAGCAACAGCAAACAAATTCAAAAACTAGCAGAAGACATGAAATAACTGAGATCAGAGTAGAACTGAAGGAGATAGAGACATGAAAAACCCTTCAAAAAATCAATGAATCCCAGAGCTGGTGTTTTAAAAAAAATCAACAAAATAGACATACCGCTAGCCAGACTAATAAGGAATAAAAGACAGAAGAATCAAATAGACACAACAAAAAATAATAAGAGGGGTATCATCACTGATCCCACAGAAATACAAACTACCATCAGAGAATACTATAAACACCTCTTCACAAATAAACTAGAAAATCTAGAAGAAATGGATAAATTACAGGACACATACATCCTCCCAAGTCTAAGCCAGAAAGAAGTCAAATCCCCGAATAGAACAATAACAAGTTCTGAAATTGAGGCAGTAATTAATAGCCTACCAACCAAAAAAAGTCCAGGACCAGTCGGATTCACAGCCGAATTCTACCAGAGGTACAAAGAGTTGCTGGTACCATTCGTTCTGAAACTATTCCAAACAATAGAAAAAGAGGGAATCCTCCCTAACTCATTTTAAGAGGCCAGCATCATCCTGATACCAAAACCTGGCAGACACACAACAAAAAAAGAAAATTTCAGGCCAATATCCCTGATGAACATCGATGCAAAAATCCTCAATAAAATACTGGCAAACTGAATCCAGCAGCACATCAAAAAGCTTATCCACCATGAACAAGTTGGCTTCATTCCTGGGATGCAAGGCTGGTTCAACATATGCAAATCAATAGACGTAATCCATCACATAAACAGAACCAATGACAAAAACCACATGATTATCTCAATAGATGCAGAAAAATTCAACAAATTCAATAAAATTCAACACCCCTTCATTATAAAAACTCTCAATAAGCTAGGTATGAATGGAACATATCTCAAAATAATAAGAGCTATTTATGACAAACCCACAGCCAGTATCATACTTGCTGAATGATAAAAACTGGAAGCATTCCCTTTGAAAACCAGTACAAGACAAGGATGCCCTCTCTCACCACTCCTATTCAACATAGTATTGGAAGTTCTGGCCAGGGCAATCAGGCAAGAGAAAAAAATAAAGGGAGTTCAAATAGGAAGAGAGGAAGTCAAATTGTCTATGTTTGCAGATGACATGATTGTATATTTAGAAAACCCCATCATCTCAGCCCAAAACCTCCTTAAGCTGATAAGCAACTTCAGCAAAGTCTCAGGATACAAAATCAATGTGCAAAAATCACAAGCACTCCTATACACCAATAACAGACAAACAGCCAAATCATGAGTGAACTCACATTCACAATTGCTACTAAGAGAATAAAATACCGAGGAATACAACTTACAAGGGATGTGAAGGACCTCTTCAAGCAGAACTCCAAACCACTGCTCAAGGAAATCAGAAGACACAAACAAATGGAAATACATTCCATGCTCATAGACAGGAAGAGTTAATATTGTGAAAATGGCCATACTGTCCAAAGTAATTTATAGATTCAATGCTATCCCCATCAAGCTACCACTGACTTTCTTCACAGAATTGGAAAAAACCACTTTAAAATTCATATGGAACCAAAAAAGAGCCCTCCTAGCCAAGACAACCCTGGGCAAGAACAAAGCTAGAGGCATCATGCTACCTGACTTCAAACTATACTACAAGGCTAGAGTAACCAAAACAGCATGGTACTTGTACAAAAACAGATATATAGATCAATGGAACAGAACGGAGGCCTCAGAAATAAAACCACACAGCTACAAACCATCTGATCTTTGACAAACTTGACAAAAACAAGCAATGAGGAAAAGATTCCCTATTTAATAAATGGTGTTGTGAAAACTGGCTAGCCATATGCAGAAAACTGAAACTGGACCTCTTCCTTACACCTTTTACAAAAATCAACTCGAGATGGACCAAAGACTTAAGTGTAAGACCTAGGACCCTAAAAATCCTAGAAGAAAACCTGGACAATACCATTCAGGACATAGGCATGGGCAAAGGCTTCATGTCTAAAACACCAAAAGCAATGGCAACAAAAGCCAAAATTGACAAATGGGATCTAATAAACTAAAGAGCTTTTGCACAGCAAAAGAAACTATCATTAGAGTGAACAGGCAACCTACAGAATGGGAGAAAATGTTTGCAGTCTCTCCATCTGACAAAGGGCTAATATCCAGAATCTACAAAGAACTTAAACAAATTTACAAGAAAAAAAAAAAAACCCATCAAAAAGTGGACAAAGGATATGAACAGACTCTTCTCCAAAGAAGACATTTATGCAGCCAAAAAACACATGAAAAAATGCTCATCATCACTGGTAATTAGAGAAATGCACATCAAAAGCACAATGAGATACCATCTCACACCAGTTAGAATGGTAATCATTAAAAAGTCAGGAAACAACACATCCTGGAGAGGTTGTGGAAAAATAGGAATGCTTTTACACTGTTGGTGGGAGTATAAATTAGTTCAACCATTGTGGAAGAGAGTGTGGCGATTCCTCAAGGATCTAGAACTGGAAATACCATTTGACCCAGCAATGCCATTACTGGGCATATACCCAAATGATTATAAATCATTCTACGATAAAGACACATGTAGACATATGCTTATTGCGGCACTACTCACAAAAGCAAAGACTTGAAACCAACCCAAATGCCCATCAATGATAGAATGGATTAAGAAAATGTGGCACATATACACCATGGAATACTATGCAGCCATAAAAAAGGATGAGTTTATGTCCTTTGCAGGGACATTGATGAAGCTGGAAACCATCATTCTCAGCAAACTATCATAAGATCAGAAAGTCATAAGTGGGAGTTGACCAATGAGAACACATGGATACAGGGAGGGGAACATCACACACTGGGGCCTGTCGGGGGTTGAGGGTCTAGGCGAGGGATAACATTAGGAGAAATACCTAATGTAGGCAATGGGTTGATGGGTGCATCAAACCACCAGGGCACGTGTATACCTATGTAACAAAAGTGCATGTTCTGCACATGTAACCCAGAACTTAAAGTATATATAAAAAAAGAAAAAAGTCAGTAAGGAAGCTGGGTCTCATCGACTGCAGGAGTTTTTGGTTTTGTTTTTGTTTTGCTGAGGAAGTTTTGCAACTTTGGGGCTACAGATGCATGCTAGAGACAATTTCAGAAAAGTGTGTAGGGTTGCCGGATGTGATTCTCCTTCTCTACCACTCTCTCTAAACAAGGTTGAACTGATATTTAATTATTATTTGGAGGAACAGCACATTGTTAGCCTATTTGGTGTCCACATGTCTTGGTCTAGCCCTGTATTCAAAAGGCACTGACTAAATATGTGTTGAATAAATGTATAGTGGTGAATCATAATTTTTTGACTGTTTTGGGGAGTTTTGTTTTGTTTTGTTCAAGACAGGGTCTCACTCTCTCACCCAGGCTAGAGTGCAGTGTGGTACAATCACGGCTAACTGCAGCCTCGACCTCCCTGGGCTCAGGTGATCCTCCCAGCTCAGCCTCCTAAGTAGCTGGGACTATAGGCACATGCCACCATGCCTGGCTAATTTGGGGGGGGGGGAATTCTTTGTTATGCCCAGCTAATTTTGGGGAGGATTTTTGTTTTGTTTTGTAGGGACAATGTTTCCCCATGTTGCCATAGCTGGTCTCAAACTCCTGGGCTCAAGAAATCCTCCCACCTCAGCCTCTGAAAGTGCTAGAGTTACAGGTGTGAGCCACCCTACCCAGCCCATAATAATGTTTTTAGGGATGTTATCTTCATAGTTTTCATGATGTTTTTGCTGTTATTTTTTTCTTTAACAGAAGTATTAGCAATTTTTCCAAAAACTAATACACACAAAAAAACCTTATTTTTTCTAATTTGAAGTTGAGGACACATTAATACCTGCAATGCCCTTTATAAGGTATTGAAATCCAGACCATTTGAGCAATTTCTCTAAACTCACACACAGATTTCTAGAGGAACCAGGGACTTGTGCCAAGATCCCATTCACTCTTCAGTCCACTATCTGATCTCTAATAGCCCATTTCATCCAAAGATAAAAATAAAACTATGAAATACACAAAATCTACTATTCTTTGAACTAAGAAAGAAAGATAAAACTACCTCTACTCCTTTCTAGAATAATAAATTATTTAGCCCACATAGTATAAAAATCAATCTGGAGCTAGCATTATTGCAACAGGTTCTCTTTCCACCTGTAGACTTATAATCACGTCTTTTGTACTGCTGAAGCAAAAAAAAATGCCAACCATAGATGAATTTTGTGTAAAAATGATTAGATAGATATGTACCATGTTTAAACCAATTTGGCTACGGGGGCAAATGGGACTTAAACTCCTGCTTCGACATCGACTTAGAGATCGCACGGAATTCCACTTAAAAAAGAGCGAGAAGGAGAGAGACATAGTCAGGAGTTTGTTAAAACTGTCATGGCTCAAAACAACATGCATATCCCACAACATAAGAATTTTACTTATATGATTACACTTGCCCATTACTGATCATCTGCACAAGCTACACTCCTTTCACCTCCTATAGCTGCCCAATATTTGGCAATAACTTCAGGTACTTTTAAAATAGAATCCCATTACAATGAACCTTGGGATATTCTGGTGTTTGATGCCAGTAGAATGTTTTTATGAGTAAGCTATTGGAAATTACATAGGAGTTTGTTAGTGCTGGAGAATGTAAGCTCCATGTGGGTAGAGATTTGTATCTGTTTTATTTATTGCTAAATCTCTAGCACATAAATACAGTGTTTGGGTCATAAATAACTATTGAATAAATAAATATCATTGGATGAATGAATGGAACACCACTACTGCCTATCTGTTTTCTAACTAAATGAATAAGAAGAAAGCTATATTCACTAAAATGAGATTTTACTGGTAAAATCCTTGAAATTTCCCAATTCGACCCCTTTCTTTTCCAAGTTCTTTCTTTTAGGAAGAACTTTCTATTATTTTGTTTTAGGATTTAAGCTTGGACAAATGTTCATGATATGCTTGATGGGAGAGAAGAAGGAAGTTAAAAGGCAGTTGCTATTTGATGTAAAACATAAGAATAATGGGTATTTCTTCTCCTTCCTTCCTAAACTGCACAGCAGATAAGATCTTCTTAACAGAGTGTGACTGCTGTAGGAGCAAGAAGTATGTTTTATTGTAGAACATGTGTAGCTGTTGGATCAATAAAACCCAATTTCTATTTCTACGGACTCAATATTTTTTTTTTTTTTTTGACAGGATCTCAGGCTGGGTATGGTGGCTCATGCCTGTAATCACAGCACTTCGGGAGGCTGAGGTGGGTGGATCATGAGGTAAGGAGTTTGAGACCAGCCTGACCAACATGGTGAAACCTCATCTCTACTAAAAATATGAAAATTAGCTGGGCGTGATGGCATGCACCTGTAATCCCAGCTACTTAGGAGGCTGAGGCAGGAGAATCGCTTGAACCCGGGAGGCAGAGGTTGCAGTGAGCCAAGATCGTGCCACTGCACTCCAGCCTGGGCGACAGAATGAGACTCCATCTCAAAAAAAAAAAAAAAAAAAAAGACAGGATCTCACTCTGTCACCCAGGCTGGAGTTCAGTGGCACAATCATGGCTCACACAGCCTCAACCTCTCCAGCTCAAGGAATCCTCCCTCCTCAGCCTCCCAAGTAGCTGGTACTACAGGTATGCACCACGATGCCCAGCTAATTTGTTTATTTTTTGTAGAGATGAGGTCTCGCTGTGTTGCCCAGGCTCATCCCAAACTCCTCAAACAATCCTCCTGCCTTGGCTTCCCAAAGTGCTAGGATTACAGGTGTGGGCCACCATGCCCAGCTAAGGGCTCAACATTTATGGAACAAAACATTTTAAGATAGTATTCACTGTAATGGGATTTTTAAGCTACAAAAACCCTTTTCTTAAGTTCTTTTAAAATAAAATATTCCCCTTCTCCACTGTATGTATGAAAGCTGCCATAAAGCACTTCCCCTATTCTTCAGTTCAAGGAGAACAGGAACAGAGACCAGCCAGCTGTGGGCATCATCCTGGACTAAGGGGCTTCACTTAACTCTTTCTAGGAAAGGCAGGGGTAAAAACTACATAACATAAACTATGCAGAATATCCAAGCACTGCCAGTTCCATCACCCAATCCCCACCACAAACACATACACACTCACACGCTCACATACGGTACCTAAGGCTCCATTTTAAAGGCTGTTCAAGTATTTAACATTCTGTAGGTTCAAAACATTCTATAACCAATGGATATAGGAAGCAACCTTCCCAAACTGATTGGTTCCTCTCTCCCACCTCCTCTGCCCTCTTGGTCTCCATCCCTCCCCTCCATATACATCATACCAAGGAGAGAAAAACAGGGCACATTCACAGTTTCCCAAAATAGAGAATTGTCAGTAAAAATTTGGCAAATCGTTTCCTGAAAGTTAATTGATTTTAAATGCTTAGGATTATGGAAATCCTCCTACAAGATAACTTCAAAGGGCTTTGTTTTTAAAATATCATAATAATTCTAAGATGGAGGAGGTAAATATGATTGATTCCATCTTCTAAATAAAGCAAGAAGTAAAGAAATTACTGCCAGGAAATTATGCAGAATTATGGAAGAATCAAAGAAAAGAATCGGTTCTTTTCAAGATCATCTCCGACCTCTCCTTTGTGTGAAATCTTATCAACTCTTTATAAATTTCTTTTATAGAATCTCTGGGTTTATAAATGTTCTCGAACTTGTGAATCAAACACTTGGGATGAATTGTCACTATGCAAGGCCATCGTACAAAAGCCCCTCTCCTGGTGACAGCTTCTCCCTTCATAATGACACAGTCATTCTCCATGAGAGCAGGCCACACGTGATAGAGGACTAAGGGAGCAGTGAAATCCGAGTCGTAGCTGCGGCGGTATCTGTTTTCAATATACAAAACAAGAAAGAGAAGTTAAGCAATTATGGAGCATATCTAGGGGAAAACATCAGTGTGAATTTTCTTTTTGTATTATGCTCAGATCTGAGTAAATATAGATCAAATTCTGTTATTAAAGAATGTTTGTGGCCTCTTAGAATAGGAACTAATGATAACTGTGACCCAGCATGGATGCGCTGAGACCAAATCATGTCAAACTAATTGTATTCCTTCTCTTCTCAGGATTACAAGAGATGCAATTCAGAGGAATTCTAAAGACATAGACTAGCTATCTGAAGTCCCATCAGGCTTCCCATAGAATTTTTCATGCGGTCTTTGTGGACAAAATAAAAGAAATATAGGAGGATGATTAACTTAAGTAGGTGGATTGGAAACTAATTAAATGATCATATCCAAAAAGGGATAATTAATGGATCAACAGAAACCTGAAGGAAGATGCTGAGGGCTCTCTCTCAATCCCGTGGTAAGTTATCATGTTTATGAATGAGTTGTATGAAATATAGAAAACATGCTCAAAGACGCAGGTGGTTACCAAAAAAAAAAAAAAAAAAGATGACATTAATTAAAAACAGCTCAACAGGCTGGAACAATAAGCTGAATTTAATAAGATAAAATAAAATGTGAATACATATGAGGTCCTATAATTAAGTCTAAAAAGCATTTGCACAAATAGAGGAGATATATGGTTTAGTCACAGTACAAGTAAAAATACAGCAGGTTTCAGTTGTACTCAAAGTGAATAAACACTGTTAGAAGGCTAAAACAGAAAGAAAAACTGTAAGTTAGCTGAATTAATGGAGAACAAGAATAAAAAGGTTGTTAGTCCCTCTAGGCTGGTCAGTTCACTTTCTTTAAAAGGTGCACAGATCAAGACCCAGACAATGAATCTATTTGTCAAGAAGTCCCAAATCTACTTCCTATGAAGAAACTCTGAAGCCCTAAGGCCAGAAGGAGGAGGGTTTGAGTAATTGCTTTCAAATGTACAAAAGGCTGCCAGGGTGAAAAAGGGTTAGCCTTGTTCTGTGAAGTTCTAGAAGTAGAACTAAATCCAATCATGGTTAGAAAATCCAATTCCAGCTGCACAGATGTCCAGGCACACAGGCCAGAGAATGCCCCAGAAGCTGCACATTCCCTCTGGTTAAAGGCATGTCAGCAAGAGGCCCTACAGAAGTCTTTGACATGTGCAGATTCCATAAACTAAAACGGTGAATGGTTCTGAGTGGTACTCTCCATCCTCTAAAGGAGAAAGGAATAAAGGGAGACAAATGAAGATAATGTGCTCTGTAAGGGAACCAAAAAGACCCAATTGCATTGTAATGTCCTAATATCAGCTGTTCCATGAATTGATCCATGTTGGAGAAACTAGAAGCAGGACAATGGCAAGAAAATATGACATGCTATAAGGCAATTGGAAAGTTCATTATTGTTGTGATTTGCGTAAGTGAAAGAAAGTGAATGATTCTGAGTGGTACTATCCATCCTCCCTCATCAACAAGCTTTCAGGAATGCTGGGCATAACTTTACAACTTGAACAAAAACCCAGAGTGAATATTTCCTGGGCACCCACTTCATGCTGGGCAGCATCCTAAGTGCTTTGTCTGAATTATCTCAACTAACCTTCTACGACCCTAGGAAGTAGGCATTATTATTTCCCCCATTGGATAGAGAAGAAACTAAGAAATAGAAAAATTAAGTGGCATGCCTAACATTATACAGCTAATAGGTGATGGAGCTGAAATTTGAACCTGAGCAGCTTGAAGCCAGAGCCTGTGTTCTTAACCACTAGCTTGATTTCTTCCCAGATAATCTCCAGCTATATCCTGTGATCTCAAGAAATCACAATACAATGTTTTAAATTAGTTTAATGTGTTTTAATTTATAAGGGGAATATTTATCCTGTAAAAGTTGGTAGCAATCTATTGGTCCTAGACAAAAGAGTCAAGAGCATTAATTTTCAAACATTAGTGTGCATAAGGAACACCTGGGTGCTTGTTAAATTGCAGATTCCTGAGCCCTGTCTTAGACCTACTGCATAAAATGTCAGGAAATGTAATCCAGGAATGTGTACTTTTAACAAGTACCTTGAGTAATTCTGATGCAGGTGATCCACACATCATACTTTGAGAAGCCTGACCTGAGTAATGCAATAAAAACCAATAGAAAGTAATGCACATTTGTATTTATAGAGCATCTTTAAAAAAGTATTCTAGAGGGCTCCAAGTCCTCATTAGTTCTCTCCCAAAGACCAGTATGTTCAATGGAAAATAACTCTAGGAGTGGGTCCTGCCCTGGAGTACAGAGAAGTATATGGTAGGGCCTGAAAATCAGGTAGTGTCTGTTAATTTCCCCACCCAGAGTTCTTTTCCTTAAATTGTTTTCAGGAAACAGACAAGACAATGTATTCATGATGAATCCCTTAGCTTCTGCTCCTGTGTCTCTTACTTGCAATCATTAAAAACTTCTCCATCTGCCCCATATGCAATATCTAGGGGTGGTTCTAAGGCCTGCATTGCAAAGGCAATGCAACATATCTCCTGGATGAAGTCACTGAGAAGGCAAAAGTCAACGACAGGAGGGAATGAAATCTTGGGATTGACATTCATGGCTCGGATCACATCCTGAAAAACAAAAGATGGCATCACTTTGTTACCAGCCTGTGACAAAAACACTCTGACATCCTAAGAATATTAGGACTCATGGGAGGTGGGAAAAGAGAATGTGAGCCAAAACAAGTTAAAGCAGAAAAACAGTACATGTGTTAAAAGGAGAAAGATGTTGCCACGCATTCACAGGGAAGAAGGAAAGAGTAGAAATGACAGAGTAAAAGCCAAGAGAGTCCAAAAAAGCAAGGAAAAAAACCTTCTGTGGCTTTTATTTATCATTTCCTTATTTTTCTATTCTGGTCAAGGGTATGATGTGCCAACACAGAACTCTGAATTGTTCATAATCCATAACAATCATTACAATAGTTTGCTTTTATTGATTGTTAACTCTGTGCCATGTCTTGTGCTAAGCAAATTGCCTACTTTCTTTCATTTAATCCTCTCAATGACTCTATGGAGTAATGAACATTGTTACTCCCACTTAAGGATGAGAAAACTAAAGCATACAGAGATTAAGTAAATGTGTAGGATCACACAGCTAGTAAGTGTCAGAGTCAGGAAGCAAATCCATACTTACTTTTCCCAAAATCCTTGCTCTTAAGAACTATGATATTCCATCTCCTGATCATAACAGCCTATCTAAAGAAACTCAGACAATTTTTCCCCATAATATGTTTAAGGAAGAAACAGTTAATAATGGCAGGTGCTACCAAGTAAATTGAATGCTGTTCCTTTCTTCTTTTTCATTACATAGAATTAATACTAAATACTGGATGGATTTCTGAGTTATTAGTACTCAATATAAACTGCAGCAGCAGCAGCAAACCAGTCCTAATAAGAGACTCAACACTTACATTGACACTGCTTTGAGAATCATATAGATCAAGATGACAAATGACATAATCCGAGACAGCATTCTCAAAGTCGTTCGACCCCACGTAAGATGGTGTCAACGATTTTCTCACACGGATCTTGAAGTGTCTGAATGCCATTTTTGCTACATGGAATGCCTCCTGCACATAAAAATGCAGCAAATTTATTTGGTGAAAAGAGGTGAGTGAAGAGATCCAAAACAAGGAATTAGAAAGAATCCGAGCTTCAACATCATATTGGTCTTCTGATAACTAAATAGAGTTGATCAAAAACATTTTTAATCTGGAAGAAAATACATCTCTAATTTTGAAAAATACATAAACATATAATAATCCATGCTCACTAATATCAAGACAGTTGACTATTGTTCTAGAAATTCTGAGTGCAGGAAGCAGAACAGTGCAGAAATTGAAGGAAATAAATCCCCTGCTATGAGCCCATAGCAATATCACATTACTGGTCAAGAAATAAGAGAAAATTATCAGCCTAGTGTTTATGTTATAAACACATATCCAGACTCAGACATGTGTCCTGGCATATGTTAATTCAACAAATATTTATTAAATGCTTATGGTGTGGTAAGCGTTGGGAAAACTCAGTTATGCAAGGAAGATGTGGCCTGTACATTGACAGAGCTTTAACTAACTCAGTAAGTGGTTCTTAATTATATAAACCAGGGGATGGCAAACGTTTTTCAATCAGGAGTCAGATAGCAAATATTGTGTGCATGTTGAGCTACATACAGTTTCCGTCTTTTTTTTTTTTTTACAACCCTTTAAAAATCTAAAAACATTCTTACATTCTTAGCTTTCAGACAGTAGTATTTCTCTTAGAAATATGAGCCAGGTCCAGATATGGTCCATAGATCATGGTTTGCTAACCCTGATTTAAATGAATAAATACAGGATAAAGTTCAGTATTTCTGATAATTCTGCTCTCATACCAATGTTTTGTTTTGTTTCTAAATATTTAACAATTCTCCTCATGAACTCTCAGTATCTTAGTATGGCCCTAACCCATAGAACAAACATATTTGTTTTGGAAATTAAGGATACATATGTGCACTTTTAAAATTTGCCATACTCAAATAGCTGATATGTAAGCAGTTTTAATAACTACTCTTAATAAACAGAAGCATTAACACAATCACAACCTTCTCATTTTTTTAAGAACTAAAGTAAACCAAATGACAGCCATTAGCAATAATATATCCACTGTGTGTGCATATGCCCATATTAGACAAAAGGTACAGTGCAAATCTACTTTGTATAAACCCATTTGAGATAGTCCTGCGTTTATGGATACTTCTTAAACAAATGCCTGGTCAATATAACTAACTAAATAAATAAAGATTATATAACTATTCATATATATAGTTGAATAGTTATATATATATATGAATATAACTATTCATACATATATATGAATAGTTATTGATTGTGAAAATGATTCATCCCCCAAATATTTGTAATGAAAGGGAAGGAAGGAAGGAGAGAGAGAGAAGAAGGAAAAAATGGTGGAAGAAGGAAGAAAGGGAGGAAAGAAGGAGGAAGAGATGGAGAGAGGGAGGGAAAGAGAAAGGAAGGGAGGGAGGGAGGGAGGGAGGGAAGGAAGGAGAGAGGGAGAGAGACGGGAAGAGACAAAGAGGAAGGAAAGAAAGGAGGGAGGGAGGGAGGGATGGAGGGAAGAAGGAAGGAAGGAAGGAAGGAAGGAAGGAAGGAAGGAAGGAAGGAAGGAGATAGGAAAGGAGGAAGAAAGGGAAGGAGGAAGAAAGAGAAGGAAGGAGACAGATGGGGAGACTGGAATCTCCCCCACTTCAGTGACCTCAGGATCCACCAGTCTTTGTAAGTCGTTCCATTCACGTTACCAAACTTGTCTCCCAGCTGCCCTAAGGAGCCGGGAGTCCCGCAGGCGTCACATACCACTGTGGCGATGTAGATGATCCGCTGAACGGTCTCAGCCTTTTCGATGCAGCGCCGCAGCAGGCACTGCGCGTCCAGGCGGGCCTGGGAATAGGAATCGCTGAACCGGGACAAGAGGGCAGCCTTGCGCGCCACATTGGACAGCTTGGAGCGGTTTGGGGACGGGCTCCTGACCTTGACAGCGGTGGAGGGGCTGGCGGATCTGCTGCGGCTGCAGCTACGGCTGCGAGGGGCAGGGCTGGGAGACCGGCTCCTGGAGGACCTGTTGGTGAGAATCAGTCAGGGAAATCCTTTGCTTTGCTTCTTGAGTAAAGCAAAGATCACCTGGTGGCCAATGAATCCGACCATCCGGAGGCAAAACTCCTTATCTGAGGAATTCAGAAGTGATTAGACTTCCCTATTATCTGACTCCAGCATCTGGTACTAGACTTCTTTCCCAAAAATTTATAAGCAACTAGAATCTCTATACATCTCCAGAATGCATGCGTTCTTAAAAATCGGTTCCATTTTGACCCATAAATGCTAAAAAAGAAGCATATAATTTTCTTTTGTAATCCCTAATACATCAAATTGGCCTATTAATGGAACTTCGCATCACAATATTATTTTACAAGTAGACGCATTTTACCAGACCCTCAAAAAGGGTATGTTCTGGTCTTTTTGTCTTTATCCCATATGTTCAGGTCTTTTTGGCTTTATCCCAAAACTCAAGATTACATAAAAATTTTCATGTATCCTTCCAAGAAACTTCCTCCCTCCTAGATTCTAGTGTCTTAGATGACCCTTTTGCCTATCACACTGTCCTCAGCCTGCTCCTGCTTCACCTACACTCTCCCCATCTGCTCCATCCCCTAATCAACCACCCCCATGTCCAGATACTTTATCCCTCTCAGATACTTACACAGGAGTTACATATGCCACTAGTACAGAGTCCTCGGAAAATCCCCAAATGTTTTGCCTCTCTGTGAGGTAGCTAATGGAGATTTAGGAGCAATCCAAGTTCATGTCCCTTTTCCAATGTCTGATTTTTCACAAATTTAATCCAAGTCTGGGTTCATTTAGCCAGGATCCCTCTAAGTTCATTCAAGAATTTTGGGCTTTAACTATTGCCTTTGATTGAACCTAGCAAGACATATTTGTGGTATTAACTACTTGCTGTTCCCATGAAGAAAGGTCACGCATATGGTCAAGCTTGGGCAGATGAAGCTCATGTTCATAATCCTAACAATGATAAAGCCAGGGCAGAAGCTGTCCCTGACACAGAACCCAATTGGCAATACCAGGCCACTGATGCCGGCCTAAAGAGAGGCAGGGGCAGATGAGATGATATGATCTCTTGTTTGTTGGAAGAAATGAAAAAGGCAGTAATAAAACCTGTTAATTTTTCTAAATTACAAGAAATCACTCAGGAGCCATCTGAGAGCCCCATCCTTTTCTAGGCTACACTGGTGGAGGATGTGCACAAGTTTTGACCCCCAAATCCCTAAGAACCTATCCATTCTGGCCATACATTTTGTAAGTCAGACTTCCCCGGACATCAGACAAAAACTCCAAAAATTAGAGCAAGGCCCACAAACTCCCTTTCTTACTTTATTAAATGTAGGCTTTAAGATTTTCAGTAATCAAGAGGAAATATCCAAAATAAAAACAGTTCCATTGGAGGAGGAAAAATGTCAGCACCACACTAATTACATGGTGACAGCATTGGCACATTCTTTTTCATTAGCCAATAACCCCAAGGCTTGTCCCCATAACACTAACAGAACAGGGTCCCATCATGGCTGCAGAAATCCAAGACACTAGAGTAGAAAATGTCCAAAACCTCCAGGTTACAAGCCACCCCCAGGACCCTGTTCTCACTGCAAACAAGAGCATCATTAGAAAAATGAGTGCCCCTCCCTCCCTTGTGACAGAGAGGCAATTCTTTCTCCTAAGCCATCACAGCCACAACCTCACCCACATACCTGACAAGGGGCTTCTGCAGAACAAGGACAAGGGGAAGGACATGCACCTCTAACTCTATTCCTGGATTATAACCAAGCCTCTGAAAGTCATCCTCTAGATGACTGGTGGGGCCTTGAGTCCTTCCAGGCCCCTGTGTTTTCCTTTTCTATGGATGAGCCTTGGGTAAATCTAATTGCGGCTGAGCAAGTCTTCTTATCACACTTTCCTACCCCAACCATTTCTCTCCATGCTGGTAAAATGGGAAATATTTCCACCTTTGTGTAATCGTAGTCCTCCTCCCACCATCCATACTTACAATATCATTGGAACTTCTGTAATTTGTAATGTTACTTTAGGATGTACACCCTGTTATAATGGTACTCCTGTGGGTAACATTAACCCATCTGAGGCCTTAGGCTCTTACAACAAAACTCTGAATCTATCTCATCACTGCCCATTTTTAAGCCTTTCAAACAAACCAGTATAGTAAGGCCTCCAGTATACACCACCCCTTGCACTCCCAATACCACTCATGTATGTTACTAGAATGATATAACCAACGTTGGAAATAACCATCATGCCACTTATATCCTATCCATTGCACATACACTTCCCTGGTTTTGAACACCACCGCCGCGCCCCCCACTCACCCAACCAGTTGGGACATTAACGTGACTTTTCCTCTCATATGTTGCCTCTCAAAAACTGTCAAGAGGCCCCTTTCCTTTGTTTCCAACATTTTAATCAAACCAATCAACACCGTATTACCTGGCTGCCCCTCCTGGGCTCTTATGGCTTTGCGGCACTGCTAAAAGTTATTTAAACTCCTTTCAAGCTTTGGCTTTATTCTATCTTCATAATTCTCTTCATTATGGTGTTTGTACTCCAGGTACAATAGTTCCCACCCAAATCACTGTCCTGAACATAACTTCCAATCTAGAATCCCATTCTAGAAGAAAAAGGACCTTGGGATTTATTGTGACCAGAGTTGTGGGAACTATCGCAACTCTTGCCCCTTGGGGAGGTTTCACTTACCATGAAATCACTACGGGAACTTACCACCTCCCTTGAAATACTGGCAAATACTGGCTTAGCAAATACTGGTGCAAGTCTATTGTTGCTAGAAAAGTCTTTAGGCTCACTAGCAGAAATGGTTTTTGAAATAGACGAGCTCTAGATTATCTCCTAGCTGAACAAGTTGCTGTCATCAGTAAAACCTGTTGATCCACATTAATGTGTCTGGAAAAGTGGAAACTCATGTCCAAGAAATTTTCAAACACGGTAAATGGCTAAACACACTCTCCCAAAGTAACAAAAACTGGGCCAGAACCTTTACTGACTGGTTTCCAAAAATCCCTTGGCTCAATCATAGCTCACGGCAGCTTCAAACACCTGGTCTAAAAAGTTCCTCCTGCCTCAGCCTCCAGAGGATCTAGGACCACAGGCATACCCAGCTAATTTATTCATTTTTTTTAACTTTTTTTAGAGATGAGTTCTTGCCATGTTGCCCAGGCTTGTCTAGAACTCCTGGGCTCAAGCAGTCTTCCCCACCACAACCTCCTAAGTAGCTGGAATTCCCAGTTTTCACATACATAACTTTTGCCCTATTTTAGGGTGGAGGTGGGGATTGGAAGGTCAGATGAGCAAATAGATGTGGAAGTACTGGGTATATTGTAAACTACTGTATCAGTAAAAAGTTATATTGTCCTTAAGTACGAAGTAAATTATCAGACTAGCTAGCCTGAAGTAAATGGGTCTCCATAAAGGGAGGTTTTACAGGTGGGGATTGGAAGGTCAGATGAGCAAAAGGTAATGCAAAACTGAGTACAACAGCCAGGGAGGTTGGGTTGGATAGGGCAAGACTTATTTATGGTGTTGGCCAATTCCCATGGTGTAAATACTACCACCACGTCAAACAGGCACAGAATAGGTTCTTGGAAGCCAATACAAGTTGGCACAAACAAAACACTGGCAGAATGATTCCCCCAAATTAAAGACTGTGGTGACATTTAGAGAATGGGAATGGGGGCTCTCACAGCCTGGAGCAGAACACATTAGGGGCTTGAGGGGGGTTGTTAAAAAGAATAAGGGAAATGCAGAGACTCCAGAGAAACATCTACTTTGTCCTTACTTAACACTGTCTGGATGACCTGTTTTAAAATCTGTCCATAAGTAGAAAGGGATTTCACAAGAACACTTCACCTACACGTGCCATCAAAGTCAGATATAAAAGAGAAATACCCTGCAGTGAAATGGACAGTATCCCTGGAGAGAGGACTCCCAGGCCTCAGAGAAAATGAC
Organism: Symphalangus syndactylus; assembly: GCF_028878055.3. Taxonomy (NCBI): domain Eukaryota; kingdom Metazoa; phylum Chordata; class Mammalia; order Primates; family Hylobatidae; genus Symphalangus; species Symphalangus syndactylus. The sequence goes on from NC_072432.2 coordinate 86,971,367, forward strand.
CCTCATATTACAGAACATAGGCCCGCACAAATCTGGTTTCAGGCCAAAGAACTTTCCTTATAGCCGGGCGTGGTGGCTCATGCCTGTAATCCCAGCACTTTGGGAGGTGGAGGCAGGCAGATCACCTGAGGTCAAGAGTTCGAGACCAGCCTGGCCAACATGGTAAACCCCCATCTCTACTAAAAGTAAAAACAAAATTAACTGAGCATGGTGGTGTATGCCTGTAATCCCAGCTACTTGGGAGGCTGAGGCAGGAGAATCACTTGAACCCGTGAGGCAGAAGTTGCAGTGAGCCAAGATCATGCCATTGCACTCCAGCCTGGGCGACAGAGCAGGACTCTGTCTCAAAAAAAAAAAAGAACTTTCCTTCTACATATCTCTCAGCCCAAAGTTAATTAGTGTCCAAGTGCTAGCAACTCAGGAGGTATTTTCTCTCTCTGGAAGGGGTGCAGTTAAGAAAACAGTCCCTTTACAATTCAAAGCTTGGCAGATTGCTAAGGTTTTGGTTCAGGGTATCATTTTATCATTTTACTTATTTTCCCATCCCCAACCCCTTAACTCAGCAAAAAGAGCCTAAATGAGAAGATCTTTGAGAGTTTGTCTGACCTTCCTTGGAGTGCACATTTCTCAGCAGACAAAACAGCTATCTCCTCCTTCAGATTTCGGAGCTGTTTCTTATAATCGGACATGGCTTCTGTGTCCCACTGGTCGGCATTCCGATTGAGTGAGTTCCACTGCTCAAACTTCCGCTCCTCTGAGCTCTGAGGCTCTGACTGCCTGTTCTCTGAGCTCCTCTGATCTGTGTTTCTGTGGCGGGCATCCTCCTGAGCTTGAAGTGATTTAAGCCTGAACAGCAAAGAGAGAGGGCAGAGGAAGGGAAGAGAGGAGAGGGGAGGGAGTGAAGGAAGGAAGGAAAGGTCATAAGCAGCAATTGGCATGCTTAACAACAGAGGCTACTCAGCCTGCCATTATTGCATTGGAAAACTCTCATGGAAATACACATGAATGAACAAATCAGCAAGGAGCAGAACTGCCAGGGTCAGGGTGCCACTCCATGTCCGCAGCTTGCATGGGGAAAGGTTCTTAAAGAAAGGACACTCATGCAGATCCTCTAGCAAAAACACCAGACCCATAGTCATACTGTCCCATGTTGGACAGATCTTAACTGCATGCTTATTTGACCTCCGAAAGCTATTCAGGAAGCTGGTCTAAAATATAATCTCCTACCCTCATTAGTTCTTTGATTCTCTCAATAGTCTCAACTCTATTTTTAACATATTAATTGGAATATTTAATATTAATTAGAATCTTTGATTCTCTGAACAGTTGGAATATGAGAGAAAACTACAATGGAAATTGAAAAACATCCACAAAACTAGCTAGAAGTGTGAACCTATGAAAATAATGTAGCAAACAAAAAAAATCTTTAGAAATAAAATTGGCATCCTTATCAAGATACAAAGAGGCATGGCCACCATAAAACAAGAGCAAAAGCCGGGAGAAGAGAATATGCTGTGATGAAAATGACAAGGGTGTAAGATGACTATCTGATCTTTGACAAACCTGACAAAAACAAGAAATGGGGAAAGGATTCCCTATTTAATAAATGGTGCTGGGAAAACTGGCTAGCCATATGTAGAAAGCTGCAACTGGATCCCTTCCTTACACCTTATACAAAAATTAATTCAAGATGGATTAAAGACTTATATGTTAGACCTAAAACCATTAAAATCCTACAAGAAAACCTAGGCAATACCATTCAGGACATAGGCGTGGGCAAGGACTTCATGTCTAAAACACCAAAAGCAATGGCAACAAAAGCCAAAATCGACAAATGGGATCTCATTAAACTAAAGAGCTTCTGCACAGCAAAAGAAACTATCATCAGAGTGAACAGGCAACCTACAGAATGGGAGAAAATTTTTGCAACCTACTCATCTGACAAAGGGCTAATATCCAGAATCTACAATGAACTCAAACAAATTTACAAGAAAAAAACAAACAACCCCATCAAAAAGTGGGCAGAGGACATGAACAGACACTTCTCAAAAGAAGACATTTATGCAGCCAAAAAACACATGAAGAAATGCTCATCATCACTGGCCATCAGAGAAATGCAAATCAAAACCACAGTGAGATACCATCTCACACCAGTTAGAATGGCCATCATTAAAAAATCAGGAAACAACAGGTGCTGGAGAGGATGTGGAGAAATAGGAACACTTTTACACTGTTGGTGGGACTGTAAACTAGTTCAACCATTGTGGAAGGCAGTGTGGCGATTCCTCAGGGATCTCGAACTAGAAATACCATTTGACCCAGCCATCCCATTACTGGGTATATACCCAAAGGACTATAAATCATGCTGCTATAAAGACACATGCACACGTATGTTTATTGCGGCACTATTCACAATAGCAAAGAGTTGGAACCAACCCAAATGTCCAACAACGATAGACTGGATTAAGAAAATGTGGCACATATACACCATGGAATACTATGCAGCCATAAAAAATGATGAGTTCGTGTCCTTTGTAGGGACATGGATGAAACTGGAAAACATCATTCTCAGTAAACTATCGCAAGGACAAAAAACCAAACACCGCATGTTCTCACTCATAGGTGGGAATTGAACAATGAGAACTCATGGACACAGGAAGGGGAACATCACACTCCGGGGACTGTTGTGGGGTGGGGGGAGGGGGGAGGGACAGCATTAGGAGATACACCTAATGCTAAATGACAAGTTAATGGGTACAGGAAATCAACATGGCACATGGATACATATGTAACAAACCTGCACATTGTGCACATGTACCCTAAAACCCTAAAGTATAATAAAAAATAAAATAAAATAAAATAAAAAAAGAAAGTTAATAAGATTAAGAAGGATGCAAAGAAGCTAAAGATATAACAGAATGAAAAGCTGCACTACAAACAGTAAAGAACAGAATTGATGCTATAGGTAATTGATGAGTAATATGATTGATGGATTTGAGAAGGTATACCAAATAGGAAATTAGAGATTAAAATGATGAGGAAGGGGAAGACAGAAGCAGAAAATAGAACAGTGTTCCTAGCTAAGATTTCTGGGTGTTCCTGACGAAATCAGAACCATCGGAACTCGTGCGAAGATAATCAAAAGGGGTGTGTGTGTGTGTGTGTGTGTAAAACACATCCCCCACTTACTCTTTTGGGATGGGGAGATCAAAATTAAGATCCAGGAAGGTATAACCTTAAAAGATCAATGTTTATTTTCCCCTTCTAGAAGTTTATCTTTAAGGAATAATCTGACAGTTCAATTGAGATTTTTCCACAAAAATTATCTCAATATTATTTCCCATGTTGAAAATCAGTATACAAGTAAATATTCAATATGAGGGAAATCTCCAAATGATGGAACATAATGAACCTATTTAAAACCACCTTCTGCAGCATTTTTTCTTAGTGATAGAGAAAACAATGTCAGGTGAAAAGTTAGGATCCAAAATTGTGTACTTACATATTTTATTCTGTAGTATCAACTCTATTTTTAATATATTAATTGGAAAGAATGTAAAATGGTAACAGTCACTGGCTCTGCAGTTATGAAAGGGTTTTTATATGCCTTTATAGTATGTTGTACTTTGAAAGTTTTCTATAGTAGACAAGTAATATTTTTGTAGTAAATATATATATATAATTAATAAAAATATTTCTGCATTTTCTCTCTGATGGTGAACAGATTCTTTCATGTTGTAATGGAGCACCAAAAAAAGCTAAATTCAATGATTTAGGCTACAATAATCCTGTAATTTTTTTCTTACTGCTTTTTTAGCTGATTTATTTCCTCCTCTGCAGCCAAAAGGGATATGGCCGATCTGTTCTCGGTTTCTTCAAGATTCTTTTCAGTTTCAGCCAGACTGTAAGATAAATCAGTAACTGAAGATACATTTTTCAAAATTGGCAGACTTTCTAAATCAAGGCGGAGGCTCACTTAGGAACTTCTGGTATATGACACAGTTCAACATAAACAAGATCAAGTTAAAAGACATCTGCATTCAATCAGGTAATATTGCAAATATTGTGGTGGACTTGTGTGTTAAACATGCTACCAACCTTTGCTCAATGTCAAACACTAGGAAATTATAGAGCTACTACCCCCAAAAGACTATTAGCATTAGAATATAAAGGACAAAGAAACTTGTTCAATTTCTCCTTCTCACCCACCTAATTCATCTGCTCTAATTACATCAAAGCCCCAAGTTGGCTTTCTCTACAAAATCTCCATTTTTCTATAATATACCAACATCGATTTTTATTGCTTTGGACTGTGGGGCTGCAGACTTCTTCAATATTTAAAAAAAATTTGTGCCCACCTATAAAGTCCTCACAATCAATCTTGACAATCAAGTACTTCATGTCTTCCTGCCTCTGACTTCTACTACTTATTGAGCACAAATTCTCTGAGTTTTCACTGTATCTCTGTCATAGTTAGTTTCAAATCCTCTTCATGGTAGACAAACCATAATGAATCGTATTATTTAGGTCTATCTAGTTTAAAAAATAAGTGGGGCTGGGTGCAATGGCTCATGTCTGTAATTCCAACGCTTTGGGAAGCCAAGGCAGGGGAATCTTTTGAGCTCAGGAGTTCAAGACAAGCCTGTGCAACATAGCGAGATCCTGTCTCTATAAAAAACAAATAAATAAAATTAGCCAGGTGTGGTGGTGTGTGCCTATAGTCCCAGCTAGTCAGGAGGCTGAGGTGGGAGAATCTCTTCAGACTAGGAGTTTGAAGCTGCAGTGAGTTATCACCGTGCCACTGCACTTCAGCCTGGGTGACAAAGTAAGAGCATGTCTCCAAAAAAAAAAAAAAAAAAAAAAAAATGGAAGTGAGATAGATGATATTGAATGAAGACCAATGGTCCTCAATGAAGTTGCCCCAGAATAGTGAGACTTGAATTGACAAAGTCTTCTTGACTTCTCTGACCCTGCCAGATATCATAGCACTTTTCCTGAGGCTAAGATAGTGCAATTGCCTTCCAAACTCACACCAGCCTTTATCCTTCCCTCTAGGTGGAAGAACAGTGGAAGGCAAAACGCTGGGATTTTCACTTAGAGAGTGAAGCAGCCTGAGAAATAATGTGCTAACAGCATCCCTGTCAATCCTACAGATCCTAACCAGACACCGAAAATTCCATCCCCCACCTGCTTCCTCCTCTAATAAATGCCCACTCCGCAAGGGCCTTCCACATAGTATCCCCAATTCTCCCAAGCAAAGTTTGTTTCCCCTTCTCAGCGCTCCATTCACATTTACCTCATTGCATTCACACTATAAACTATTAGAGGGCAATAATTTTATTTTATTCATCTCTATCCCCAGTACCTAAACAGTTCCTGTCACATGGTATATTTTTTAAATGAGAAATGAATGAATGAAACGTCTAAAGATGAAAAGAAAGCAAAAAATAGTATTAACTGCATAATATGGCTATTGGAGATTGAAAGGAAACTAATATATTTAATTCAGATATAAAGATGTAACAAGTTCTTAAAAGTAAATATGTGAAAATGAACATTTTTATCAAGAGAAAATGAACTGTAGAAAATGGATCAAGAAAAGGAGGAAAATGCAAGCAGGAATGAAGAACTTGGGTATTTTTCTCCTAACACATACAAGCAGATGCACATACAAGCAAACATACATGCTAATTTCATGTGCTTGGATGACATACAGAGAGAAGAAAAGTATATTCATATGCTAACAATTGTTTTTATCGGGCTGACATTCTATTTAAATGTTTTGTTGCATATCTATTCATTCATTGAGCAGATTATTGAGGACTTACTATGAGCCAGGCATGATGCTCAGTACTGGGGATACAACAGTGTCAATTCAGCAATGCAAGACAGTAACCCTTTGGATCTTCCAGGCTAGTTGGGGAGATAGATCATAAATATGCAAGCAAGTTTATTTTTTTAAGTTCCCCGTTGTGACTTCACTCTCTAACTTTTCTCATAAGTGCTATTATGAGAAAAGCAGATCACTGTGAAAAAGAATTAAAGGAGAGAAGAAAGACCTTTCAATGTATGGTGGTCACAGAAGGACTCTGAGAAAGGCACATTTAAGCTGAGACTTGGAGGATAATAAAGAGCCAGGCATGCAAAGAGCCAGTGGAAGACTGGAAAGTTCTTTCAGACAATGGAAGAGCACAGGCAAAAGACTCAAGGTGAGGAAGTAGACAGTAGACTGGGTCAGGGGAAAGTGACAGGAGATGACACTGGAGCAGAAATACAGCCAGATCAGGAAAGGTGCTATGAGAGCCCTGGTGAGAAATTTAGAATTTTTTTCTAAGTATAAAGGGAAGAGAATACTTAAACAAACTTATAAGAAAAAAACAAACAACCCCATCAAAAAATGGGCAAACAACATGAACAGACACTTCTCAAGAGAAGACATTTATGCGACCAACAAACATATAAAAACAAGCTCAACATCACTGATTATTAGAGAAATGCAAATAAAAACCACAATGAGATGCCATCTCATGCCAGTCAGAATGGCAATTATTAAAAAGTCAAGAAACAACAGATGCTGGCGAGGCTGCAGAGAAATAGGAAATTTTTCACACCGTTAGTGGAAATATAAATTAGTTCAACCATTGTGAAAGACAGTGTGGTGATTCCTCAAGGATCTAGAACCGAAATACCATTTGACCCAGCAATCCCATTACTGGGTGTATACCCAAAGGAATATAAATAATTCTATTATAGATACATGCACATGTATGTTTATTGCAGCACTATTCACAATAGCAAAGACATGGAATCAGCCCAAATGCCCATCAATGATGGACTGAATAAAGAAAATGTGGTATATATGCACCATGGAATGCTATGCAGCCAAAAAAGGAATAAGATTATTTCCTTTGCATGTAAATGGATAAAGCTAGAAGCCATTATCTTCAGCAAACTAACGCAGGAACAGAAAACCAAACACCACATGTTCTCACTCATAAGTGGGAGCTGAACAATGGGAACACAGGGACACAGGGAGGGGAACAATACACACTGGGCCCTGTTGGGGGTTGGGGGAAGGGAGAGCATCAGGATAAATAGCTAATGCATGTGGGGCTTAATACCTAGGTGATGAGTTAATCTGTGCAGCAAACCACCGTGGTACATGTTTACCTATATAACAAACCTGCACATCCTGCACGTGTATCCTGGAACTTAAAATAAAATATAATATTTTAAAAAGGAGGAGACTAACAGCTCTTAATCAGAAGGATGATTTGATATGGCCAGGCACCGTGGCTCATGCCTGTAATCCCAGCACTTTGGGAGGATGAGGTGGGCGGATCATGAGGTCAGCAGATCGAGACCATCCTGGCTAACACGGTGAAACACTGTCTCTACTAAAAATACAAAAAATTAGCCGGGCATGGTGGCGGTTGCCTGTAGTCCCAGCTATTCAGGAGGCTGAGGCAGGAGAATGGCATGAACCCGGGAGGCGGAGGTTGCAGTGAGCCGAGATTGCGCCACTGCACCTCAGCCTGGGTGACAGAGCAAGACTCTGTCTCAAAACAAAAACAAAAACAAAAAAGAAGGATGACTTGATACAATAAAAAATATACGTATTTGCTAAGTGGAAAATGGACGGTGGTTGACCAAGAATGGAAGTGGGGAAGCCAGTTAGAAGGAAGGCAATTGGTTCAGGAAAGAGATAACAGAGGATTGAACCAGGGCAGGGGTGGCGGAATAGAAAGAAAGGAGCTAGTGTGAAAGTTTAGGCGATAGATTCAATTGGACATTCTGATAGATTTGATATAGGAGAGGAGGAAAAGCAAGATTCATAACCAGAATCCAGGCATAAAATCTAGAAGTCTTCCCTTGCTTGGGGGTTCATCAAATCTGTGCAGTCTTGTGGCCATTTGCCCATAATTATCGGAATTTGCATTTTGGAACTAAGTCAGAACCAAACCAGTCTCCACAAGGTTAGACATAGGGAACCTCCTTGGGTGGCCCATTCATTCCATAGTGGGCAGCACCCTGGTTTAAGAGACAAGTAGGCAAAGCAAGGGAGGGAAGAGAGAGCTGGCTACCATAGAATGTGGAGAACAAATTCTTTTAGTGATACCTTAAATTTAAAAACAGAATAAGAACCACAGGTGGGTTAAAACTAAACAAAGTGGATAAAAGACACCCTATTCAACAAACAGTGCTGGGAAAACTGGCAAACCACATGTAGAAGAATGAAACTGGATCCTCATGTCTCACCTTATGCAAAAATCAACTCAAGATGGATCAAAGACTTATATCTAAGAGCTGAAACCACAAACAGTCTAGAAGATAACACTGGAAACTCTTTTAGACATTGGTTTAGGCAAAGAATTCATGCCTAAGAACCCAAAAGCAAATGCAACAAAAACCAAAATAAATAAAATGGGACCTAATTAAACTAAGAAGCTTCTGCACAGCAGAAGAAACAATGAAACAAAAACAAACTTCTGCTCAGCAGAGTAAACAGACAACCCACAGAATGGGAGAAAATATACACAAACTATGCATTTGACAAAGAACTAATATCCAGAATCTACAAGGAACACAAAAAAAATCAGCAAGAAAAAAAAAATTAATCCCATTAAAAGTGGGCAAAGGACATGAATAGACAATTCTCAAAAGAAGATATACAAACAGCCAATATACATATAAAAAATGCTCAGCATCACTAATTATCAGGGAAATGCAATTTAAAATCACAATGCGATACCATCTTACTCCTGCAAGAATTGTCATATTTAAAAAATCAAAAAACAATAGATGTTGGAGTAAATGTGGAGAAAAGGGAACACTTTTATGCAGCTGGTAGGAATGTAAACTAGTACAACCACTATTGAAAACAATGTGGAGATTCCTTAACTAAAAGCAGAGCTACAATTTGATCCAGCAATCCCACTACTGCATATCTACCCAAAGAAAAAGAAGCCATCTTATGAAAAAGACACATGCACATGTATGTTTATAGCAGTACAATTTGCAATTGCAGAGCTATGGAAACAACTTAAGTGCCCATCAACCAACGAGTGGATAAAGAAAATGTGGTATATGTACACCATGGAATACTACTCAGCCATACAATGAAATGAAATAATGGCCTTTGCAGCAACTTGGATGGAGCTGGAGGCCATTATTCTAAGTGAAGTAACTCAGGAATGGAAAACCAAATATCACATGGTTCTCACTTATAAGTGGAAGTTAAGCTATGAGGATGCAAAGGCATAAGAATGATATAATGGACTTTGGGGACTTGGAGCGAAAGGAAGGAGGAGGGTGAGGGATAAAGACTACACATTGGCTATAGTGTATACCGCTCAGGTGACAGTGCACCAAAATCTCAGAAATCACCACAAAGAATTTATCCATGTAACCAAATACCACTTGTTCTCCAAAATCTATTGAAATAACATAAAAATAAAAACTAAGAAATCCAGGGAAAAGCAGCAAGCATCTTCATGTATGCAACTTCCAAATGGTTGGTGGAGAGAATATATATATATAGAAAGAGAAGGAACACATACGTGATAAAGCATGCAGGGCAAAAGGCATATGAAAGGGCATATGGAAATGTTTAGGGCTATTCTAGCAGATTTGCTGTGTTTGAAATTATTTCAAATGAAAAGTTTTTTTAAAGCATGCATTAAGTTTCTTGATCTATGGTACCCCTTATAGGTAACAACAGTGTCACTAAAACAAGAAAGAGAAGTGGGAAACCCTGGCCCCTACTGGTGCTGACAGCCATCAAGAACCAGTAAAGTTTTGATGCCCTGCCTCACAACTAGAGGAAAACGGAGGGTCATCTGCAGCCGTTGCTAGCTAATGTCCCAGGAGACCTACCCAGACAAGACATGCACAACTCAGGACCCATCAGCACGAGACACTAGTGCCTACACGAAATTAAGGCCAGCAAGAACCCAGAGGGCAGTATAAGACCAAAAACTCCTCATGTCCGTCACCAGGAGAGTATGCAAGCATCCCTTCCCTAGAAAGGATGAGGGGAAGCGAGACCCCATGAGAGGGCAAAAACAGTTCTTAACGCATGTTTGCACTTGGAATGAGCTGAATGTTTACAGAAAATGGACTACGATAAACCAAAAATGACTGTGTGACCTTGAAGTGGCTTATTGAAGAATCCTTCAAAATGAGCTCACATTGATTGAAATAAATTATATATTTTATGCTTTTTGCATATTACATTTATAAATTTTGACTGCTTCAGGTATATAACTGCTCATTGACTATGACTCCAGTTGGAAATATGAATGGGTATGTGTGGAGGTGCAGGCACAAAGAAAAATGTCTGGAGTAAAATATACCAAAATGTTAATGGGGACAAGAAAACAAGAGTGATTTTCATCAATTTTTATTTGTTGTATGCATTTTGAGAAAGAAATTTGTATTACTTTTATAATCAGGCAAAACTAAATCAATAGAGATTTTTTCCTTAGAAAAATGGAAATGTCATCAGAGAACAAGGCAGAGCACCATACATTATTCCATCCCAAGCCTTAACTAGTTATTAATTTTTTTTTAAAAAAAGACTTCCTTTCTGTCCCATTTATGTCATCAATGAAGCAATGCTGTGGTAGGAGAAATTCCCATTGATGGATTTTTGTTAGGTATGTCCAACAGTTTCATACATATTTGTCTACCTGCCTCAAGTACAAACCCAAAGTCTACATACAATTTTCTTTGCAGTGATTCCCTAAGCTTGCTACCCTGACTCTGCCCACAACATGCATCTGATATGTGCTGTTGCCTGGAATTGCTTAACTTTTTAAAAATACATTCTTATAACTAATAGTTATTGCAAAATCTTGAATTCTTCCTTTCTTAAAAGACTCTGACTCTCTCGGATTCAGAGAGGCACACATACATCCCTAAATGAGTATAATGGACAGATCGATGCAGCCTGCTTCATTTGACTTTTGCTGCCTTTCTCTTAATTTTCCTCTTTGCCTGATTGTTCACTCTCTTTTATTCTTTCCCTTTTGCATCTTTTTTAAAATTTTTCTCCCAAAAGGTAGATTTTTGTCTAACAATCTTTACCTGTTTGTCAATATGGGCTGATGATGTGCCTATGAAGAAGGAATTCCAAAGAAGGAACCAGGGGACCATGTATCATAATATATCCTGTCCCCAAATCCACAGACACTGACCAATGACTCTAAACTGTCTCTGTCTCTCTCTCTCTCTCTCTCTCCCTCTCTCTGTCATACACACACGCACACAGACACACACACAATCATATTACTTATTTGCAAATGCCCACATTTTACATGAGCCATTATTCTCCTTTCAAATTTAAAACTTAATTAAATTGAAAACAATTCTTTTTGGAAAAAGGTAACTTGCATTCCTCTTACTCGTCTTGAACCTGGTTGAGTTGACTCCTGGTTGAGTTCAAATTAGGGTCTAACTGTTGCACATCCCGATCCCGAGGACTGGGATCTTTACGTCTCTCCCTATCAAACGTGTCCTGGAAAGATACAACAAACAAACAAAAAAAAAGTCTGAATACATTAAACGACATTGATGAATTTTAAAAAAACAGCCCAACTCCAAAGAGCACATTATGCACGGCTCCATGCACATGAAGCTCTAGTGCAGGCAAAATTAATCTAGAGTGATAAAAATCAGAAGATGGTTGCCCTGGGGAAGGTGCAAGAAATGCTCTAGAGTGATGGAGATGTCTGATATTCCAATAGGGATGGGAATTTACACAGGTATATGCATTTGTTGAAATAGCAATCTATGGATTTCACTGAATATAAATTATACCTCAATTTCCAAAAAGAGTTTGAAACATCATTCTACATCTTTATACCTAGAATAACACCCACACAGAGGATAAAAACCTGAGAAGCGTCCATAAATTCTCAGGGAAAAAAATTACTTAATGATAACTGATGTCTATAAAGTACTTAACATGTGTCAGGCCCTGTGCAACTTGTTCAGTGTGCTTATCACATTTAATTCTCACAAATGACCCTATTAGATCAGCAAAACCGTTGTCTCCATTCAGCAAATAAGAAAATTGAGACATAAATGTTTAGATACCTACCCAGCGCCATAAAAGAGGGACTGGTTTTCTGCTCAGTGATCTCCAAGCAGGGATCCTTCAGCCACTATCTTATAAGGCTCTTGCTCAGAACAGACTAAATGCTTTCTGTTATTATTATTTTTTAATTTTTTTTTTACTTTAGGTTCTGGGATACACGTGCAGAATGTGCAGGTTTTTTACATAGGTATACGTGTGCCATGGTGGTTTGCTGCACCTATCAACCTGTCACCTAGGTTTTAAGCCCCACATGCATGAGTTATTTGTCTTAATGCTCTCTCTCCCCTCACCCCTGCAATCCCCCGACAGGCCCTGCTGTGTTGTTCCCCTCCCTATGTCCATGTATTCTCATTGTTCAGCTCCCACTTATGAGTGAGAACATGTGATGTTTGGTTTTCTCAGAACAGACTAAATGCTTTCTAAATAGTTCTGTTTTAGAAAGGATTATAGGTAAATCCATATAAATGTTTAAAATAAAGTAACTAATGTTTTGGTTGCCCAGATGTAATGATGCGGATGCCTTAAGCAAGGTATGTGCTCTCTTTCTAGTCTGATCTCCACCTGTTCAAAAACTAACACCATCCCATGGAAACCACCAGTATCCATCACAAATTGTGACACTCTGTCAGTTTACCAGAATTAAGTCCTCTTCTTCTCTTGGAGGTTTCTGATTCGTTTTATCTCACTGTTCAGAAAGTCAAGGGTTATCCTTCAGCATCCCTACCTGCAGAGAGGGGACCTTGCTGTCAACAGATTTTCCCAGGGAAGCAGCAGTAAACGAAGCCTCCAGCCACGGCAAAAGGCGTGACTTGATTGTTTCCACACCATCATTACGTCCTCCTAAAATGTTAAATGATGAGTTAATGGGTGCGGCACACCAACATGGCACACGTATACATATGTAACTTACCTGCATGTTGTGCACATGTACCCTAAAACTTAAAGTATAATTTTAAAAAAAAAGAGAATACACACATCAGGTCAGTGAGAGAAACCCAACCACACCAACAGTCAAAGAACACAAAAAAAGCACCAAGAAAAGAGAGAAAGGCAAGCAGAACTGGATGGGAAATTACAGGCCATTCTCACCTTCTTGGGCTGCTGTTGTGAGGATCCCAAAGAGTTGTCCCTGTACCTTGGCAACTTGCTCAATGAGTTCAAGGCAATGGTTTAGATTTTGATCACACGTGTTTGTCTGCAAGGGCAAAACAGTAGATAACCAGGGTAATTACTTCACTCTGGGACCCACTGCAGGCAGACCAGGGCCTCACTTGACCCAAGAGCTGTCTGGCTCTGGTATGCTCTTGTGGCAGGACTGCTGTGTGGTCACCAAAACCTATCTCCCTTTCCTCCTGGACACACAACTAGACCATATTTCACAGTTTCCCTAGCAGTTCGTATGGCCATGTGACTGAATTCTGGTTAACTGGATGGGAAGTGATATATGCCTGGGCCTGGCCCAGAAGAGAACTTCTTGAACGATTTTTTTTCTTGTCCTCTCTGCCAACTGAATGCAGAAGAGCCGAGAGGATGCTGAGGGCATAAGGGATGATGGAGCCACAAGATTTGCAAGGCTGCTGACTGAATGCTTGCACTGAATTTTCACATGGTTGAGAAAGTGGGTTTGTGTGTGTTAAGCCACTGAGATTTGGAGGTTGTTTTTTATAGCAATAATCCTACTCAGTAAAACCCTACAAAAATACATTTAAAAAGTAAATAGACCTGTTATAAGACAATACAAATGACTGCCAAATTTACTTGCTTTATTGGTTCCTGTCCTCTACATAAATTCAATTTGCATATATTATATATGCATAGAGAACACTACTTCTTAACAGCAAGAAGGTATTGCTGGGTTGAGGATATAAGGGACTTGGCACTTGCAGACTCGTGGGGCAGACAGATGAATAGCCAGTTACCCTGCAGCGGAATAATAAGTCTTACCTACACAGATGAGTGCAAGCTCTACCCAAGAGTCCATTGTCTTAGAAAGTCTGGGAAGGCTTCCAAGAGGAAGTGAAATCTAGTCCAAGATGAAATTAGCCAGACTTGGAAAAGGAGGTGGTTCCAGTGGTTGTGAAACATACTAAGCAATGAGAACAGAACACGAGGAGGCCAAGAAGTGAAGCTTTTAGGTATTATTCTGCTTTCCTCATTCCTTTGAAAGATTCTACCATTTCAACATAAGCCAAACCTCTAACTGACTCCAACACTAGAAGAAGGAATACAACTACAAGCAACAAACATCATGTGGTTGTAAAAATGCATCAATTTATGTGTCACCTCAGGGCTCAGTAAGGCATTGGTCCTCGGTGCCTCCTGGACACAACAAATCCCAGAACAGAAAACAGGGTACAAGGCAGATAGAAACTAGGAGTAAGAGAAAAGTTGAGATAATCTCTAGGCAAAAGTTTACAAGTCAAATGCACATTTGCATCAACCAAGGAAATGGTTCAGACAGGCAGGAAGCTCCTTGAGGACAGAGACTGGACCTGTCCTGTTGGTTGTTGTATTCCCACTCCTGCATTCTACAGTGCCCCTGTATTCAGACTCACCGTGTGTTGGATGGATGCATGTAAATGAGATGATTCACTCACTTTGTATTTATTATATCTCTCCTATATGCCAGGCTCTATTAGTGCTTTGCGTATATAAACTCAGCTAATTCTCTCACTAGTACAATAGGAGCTAGAAGAACTATTATTATCATTCGCATTTCAGATGAGAAAGCTGAGGCACAGAGAGGTTAAGTAACTGGTTCTTGGCTACCCAGCTAGTAAATTATCAGAGCTGAGATTGGACCCCAGCAGCCCAGCTTCCAGAGCCCATGCTCTTAACTACTAAACTATACTGACTTTTAGATCATGATTATTGCTGGGAGTAGACGGAAGACTGGATGATGCAACCAAGAGTGAATGGGGAGAGCATCCAGGGAAGGCTTCTCTGTGGAGGGGACCCTTGAGTATTCCTGGGTTAGAAGATTCAGGGAAGCACAGCACTAGGGAAAGAGCATGCCAGGCAGTGGGAACAGCAAGGACAAAGGTTCTGTGACAGGAACAAGTTTAGCGACCTTGAATATGTCAATGTGGCAGAGGCACAGAAGGTCATTTAGAGGTTGGCGGGGGCAAGTTGACCTGGAGAGCCTTTCACACCTGGCATGGAGTTTGGATGGGATGGACTTGTAACTGAGAGGGTAGCTGGTTTAATTTCCATGCTTGGTAAATGTTACCTGGTGACTAATTCTGTTGTAGCATTGATTTCTCCTGTAGCCATTTTTTCTCCATCTCATCCATCTAATCTCTCCTCCCAAAAAGATCGTGAGTTCTTTTTAAAAACGATCTTGCTTTGCTCATGTTTGTATCTATTGCCACTAGTATCCTAGCAAATTGAAGGGTCTAAACAACAGTTGATGAATGAATGATTTAACAGTGTAATGTTGACATGATAGGGCATTTAAAACCCATAGCCTGAACAGCTATCTCCATTTCTTCCTCATTAATTCAGCAGCTCCTTGCCCTGGCCATTTTATACCTGCACTTATTACACTGAACTTCAATTACCTGCTTACAAGCCTTTTGCCCTCTGGCTAGATCATTCCATGTGCTAAGTGGACACAGAATGAGCTTGGGAGTCAAGCAAACATGAATATCTCAGCTCTGCTGCTTGCCACAGTTCTATGTGACCCTGCACAAGTTACTTAACTTCTCTGAGCCCATTCCTCTCCCATGCAATGGGGATAATAATGCCTTGTAGAGCATTAGAATTAAATAAAAATAATACATGCCCAGCACCTCAGACACAGAAGGTGTTCATCAATTGGCACCTATGAGGTAGCATGCAGTATTGAAAGGAGCCAGTGGCTTAGGAATAAGGCAGATCTTTTTTCAAATCTGGTTCTCAACTTATCAGCTGCATTCCCTTAGAAAAGACATTTAAATATGAGGCTCTGTTTCCTCCTGTTTAGGCAGTAGCTGATCTCATGAGCAGAGTCTAGCGTAAAAGAGATACACAATAATTAGAAGTATTACTGTAGTATCATTACTATCTGTTCCTATGCCTTGACCAGTGCCTGGTACATACTGGGTACCCAGAGGAATGGTGGTCATATGAGTTTTTAAACACATCTTAAATAACCAGGAGAGAATATCCTATGTCACACAGTTCCCCTTCCCAAGACATGTTACAACATGCTGCAACTTCTAAACACAAAGCATTGCACAAGATAATCAAGTTGCAATAGGGTCACATTATTCTAGTAAACACATACCCACATACCCACACAAGACAAACAGAGCAAAGATACAGACTAATTATACTGTCTCCAAAGCACAGACTCTCCAGATTTATTCATTCACAAATCATTGAGTTTCTATTATATGTAAGGCCCTGGAAACAAAGCTCAGGAAACATAGCTATATTAAAAAAAAAAAAAAAAAAAAAGTTGCCTGAAGTCAGTGAACTAATTAGATGGGGAAATGAGATGGAGAACAAGAGGCACATAGGGGATAAATCATTAACTTAGAGTTTATATTAAGTGCTCTGTGTGGATAGCAAGCTATAGGAGCAGCAAAATAACCTCTGGTGAGGTGTGAAGGGTAAGAGGGAAGGGCATTTCAAGAGGAGGAACAGAAGGTACCAAGGCATATTAGAGGAAAGTGAGTACAGGGTCCAGAGACCAAGTTTGAAAGATTTGACTTGCCACATTAAGGGTCTTGGGCTTTATTCCATCATCAAAATGTTTAAGGATGCAACAGAGGAAGGTGGGTATGACATGCTCATATTTGCTTTGCATGTTACAAAAATCTGTCTGGCAAAAGCAGACCAGATAGAGTTTGGGTCACAGGGTGAGTCTGGTGGGGAGGGAGATGGGTATAACCATCTAGCTGAGAGATGCTGGGGGCTGTAGACATACTAAGGGTCTCCCAAAGGTCCTTCCCAGCCCCAAATTACACGTGTGCCAGTAAAGGTCCCACTGATTTCAGCATTACCTAAGAAAGTCAGAGAGTTTAGAAACGAGTAAGAGGTATGACAGGGATAATCTTGAGTTTGGGTTTGAACAAGTGAGGGGACCTGCAGGACCTTCAGATGGAATGTCCAGTAGTAGTACCTAATAATTACTGATCACCTACTCTATGCCAGCCAGGCCCTGTGCTAAGAGCTTTATATACATGGCTTCATTTAATCCTCAGAACAATCCTACAAATGGGATGCCATCATCATCCAAAATTCACCACTGAGGAAAAACAAATTAAGTAATTTGAAGAGACAATTGTGGGGACCCATTCCTGCAGCCTCCAGCACTGGAGCTGAGCTCTCAACCACAATGCTTTCCCCAAAGCAGATGGAAAGTAAGTCTGGAGCTTAGAAGAGAGACAGGACTGGAAGTTGTGGCTTTGCGAGGCTTCAGCAAATGGGACAGTGGAGAAGCCACATGCACAGATGAGATTACTAGGGAGAGGAAAG
Organism: Symphalangus syndactylus; assembly: GCF_028878055.3. Classification (NCBI taxonomy): domain Eukaryota; kingdom Metazoa; phylum Chordata; class Mammalia; order Primates; family Hylobatidae; genus Symphalangus; species Symphalangus syndactylus. Next base: position 86,988,930 of record NC_072432.2, read on the forward strand.
AGTGAGGAGAGGGCTGAGGGCAGAACAAGGGGCAATTTGCTGTGTCAGAAGTGGTCTGAGTAAGAAGAGCCACTGGATAAAAAACAAAACAAGAGCAATCAGAAATGAGAGGACACCCAGGAAGCAAGACGAAGAAGAATAAGGAGGCCAAAGAAGGAGATGGTTTCAAGAAGCAGAAGGGCATGGTTTATTCATGCATTTATACTCTCAAGAAATTTTATGGAGACGCCACTATGCAGTAGATGCTAGGGACACAATGTCTCCTGCCCTGGAGGAATTTATAGTCTAAGACAAACACGAAAATAGATGCAAAAACACATGCTACTTACTAGAATAAAAATTGGTCCAGATTTCAGAGGTAAAACTCAAAAGAGAAGCTGGTAAGGGCCATGAAGTTTCAGGAAAGCCTTTGCTTCAGGAGCTTTGTGGGCTCCCACTCCTAGAAATTGATTTAATTGCTCTTGTATGGGGCCTGGTCATTGGAAACATAAAAGCTTTTTAGACAATTCCTATATGCAATGAAGATTGATAACCACAGCATTAGTGGGTAACAAAATCAATTTAGTGAGTCTTAAACAGCAAATAATACTAAAAAGAAAATAGAAAAACATACCACAATGAGTAAAGGTAAGAATTATTAGTGAAACTTGAGTTTTTAAATATAAGGGTTTATGTGTGCTATATTGTGAAGTAAAATGCATTGAGTCCTGTAGGTAAGTTTTAAAAACAATGTTCTAGGGGACAATACCTTGCCTGTGTTGAGAATCACTAGTATTGGCAATGAGAGCCATAAAAATGATGCCTCAAACAGCTGTATCAAAGTTGGATTGGAAGTGGGCATGAATGAAGGCAGGGAAATGAATAAGAACTTTCCATGTTGTATGGCACATGGATACATATGTAACAAACCTGCACATTGTGCACATGTACCCTAAAACCCTAAAGTATAATAAAAAAATAAAAAAATAAAAAAAAATAACATAATGCTAGCAAAACAGAGACTGCTACCAAGAATAATTATGTTGGCTTTAACCCCTAAAACAAAACATAATGTTATTGAAATTAGATGATTGCTGTTGACTTAATAGGAATAAATGTTTGGTTTTGCAAAAAAAAAAAAAAAAAAAAAAAAAAGAACTTTCCATGTTGTAAGTGTAGAACTGAAATAAGTAAACTTCAAACACATTCTAATGGCTTTGTGCAGATAGGAAAGCAAGGGTTAATAGAAAAGAATAAAATATTCAGGAATATAACCACCAACATTATTAACATAAAGACATGTTCTTTTAAAGCTACTAACCCCTGTGACACAGATATGGGCTAAGAGCCTCCTTTTGTTACCATGATTGCTGCAAAAATACTGCTAGTTCTGTTACAGGCAAAATTTTCTGGACTGCATGAAGCTACTGTTAAAATAGAGATCTTAAGACTAATATAACAGACTCTTTACAGCAATAAGATAAAGACCTAAGGTCATGCCAGGCAAGGATTAAGTCACATACCCCTACACATAAAGAATCAACCATGTTCTGATTGTCAAAAGTTTTTTTGTTTTTATCTAGTAGCTAAGCAAGCACTGGCCTCGAGATAAACAATGTTAAAACAATTGCAACTCACTGACCACCAGACTCTGACTAACTGATCCCCTCCTATGTTCCACAGTCCATAACTGCAACTTCGACTGGATAAGAGACTGATTTCAGTAACTTTCTCTTGATAAGAGACCATGGACCATAGGCTGGTTCTGGCGGGTCCACAGAGGCTGTACACTAAGTTCCTTCATGTCCCTGCCTCCACCTTTGATGTATAGGGCCTAATTGTAATACATTTAAATGTTAAGCTTCTACCCCAAAATGAATATAGGATGAACGTAACATGAATGTTTGCTTACTATGCTTGTGAGCGTTCCCCCTTCATGAATATTACCCGTTGAATATGTATACATGTGGCCAACCCGTTCATCATTAATTCCTGTCTTACCTTTCCTACTTCCAAGTGCCTGCCTCTGGTTTCAGCAGGGGCCTGCTTCCCAGCCTGCAGGTTGTTACCCTTTCTAAGAAATAAAGCTCTCCTAAGAAAGTAAGGATGTTACTGTCTCACTCAAATATCAACAGGTGAAAAGTTTTCCGGGCAGAGAAAACAGTGAGTGCAAAATGCCCTGAAGCAGAAGCATGTCTGCATCTCTAGAACTGTGCTGTCTGAGACAGTAGCCATGAGCTGCATGTGGCTATCTGAATTTCAATTGGACTTAAGTCAAATTAAAAATTCTGTTCTTCAGTGTGCACTTGCCACATTTCAAGTGCCCAATAGTCACCTTATTGGACAATGCAGATATAGAATCTGTCCATCATCATAGAAAGTTCTATTGGACAGCATTGCTCTAGGACGAGCAAGAAAGGTGGTACTGCTGGAGTGGGCTGAGCAAGGGAGAGAGTAACAGATAAGGTTAAAGAGCTTAAAGGAGCAAAATTGTGTAGGACTTTGAAGGTCATTGTAGGAGCTTTGGCTTCTTCTGACTGAAATAGGAAATTTGGAGTGTCTTGCAAAAAGAGTAACTTGATCTGACTTGACATTTAGAAGAGTCTCTTTGGGTTGTTATTTTTGTAATAATCCAGGTGAAAGATTATCAAGGATGGAGAAGGGTGGTAGCAGTGGGGGTGGTGAAAAGTGTTTAGATTCTGTATGAACTTTGAAGTTAGAACCAACAGATTATGATGGTGAAAATGGAGTGGAGCATATAATGATGAAGACTACTTAGAAAAATAAGACCTGTGGTTGGGGCATGGGAGAGGCTAAATTCCATTTTGGACAGATTTGACTTTGAGCATTTTGAGCATTTCAATAGCATTCACTATTAAGGATGTCCAACGGGCAGTCGGAGAAGTGAGAGCTCAGATGGGAACACATCCTATAGAAATAAGATTCAATAGCATAGTTGTAAGAGATGAAGCAGGAGTGGAGGGGGAAGAATACAGGTGTCAACATTCCAATGTGATAAAGATGCCTGCAAACTCAAGAGAAATGATGGAACCTGGGGAGTGGCCACAAGGTATGAAAAACACTGGTGGCTGTGAGTGCAGCCTCTACTGTAGAGAGATGAAGGGAACAGCTGGATGGAAATGGTTTTAGTGAGAGCAGAGAATGGGATGTTATCAAGACAGGAAAATGTAATAAACTAAGGCACTTCTCATCACTTACAGGGAGTTTCTAAAATAATTGTTTATTAGTTCCAGACAAATACTAGCGTTGTTTGTAATAAACATTGTGACAAACAACATGTTTTTTAAAATTCAGAGTTTAGTTAGGCCACTGGGCAAAAAAAGGGGTAAATACTGTATGCATGTTAGAATTTCTTATTCTCAACCTCCTGAAACTAAGTAGTAGGTACTTTTAAAATTAGTTGGGGGGAACCCAAGTCTTTTATGATAAAGAGGTCATTTTAACTTTCCAGAATTCTTAATGGAGAAGGAATGGTCAGCGCTGGTTCTTTAAAAGGGAGCAAAGAGACTGAACAGGAAGCACTAGAAAGGAAGGCTAAGGAGAAAGCTGTAGCTGCTCTTTGAGCTCCCCTCCACTTCACGAGCACTGGTTAAAGGGTAAATGGGGAAGCCTAAGGACCTCATAACAGGCAGGATCTCAGAAACAAGCTAATCTAGGCTCAAAAAATTAAAATCTGAACCGGAAATTTACATATCATCTAGACCAATCTCTGCTATTTCACAGATGAGGTACTAAGACCCAGAGAAGGAACATAATTTGACTCCGTCTTTCACCTAGTCCCATGCAGGGCCAAATGTAGAAACGGGGCGGGGGCGGGGGGTGCTAATTTCCGGCCCACAGTTCTTTTGCCTGACTGCTCCACTTATTATGTAAGAGGGGAATCCCTATTTAAGACGGACCGACCGAATGTAAAGCAAATTCAACACTCAGTTCTATTTGGGGGAAGGGGGGAATTATGCGGAGCCAGGGTGCGAGTAGGGATTAATGAGATTTGAAAAGTGCTCATGGGTTTGGTGACAGAATACTGGCTTCTCACAAATGCCTGGAAAAAGGCCTGAATCCGCCCTGGTGTTGGAACTGTGCCTCAATTGCCAGGCCCACAAGCACGCAAGTGAAACCCGCAACGTTAACAAGTGTCCGTTTCGCTGATTTCTGGGTAAATAACTCCTGGGTGTGTGTTTATACAAATCCATTCTGATACAAACCCTGGGCAGGAGAGGGTTGTAGTAAAAAATAATTCGGGATTGGGGAAGCGGGCAGTGTGGATTGCGCTGGCACGGGGGACGGGACAAAGAGTTGCCGGCATGCCCAGACCAGCCGCGGACCGCAGGGCTTCCCTATTGCTAGGTCGCCGGCGTCCTTAGTTACCACTGACTGGAAGCACTCTCCAGTCTCTGCAGTCCAGTGCTGCGCTCCGCAGGCCGCGCCACTCGCGCGCCGCCTCCCGAAGCTCGGAGACAAGGGCACGTACACACATGTCCTTCCTTCCCCAGAGATCCCGGTCGAAAGCTGAAATCCTGGTTAGGAATCACAACCGCGGAGGCTTTGCAAAGTGGCCACCAACTCCAGCCCTAAGAAATCCCCGACGAGGGCTGTGCTGGAACCTATGGGAGGGCGAGCCCCAGGGGTTTTTCACCCAGACTCACGTTGTACTCCTTCAGCCAGCAGTCTAGCTTTTCCTGCAACGTTCGTAAAGCTTCGTTTGAGACCAGTCTTTTCAGGTTTTCCGCCATCGCTCACTATTCCGTTCGGCCCTGCGCTGCGTGATGGAGACTTGGGGGGACCTGGCGGTGGCGTCCGCAGGACCGTGGGGTGATATGGCGGGAAGGGTGTTCTCTTCTGGGCGGCTCAGAGGGCAGCAGGTGTTTCCATCCTCCCCCTCGGGTCGGACCTGGCCGGGTTCGGGAAGCCGGGGGGTAGGTGCCCTGGGCCGCAGCCGCCGCGCCTCATCTGCCGCCCCGCGAGGTCTCCTGGCTCCCCAGCAGCCGCCTGAGCCCGGCCATAAATACTCTGGCGATTATTAAACAAACCTTGACGTGGACGGGTTGGCTGCCAGGGACGCGCGCGGCCTGCGTCGTGGCAACGCCCGCGCCGCCCCGCCCTGGATGACAGCCGCGCGCCCCAGGGGTGGACTGAGACGCGCCGCCGCGCGGGCTGGAGGGCAGCAGGGCGTCTAGAGCACTCCTCCCGGTTCGGGGTTCTGGGTGCCCACTCGCGTCCAGAAAAGCAGAAGTTAAGTCTCTATAGAAGTCTGGGGCTAGGCTCTCAGGAGATCACCTCTTTGGCCCCTTTATTCTTTCGCCTTTCATTCCTTTAATTCTTAATTCCTTTAATTCTTCATTTACCTGTATGAAACTTGTAAGTAAAATTTCAGTACTTCCTACTTCTAGCTTTTGCTTTGTTCCTTGACCCACTGGGTGGGTACGCAAGTCAATAGAGTTTAGCTCCAGGATGTTCACAAATTAAAGTTAATCCCTCAGGTTTGGATAAGATTTGGCAGTATATATTTAAGTATTTTTTTTTTTAGAGTCACTGAGCACTCTAAAGCTTCATTTAATTCTGAATTCTCTAATTGGGACTTTCTTGATCTAGTTTGGCACTATTTCAAAAGTGTGTATTCTGCTACAGAAATAGGTTCAACTACTTAGGAAACCATTTCGACCATCTTTAAGCGCTTTCGAAGCAAGCTCTTTTATATAGCATCAAAAACTGTGCTGATTGTAAATCATTCCTATCCATTCATTAAAACAGCGGTGGGGAGCAGAGCCTCAGCTGGTTAGCTAGCTAGTTTAACTTAGTTTCATCTCTGTAGGTACTTGAAAACCTGTGAACACTGCATATATTCAAGTATTGTAAAATCAAGAATTTTCACCACCTCTCATTTTTTATTTCTCTTCATTACAGTGGCTTTACTATCTGCTAATGAAAATGAAAGGCTCAGTTTTGGAGCCTGTGTTCCTACTATTTTCTGTAGACCACAAAATAAGGACTATAGGGGTATAACATGTTATTTGATTGGAGTAGAATAATAATTTCTAATGTTAAAAATACTCACTCAACAAAACAACTAAATATTCATTAAACAACTTCATATATATGTGTGTATATATATATATATAATGAATTGAGAAAAACTTCAAATTTCTCAATTTGGACCTAATAATTACATATTTCTACAGGCATTTGGAATCTTCGAACAGTCCCATTTACTTATTAATAAAAAAGCATATTGGAACATTTATGTCAGATAAATTAGAGGTAAAGGATTTTTCCTTGCTCTGAGCACCTTAATTAGCCTGTAATCCTTGGTTTCATCATCTGTAAAAGGAAAATAATTCTCTCATAGGATTATTATGAAACTTAGTAAGATAATTCAAGTATTTAGTACAATGCTTGGCATATGCAGTAGCAATTGCTCTAGTAATTGCTGTTTATTAAATATAAACTAATACTGACCTACATTTGCTATTATTAGGAATGTAGATTAGTTTTAGTTTATATTTAAAAAAGAAAACTAGTTGTAAACAATCTAAACCTCCAACAATAGGGTAATGGTTGAGCAAATAATTCAATGAAATGTTGCACAATAAAAATCTTGTTGTTGTAGAATATATACTATCTAGAAATTTTCACTATAACGAAAAAGGCAGAACACTAAATTGTATATACTGTGTTAAATTACACAATGTGAACCCAAGGTATAACGGTGGGTTATTTTAATTGCTCTTTTATATTTTTCTGATTTTTTCAAGTTTCTACCATGAACATGAATTGTTTCTATGAAAACTTATTCAGAAAAAAGTTACCCCAAACAGTTACTAATATGGTTTGGCTGAGTCTTTGCCAAAATCTCATCTTGGATTCCTACCTGTTGTGGGAGGGGTCCAGTGAGAGGTAATTGAATCATAGAGTCAGGTCTTTCCTGTACTATTCTCATGATAGTGAGTAAGTCTCACAGGATCTGGTGGTTTTGAAAAAGGGAATTTTCCCTGCACAAGCTCGCTGCCACTGCCACCCGTATAAGATGTGACTTGCTCCTCCTCACCTCCCACCATGATTGTGAGGCCTCCCCAGCCATGTGGAACTGTAAGTACATTAAACCTTTTTCTTTTGTAAATTGCCCAGTCTCAGCAGCTTGTAAACCAACTAATACAGTAAATTCTTACAGGGATTGGGGCGCCACTGAAAATATATCCAAAAATGTGGAAGCATTTTCGGAACTGAGTAACTTTTTGGAACTGAGTAACAGGCAGAGGTTGGAACAGTTTGGAGGACTCCGAAGAAGACAGGAAAATGTAGGAAAGTTTCGAACTCCCTAGAGTCTTGTCAAATGGCTTTGACCAAAATGCTGATAATGATATAGACAATGAAATCCAGGCTGAGGTGGATGGAAATGAGGAACTTGTTGGGAACTAGAGCAAAGGTGACTCTTTTTACGTTTTAGCAAAGAGACTGGCAGCATTTTGCCCCTGACCTAGAGATTTGTGGAACTTTGAACTTGAGAGAGATGATTTAGGTTATCTGGCAGAAGAAATTTCTAAGTAGCAAAGCATTCAAGAGGTGACTTGGGTGCTGTTAAAGGCATTCCATTTTGAAAGGGAAGCAGAGCATAAAAGTTCAGAAAATTTGCAGCCTGACAATGCAATAGAAAAGAAAATCCCATTTTCAGACGAGGAATTCAAGAGGGCTACAGAAATTTGCATAAGTAACAAGGAGCCAAATGTTAATTCCCAAGACAATGGGGAAAATGTCTCCAGGGCATGTCTCCAGGGCAGCCTAAGGACTTGATGCCCTGTGTCCCAGCCACTCCAGCCATGGCTGAAAGGGGCCAATGTAGAGCTCTGGCCATGGCTTCAGAGAGTGCAAGCCTCAAGCCTTGGGAGCTTTCATGTGGTATTGAGCCTGCAAGTACACAGAAGTCAAGAGTTGAGGTTTGGGAACCTCTGCCTAGATTTCAGAAGATGTATGGAAACACCTAGATGCCCAGGCAAAAGTTTGCTGCAGGGGTGGGCCATCATGGAGAACCTCTGCTAGGGCAGTGCAGAAGGTTAATGTGGGGTGTGAACCCCCACAAGGAGTCCCTACTGGGGTGCTGCCTAGTGGAGCTGTGAGAAGCCTCTGTCCTCCAGACCCTAGAATGGTAGATCCACAGAAAGCTTGTACTGTGTGCCTGCAAAAGCCGCAGACACTCAACACTGGCTTGTAAAGGCAGCCCAGAGGAAGGCTGTCCCCTGCAAAGCCACAGGGGCAGAGCTGCCCAAGACCATGGGAACCCACCTCTTGCATCAGCATGACCTGGATGTCAGACGTGGGCTCAAAGGAGATCATTTTGGAGCTTTCAGATTTGACTGGCCAGGTGCGGTAACACATGCCTGTAATCCCAGCACTTTGGGAGGCCGAGGCGGGTGGGTCACCGAGGTCAGGAGTTCGAAACCAGCCTGGCCAACATGGCAAAACCCTGTCTCTACTTGAGCGTGGTGGTGGGTGCCTGTAATCCCAGCTACTCGGGAGGCTGAGGCAGGAGAATCACTTGAACCTGGGAGATGGAGGTTGCAGTGAGCTGAGATCACACCACTGCATTCCAGCCTGGGTGACAGAGCAAGACTCTGTCACAAAAAAAAAAAAAAAAAAAAAAGTTAAAAAAATAAAAAAATTTGACTATCCACTGGATTTCAGACTTGCATGGGGCCTGTAGCCCCTTTGTTTTGGCCAATTTCTCCCATTTGGAATGGCTGTATTTACCCAATGCCTGTACCCCCATTGTATCTAGGAAGTAACTAACTTGCTTTTGATTTTATTTTTTATTTTTATTATACTTTAAGTTCTAGGGTACATGTGCACAACGTGTAACTTGCTTTTGATTTTAAAGGCTCATAGGTGGAAGGGACTTGCCTTCTCTAGGATGAGACTTTGGACTTTGGACTGTGGACTTTTGAGTTAATGCTGAAATGAGTTAAGACTTTGGGGGACCGTTGGGAAGGCATGATTGCTTTTGAAATGTGAGAACATGAGATTTGGGAGGTGTCAGGGGCAGAATGATATGGTTTGGCTGTGTTCCCACCCAAATCTCATCTTGAATTTCCACGTGTTGTGGGAGGGACCCGGTGGGAGGTAATTGAACCATGGAGGCAGGTCTTTCTCATGCTGTTCTCCTGATAGTGAGTAAGTCTCCCAAGATCTGGTGGTTTTTAAAAAAGGAGAGTTTTCCTGCATAAGCTCTCTCTGCCTGCTGCCATCCACGTAAGATGTGACTTGCTTCTCCTTGCCTTCTGCCAGGATTGTGAGGCATCCCTAGCCATGTGGAACTGTAAGTCTATTAAACCTCTTTCTTTTTTAAATGCCTAGTCTTGGGTATGTCTTTATCAGCAGCATGAAAATGGACTAATACAGTTACCTCCAAATTTTACAACCCTCAGAAAGAAAAATGTTGACTAAAATACCAATATTTAAGCAGCTCCCTCAAAACAGAACACACTTTGACTAAATGTCCTTGTTGCTCATTTAATAATTAGACTTACAGCGTCTTAGGATAGAATGGATCTTCGAAATCACCTTAGCATATGCTACGTGATATTTATCTCTACATATGCCCCAGCGCCACAATTAGGTTCAAGACCTTTAAGGCCTGCAGTCATTTCATGTACATCTTGGCTTCCCTAGAATTCAAGAGATGTGTATAGCAGGAACTTGTATTTATGATAAGAAGCATTGGTCTTCCTTCTGAAGATCAAAATAAAGGAAATGTTTCACATGTTTATTCGTTATTTACCCTCCCTACCCTAGTACTTCCAAAAAAGTATCTGAGATGGCTTATAGTAAGACATTTGAAAATACTGTCAGATTGGTAATATTTTTTAGAGGAAAAAGCAAATATGCCTAAAATGTATGCCCATGTACTAACAGCCTCATTTTATATTTCTTTCTGGGCTTAGTGGAAGCCAAAGCAGAAAGGAAAATGAGTTTTATGATAATGATTGATGTTTAAAGTACACATACTAGCTCTTTCAATGAAAACACATTTTATTGGTACCAATCTAAAATGTGTTTGCTCATTTCCAAAGGGTATTGGACAACCTAGATGAAAGATCTCTTAATACATCTTTTTAAAAAATATGTAGAAAAAATCTTGATATTATTGTTTTGTGAAACCACCTTTGATCAACGCTGAAGGAGTAGTGCTAGAACAGCTCATCAAAGAGCAGGCCAAGTAATTGACACCCCATTTTTAGTTCTCAGGTGATGTTATTTGATACAAGCTTAGAACCTGCATACCTGTTGGAATAAGTGGACGTCTTCGTAAGTGCCCTTAATGATGGTCCCCTCTGCAGAGCTTTTGATGGGTGCTAAATAGCAATCAATTTAAGAGGGAGCAAAAGCCTGGAGTGCAAATAGTTTATATTGCTGATTAAAGAGTCCATGTATTTTAAATTATAAGCATGTAGTCAATATGGCTGAGATTCTATTTTAAAAGTTGATAAGCCTTGGCCGGGAGTGGTGGCTCACGCCTATAATCTTAGCACTTTGGGAGGGCAAGACAGGCAGATTACTTGAGGCCGGGAGTTTGAAACCAGCCTGGCCAACATGGCAAAACCCTGTCTCTACTAAAAATGTAAAAATTAGGTGGTGCACATCTGTAGTCCCAGTTACTCGGGAGGCTGAGGCATGAGAATCACTTGAACCCAGGAGGCGGAAGTTGCAGTAAGCCAAGATGGCGCCACTGCACTGTCTTGGGTGACAGAGCGAGGAGACACTGTCTCAAATCAGTAAATAAATAAAAGTTGGTGAGCCTTGTTTTTTTCACATATGACAGAAAATACCAGATAAGTAATGATTCTCTTTGGGGAATATTCTGATGCTCAAATTTTGTCCTAATTTGATTATTTTAGGACATTACCAATTAAGTAATTTTGGGAGAAGTTGAAAGAACAGCAAATGCAAAACATGAACACTGTTGCTTTATCTCACACTCTGCCAATTAGTGAATTCTTATGACTTTATATAAATCTTTAATCACTCGGAGACATTTTTTTCATCTATAAAATGACTAATATGGAATAGATGAGCTCCCAGATCCCCTGCAGTTCTGACAGTCTTTAATACTGTTTTACCACACTGATTAGGTTCAAGATTGAGCAAATCTTGATCTTTGTTTCAATTTTTGGTTCACAGTTTACTTTAGGTCAAGCGTTGATTTTGAGCGCATTAGCCAATCACCAAAAGTTGGGCACCCTTTTTTAGTAAAATTTATTCTGCCAGCTTGCTAGAATAACTACTATTTCTAACCTCCAGTCAAGGAAGTTCTCTATAGTTGCACTTTTAACAAATTTAAACCCAGCTTAAAATGATAAACTTTTCCTAATTACCTCAACCCCTCAGAGCTCATCACTTTCTTCTTTATGCTTTCTCTAACTTTTGGACATGTTAATATTCTTGCAATTATCATGCTATATTATATTTATTTGCTTCCGATATAAGCTTTTGAGCTTCATGAAGAAAAGGAGAGAGGCTTATTTAGCTTCATATCCTCATCACAGCAACTGGCACATAAGAAAGAAGAAACGAGTTGGGGGCCAGGAGGAGGAAGGGAGGAAGGAAAAGGAAACAGATTGGAAAGGAAAGGATGTGATTGGCTGCTTTGTATCTGATGTCATAATCTACTGAGATAGAAGGCAATTTTAACAGCCAATTGGTGGTTCTTACGGTGTCATAATTCTACTACCTAACCAGGAGTGATTTGTTCTAGAAAGGGTAATGTGTCAAGAATCTAGATGGAATAGGTTTGTTGTTTGTTTTTGAGATGGGGTTTCACTCTTGTCACCCAGGCTGGGGTGCAATGGCATCATCTTGGCTCACCTCAACCTCCACCTCTTGGGTTCAAGTGATTCTCCTGCTTCAGCCTCCCGAGTAGCTGGGATTACAGGCATGCACCACCACGCCCGGCTAATTTTATATTTTTAGTAGAAACGGGGTTTCTCCATGTTGGTCAGGCTGGTCTCAAACTCATGACCTCAGGTAATACACCCACCTCAGCCTCCCAAAGTGCTGGGATTACAGGCGTGAGCCACCGTGACCGGCCTTGGAATAGATTTTAATTTTTTCTACCCTGGATTTTTGCCTATATCAGTCAGCTTGAAAGATTTTTAATTGGGTATTTTAAGAAGCCAACAAAAGATGAGCTGAATCCACTGCCTGAAGTGAGAGCTGAAGTGAGAGCTATGTATATTTAGTTCACAGTACACCAAACATAAATATATGCAATAAATTACAGGGGATTATATTACATAGTAGGATTTTCATCTTAATTTCAAGTCTTCCTCACTAAGGACAGTTGCTAACCCTTAGCCAGGGGGCTGATAAGAACAACCTGTGTTTGGCTTGGATGCTCTTTTAAGCACTCCTCATCCTGTCCTGGCTGAGCCACAGTATTCTTGTCCTTCTGCTATCTGTGTTTGGATCTTGTGTCTTTGGATCAGGGCCTGTATTACTATTTGAAGAAAATCTTTTAGTCTTTGCTGATCCACTTGCATAAAGTTGCCTTTAAATGCAATGTTTATCCAAGGTATTGCTTAGGCCCTTTGTGCTCAGAGGCACTTTGTTCTTGTAGGTAGCAAAACACTTCTTTGTCCACTTAAGTGTTTTCTAACCTGAGTGTTCTGTGTTCTCCTTTCAGGAGTTCCGTTTTGTCCTTTTCTCTGCCACATTAAGGGAAAATATTTTCTAAAAAACACCCATTGGAGAACAAATGAATTTACTGGGAACTGAGCAGGAGGCAGGTTCCCCACTGACAGAAGCAAGAATGCTGTTTCCTGTGTCAAACCAAGGAGCACTACCCACTCAGAGCAGCAGTTCAGAATTTTTTTGTACAATTATTTCATGTGCACTATTGATTAAACTATAAAAACAAGAGGAAATTTTAAATATATCACAAGTGTATCACCTTAGCACCTAAATAAACTATAGAACATTTGCAACAAATACAGATTAGAAGGAGAAAAAACCCAGGGTAGATGTAGTGTGATTTTGGAGAGCGGCAAAATATTTTTCCTATCGCAACCCAGGTTTCCATCATAGGTTTTTCAGAAAAGAAGGCGTCCTCACCCTCCATCTTTTCAGCTCTGCTAGCTAAATGCAATGGCAAGGTCATGGTTCTGTGAAAATCCCCAGAGGAGTAAGCTCAGGACATACCAAGCTATTGCAGAGACACAGTGGGTACGGTCTACCTTGCAAGATGTCCTTAAGCACATCAGGAGAGGGATATGGGATAGCACAAGATAGTCCCTAGGATGTGTGATGTTGAAATAGATCCTTTTCAGCACTTTTAATAAACATTTACTGGATTTCTAGTGTGACACAACCATCTGCCTTAAGCATGGGCAGGATTAAGCTCAGTCTCTGTTCCCTAGAATCTCATAATCTATTCAAGAGAGAGAAAAGTCAACCGTAGTTCAATGTGATCAGTTAGAGTAGATAAACGTTCTGCGGAAACAATGACTCCTCCTTTGCCTCCTTTCCCATCTTCTGAAAAAGGATCAGGGAAAGTCATAGAAAGATGATGTTTAGACCCTGTTTTGGAAGGATGCAGAGACGTTCACCAGGAAGAGAAGAGCAACTTGAAACAGGAAGAATCATAGCAAAGAGGCATGAAATTGAATGGAGGGGCAGAAAATGACAAATAGTAGTCCAGTGTGACTACAGAGTAGTCAGGGAATCAGTGACAAGACTGCAAAGATAGTCCTGGTTTCAACTATGATGGGTCTTATATATTAGGCTAAAGGAATTGATCTTTATTTCATAGGCAGTGCGGAGGCAGCAAAGGGCTGTAAACTGAAAAACCGTACGATTGGGTCTCTTTTATATCACATTGGAGGTCACAGAGGTTAAGTATGGAAGGGGCAGAACTGGACCCTTGAAGCACTTAGAAGACACAGAGATGAGGGTTAGTCTAGTGGCCTTCTCTGGGGTATGGTATAGTGAGCATTAGATACCGATGTCAGAGATACTTAGATGCTAGTAATATTTTTTACTCAATAGAAAAAATTAATTTAATATTCATCAGTTATTAAGTATGTATTATATATACTTGGCTCTTAATGTGTTCAGGACTTACAGCAATGTGGAAAATAATAACACATTACCTCTGCTTTGTAAGGAACTCAGTCTAATCAGAAGCAAACTGTATATGCATGAAAAGTAAAGTAACAAGATACTGCACTAAGTATCAAATGGGTGTCACAGCAAATTAGTGCAATAATAGTTAAAAGGAAACAGCAATAAGGACTGGCTGTGATTGTCAGGAGGAGGTAGGACTGAGGTTGATTCTGAAAAAATGGGAAGAATCTGGAGAGGCATGAAATCACAGATAAGTAAAACAGATGGACAAATAAATAACTCTCAGGATAGTGTGATGTGACAACAGCAGCATGCTTGGGGATCACAGAGAGGTGCACACAAATCAGAAATGTATGATTGGGAGAAGGTTTAAGAAAGGCTTTTCAGAAAAGATATCCCTTGATCTCAGTTTTCGTGGACAAGTAGAGAAGCCAGATTAAAAGGAGAAAGAGCCACATATGCAAAGGAACAGAGCCATTAAGAACTTGATGAGTTCGGGCAAGTAGATGGGGGCTGCAAATATTGCGCACGGATAAAGGGATAGATTACTTTGTCTCTGATTCCCTGACTCTTCTGTAGCCACGCTGGATGTGTTTGTGGGACAGGCGGGAAACAAGGCTAAAAAGGGGCAGAAGGACCAAAAGGTTCTAACCTTTTGGTGAAGGACCTTACGTACTAATATAAGGAACTTAAATTTTATCATGAAAGGTATTGGAGTATGGTAAGCTTGAGGGTGAGGAGTGACATGATCAGATTTGTATTTTATTAAGATCATTCTAGAAATAGTATAGAACTACTTTGAGATGTCTGACTAGATGGTGATATCATTCACTAAGGGAACATAGGAGGACCAGATTGGGAAGAAAGGTTTTGAGTTCAAATTTTTCATGTGTTGAACTTGAAGTGTGTATTTGTAACACACAAACTTGGTGGCTTTAAACAACAGAAATTTGTTGTCTTACAGTTTCATAGGTTAGAAGTAAGAAATCAGAGCCTTCTGGAGGCTCTAAGGGTATATCTGCTCCATCCCTCTTTCTTAGCTTCTGGTAGCGGTTGGCAATTATTGGTATTCCTTGCCTAGTAGAGTGATCACTCCAATCTCTGCTTCTATGTTCATATCATCTTTGTGTATGTTGCCATCCTGTCCTCTTATAAGGATAAGGGCTCATCCTAAATTGAGAGTGATCTCAAGATCCTTAATAACATCTGTCTTAGTCCATTTGGGCTGCTATAACAGAATATGGACTAGGTGGCTTATAAACAACAGAGCTTTATTTCTCACAGTTTTGGAGGTTGGGACGTCCAAGATCAACATGCTTAGAGATTGTGTCTGCTGAAGGCCTGTTTCCTGATTCATAGATGTCACTGTGTCCTCACATGGTGGAAGGAACAAACCAATTCTCTTGGATCTATTTTATAAAGGCACTAATCCTGTTCAAGAGAACTAATCATGAATCGTGACAGCTAATCACCTATCACTTCCTTCTATGATGTGAATGTGTCCCCAAAAATTCACGTTTGGAAATTTAATCTCCAATGCAACAGCATTGGGAGGTGTTGCCTTTTGAGAGCTGTTTAGGTCATGGGGGCTTGGCATTCCTCCCCTCAGGATGACAAGGTGTTCAAGGTAACATCCTGGAAACAGAGACCAGATCCTCATCAGACAACTGAACCTGCTTGGACTTCTCAGCCTCCAGGACTGTGAGAAAATAAATATTTGTGCTTTATAAATTACTCACTCTCAGATGGTCTGTTATAGAAGCACAAAATGGACTAAGTCAGCTTCTAAAGGCCCTACCTCCTAATATCATCACACTGGGGGCTAAGATTTCCACATGTGAAATATTCAGAGGAGACACAAACATTCATTCTATAACAATCTGCAAAGAATCTGTTACAAAGTAACACCACATTCACAGATACTGGAGGTTAGGACTTGGATATGCCTTTTTGCAGGGCACTATTCAAACCACTGCAAAGTGAACAAAGGTATAAGTGCCTTCAAAATCTGACTCATACTCCAGCCCTGGGGACCTCTGTTTTGTGCTTCCAAATGCTAATATCATGCAACAGTCAAAAGAAAGAGCAAAATTAAAGGCTGTGATGTATGGCAGAAAGAGCAAAGACTAGTCAGATGGACCTAGATTCAATACTGGCTCTTTAGGAGTTGAAAAGATGGTCAGCCATTTAACCTCTACAAGCCTTGATTTCTTCATTTGTAAAAGAGGCATTGCCAGGCACAGAGTTGACTTTAAATGTCATTATTTCAGGGGAAAAAAAGCTGACGATAGTACATTTGAAAATAACCCACGTTAAAGTGTGGTCATGTGAGTGAATTCGATCTCTTTAAAAGAGAATAGAAATTGGTATTAAGAATAGTGGGATGTCCTGTCAGAGATGGACATCAGCGATGAGGAAAGAATCCAAGAGAAGGTGATATTCAGACAGCCAAAGGTGCATTTGGTTTCAGGAAAATTGGCTACCAGATATCTCACCACCTAAGTGGGAGGGAGGTTGGCAAAATCAAGTCAGGGCTTAGAAATTGGGATACTGGGCAGATTTCTAAGATATCTATTAAGTTTAATTACTGTGCTAGACATTGGAGATTAAACGATGAGTAAGACACCTACCTTCCAGATAGAACACACCATCTTTTGAATGAAATCAGCAGATAGACAAGATAAAAATATAATGCAATCTGAAGTGCTAGAAAAGACTAGGCACAGAGTTAAGGAACAGATCTGTGGGAGCCTCTGAAGCCTTTAGAGAAAATATGACGTTTGAATAGATTCTTGAAGGATGAATAAGAGTGTGCATGCGAGGGAAGAACTTTCCCAGCAGAGAGAAAAATGCAAAGCTTAGGAATTAAGAACTAGAAGATAGGAACTCAGAATCAGTTAAAGGCCCAGTTGTGCAAACTGATCAATGAGACCACAGGGAGAATATTAACACAGAGCCTTACTGCTGACTCCTGCATCATTGGGCTTTAACTTAGAATTTTCCTGCCTAAAATGCATGTTTGTCCCACAGACTCAGAGAGGAGTGAGTCTAGAGATATGAGTCAAGTGGTTCCAGCACTTGGGAAAAAAGAAATGCAGAGAGACTGATGACCAGCTTGATACTGACTCCTACTGAATTAGACAGTACTAGGGCCCAAAGGCGCTTATTAGAAGTGATTCAGCTACATGAGGAACAGTTGCTATTGACTTCACTGCATTTTTTTTTTCAGCTAAAATAATTATTGGATTATATCTACAACAGGGAACAATGAATGTCTACTCAAGTAACTCGTACATCTGAGTGGCTTCCCGGTGTTCAGTAAATGTCCGTTCAATTAGGTTCCCAAGGATATACATGGTAACACTATCTCCAACACCAAATGAAAAATCCATCCCCGGTATCGCAGGATAAAAACATCAGACTTCATAGGCCTCCAAAGTCAAGCAGCCCGAAGGATTCAACGTCCTCCTTGAGGACTCTCAGTCTTCAAGACTCCAGCCACCTAAGTTACCACGTGTTCACTTCTGCCCACGCAGTCACCACGCCAGTCCGCGTCCACTTGTGGTCTCGATATCGGCCCCTCCCACCCTAGCCAAGGAGACCTTGGTCCGAGACACAAAGAGAGCGTCACAGCTCGGGATGGCACCGACCTTTCAGCGATGGGGAACAAAGGGGGAGGGGAGAAGCGTCCTCGGTTTTTGAGGGTGCCCTTTCTGAGGAATCTGCAGGCGGCCCGAGGTGGCGCGGAATCCCCATAGGCCCCTTCTGGCCTCTGTGCAATACAACGAGCCCCAGGCCACGGTCCTAGGTGCAGGGGCCACGGCAGAGCCTGAGCGCGCAGGGCTGGGATGCGGGTCGTCAGAGATGCGGGCTGGGGAGGGGAGGGTGTGAGCAGCGGGTCCCCCTAGTCCCCGCCAGGGCGCAAGCGCAGGCGCGCGGGGTGCGGTCGCGGAGGGGCGGGCACGGCCGGGCGGGGAGCGCGGCGGCGGCGGGCGCGGGAAGATGGCGGCGGCGGCGGCGGCGGCGGCGGCTGCTGAGCAGGTCTGTGAGCACCGCCGCGGCCGCGGGCTGGAGGAGCGGGGAGGCCGGGTCCTGCCGGCTAGACCCGCGGGAGCGCTGGCCGGGGGTGCGGGGCGCGCGGGCCGTAGGGTCTGGGTTCGGCGGGGCCGATCGGGGCGGGGCGGGAGGAGCTGTCCCACGCCGAGGATGCTGGCACAAGCTGGGGACCAGGAGCCAGGGGCGGCCTCGGCCCGGCCTGGCCTGGCTGACCCTCGGAGGGGGTGAGGAGGGGTCTCCGTCCAGAGAGCCCGGGAGGCGGTCGAGCCAGCCTGGAAGCCTGCGCTGGGACGTGCCAGGGACGTACCCCGTTCAGCCGCCAGCAGAGATTTGGATAAAAATAACCACAGCCCCAGGGAGAAGGCGCCCCTTACACTTGCCAAGAAACGGGTCAGCTGTTGCCCGTTGCCCGGGTGTCAGCTTGTCATCTTTTTTTTTCTTTCTGCCATCTCCAATATGCAGACATCCCAGATTTCCCCTCCCGCTTTGGTTTTTGAAGATTTAGTCACCAGTCTAAAACTGTCTCCTGTTCACTTTTAAAAATGATTTATCCAAGATTTCCTGACCTGCATTGTAAACTTGTAACTTAGAGTGGTTTAAAAGGTTCCTCATCCCCCCAAAATCTAGTTATACGTATGCATACATGTACATGCATATGTGTGTGTGTATTAATATATACATACACGTAATCGCCAGGTGATTTATTATAATACAAATAATTGTCAGTAACTTTCCCCCTTACCTAACTTACTTTTCCTTTGAACAATTATAGTAGTTTATCTTGAAAAAGTCTCATTCTAAAACATTGTTGAAAAAAATGAGTCAAGTTTTGACCTTTGGAACGATTTTCTTAGATAATTAACTTTTTAGAGACCTATTAGATATATGTCACTGGAGGGCTCATTCTGAAGATAAAAGACGTAAAATCTGCCTTCAAGGAGCTTAAAGTCATACAGCCAAATACATGCAGAAAAATCAGCTAAAGACAATAGGCAGGCTGCAGATTTGTAACAGTAAAATAAAACGTAGAGAAATGAGTGAAACTGAAAGGAGACAAAACTTCTTGGAGTTGTTGGGATTTAAATTGTGCCTTGGCTTTCCTCATTTCCCGCCTAAGTTATCAGCTTCTGTTTCACATGATTCTTTTTCCATCTGGTTCTGTTTTTGCTTTACACATAAGTAGGGCAGTCTGATCCATTACTCAGTCTCCAAATTTACGCATTACGTCTCCAGCCCTGAACTTAACTGAATTTTCCATAGTCATCTCAAACTCAAAAATGTTCAAAACTGGACTCTGTCGTACTTACTATTAAAAAGGCTACAACCATCCATTCACTTGTTTAACCTAGCCAGAAACTTAGGACCAACGCCAGTTTAAGGGAGCTGAGAAGGACCTGCACTTGGTTTAATGTTCTCGTGTCCTGGGCTTGAGATTTAAACAGTGAGCCCCACATTTTCGTTTCTGCCTGGGCCCCACAAATTATATAGCCAGTCCTATTTGAGAATCATCTTCGACCCCTTTGTGCCACACTCATATCCAAACAATCACGAGATCCTGACAGTTCTACCTCTTGACACCTTTCCCCAGACTTCAGCTTCAAAGTCAAACCTCAGTCAGTACCTCATTGGGACTCTTAGAGAAACCTGCTGTTGATATCTTCATCTCTAGGCTCTTCAGTTCCAGTTCATCTCTTTTTGGAGTGATTTTGCTACAGTGCAAATCTGATTGTATAGGAAACCTATTTTAACTCTTCAGTAGTTCCCCTTTGCCTTCAGGATAAAGTCCATTGTTCTTGTCATGGTATTTATGTTGCTTACTGGCCTCTAAGCACATCTCTCACTGTATTTCTTGCTTCATCCCTACACCTATCCTTCTCACCATCCACATAAAGTGACCAAAATTAGTTCTCCCAGAGATGGTTGCCTCTCAAAGTCTCCATGCTTCTTCCTCTGCCTAGAATGACTTTCTCAGCTCTTTTGCCTGGTTAGCTCCTGTCCATCCTTCAAGAGTTAACTCAACCTTCAGCTTTTCTTAGAAACTTTCCCTGATGCCCTTGCTTGCTAGGTGGAGATGCGTTCCTCTTCTGTACCCTTTCCGTATTGTATGCATTGCTCCACTACAGCACTTGCCATGCTGCGTGAACTGTTAGTGACCTTGTCTGTTTACCTGACTGGCCTGTAATTAAGCTCCTTAAGGGTGGACACTATGTTCATCCTGGTAGCTTGGAGCACCTGGCTTACAGTAACTATTCATTAAATGTTAAATGCATCAAGATGAAGACAGTAATGTGCATGGTTTGGCAGAGAAGAGTAAAGACTACATCTCAGGAGGGATGAATTTTGTCCTTTCTCTCTTTTATGTGGACCTATATTTAAACTTTGGCTAACACTTTTAAGTTGCCCATCTGTTAGGGCTGTCAGAAGCCTGAGGTTCTTTTTTGGAACCTGACTACAAATTCAGTTAAGTCTTCTCTTAAAGTATCTTCTTAATCTCTCCTTTTTCATCCCACTTTAGTTTGGGTCCTCTTACCTCAATCCTCCATTATTACAACATCCCCAGCAGCCTACTTACTGGTACTGCTCTTTCTTCTCTCTCCTACAAATGCCCACACATTTAACATTCTGAATTTGTGCTCAGAAACCTCCAGTGACTCCCAGTTAAATAGAACATAAAGACTAGCATTTGTACCCTGCTGTCCAAGAACCTTCACAACCTGGCCCTACTTTTCCAACTTTCTCTTCCCAGCCTTGCCATATCTGACCCATCTACTTCTCCCCATTTCCCTAACAACTCCAGGTCATCCTGTCTCTCCTCCCTTTGAACTCTGCAGCATGTATTGCCTAGACTATTGATTTTGGCATCTGAACATACAGAGTGCTTTATTGCATTGTTAACTATTTTATGTTAACATGTACACAAATCATATCCGTTGATACATAGAGGATAAGGACCCTTTCCTATAGTTCTTTTGTATTCCTATCTATGGAATTAGTGTTTAAGCATAAAGTGCTTAATACATGTGTATTCAACAACTGAATTTTCTCAGAGCTCTAAGAAATAAGTAGGACAGTATCCATTTCTGCCCATTTCTTTTGTGCTCTTGATATTCAAGATTATTACCCAAAATGTCATTCAACCATAGTCTAGGTCAGAGGTTCTCAAATCATTTTGGTCTCAGGTTCTCTTTACACTCTTAAAAAAGAGAGGATTCCAAAGAGCTTTGATTTATGTGGATTATATTCATTGATATTTACTATAGGAGAAGTTAAAACGGAGAAATTTTTAAAGTACAGAGCTATCAAGCATACATTCCATTGAGTGATGATGCCATCACATTGGTCATGTAGCCTTTACATTCATGGGCCTAGGAGAGTAAAAACAGCAAACAGTATTTCAGTGTTATTTCGAAAATACAGCCCCCCAAAGGGTTCGTGGAACCCTCCCAGGACTCCCCACCCTGCATTTGAAAACTACTGATCTAGGGTAATGTGAGCTCTAGTCAGTGAAATAATAAGTAACAAACTGTGTCAGCCTTTCCAGTCTTATTTTCATATAAATGAAAATATATACCGTTGTCCCTCAATATCTATGGGGAATTGGTCTCAGGACCCCCAAAGGATAGCCAAATCCATTGATGCTCAAGTCCCTTACATAAAGTGGTGTAGTTTTTGCATGTAACCTCTGCATATCCTCCTGTATACTTTAAATCCATCTGCAGATTACTTACAACACTGAACACAATGTAAACACTATGTAAATAGTTGTTTCACTGTATTGTTTAGGGAATAATGACAAGAAAAAAGTCTGTAATGTTCAGTTCAGTACAAATGCAACCATTCACTTTTTTTTTTTTTTTGAGACGGAGTCTTGCTCTGTCGCCCAGGCTGGAGTGCAGTGGTGCGATCTTGGCTCACTGCAACCTCCGCCCCTCCAGGTTTAAGCAATTCTCTGCCTCAGCTTCCGGAGTAGCTGGGATTACAGGTGCGTGCCACCATGCCCGGCTAATTTTTTTGTGTTTTTAGTAGAGACGGGGTTTCACCATCTTGGCCAGGCTGGTCTTGAACTCCTGACCTCGTGATCCACCCATGTCAGCCTCCCAAAGTGTTGGGATTACAGGCATGAGCCACCGCGCCTGGCCCCAAATATTTTTGATCACAAGCTGTATGCTTTGACAGTGGGACTGTTGAAAGCAGAGAGGAAAAATATCAGATAGTGACCTTGAAATTTCTTCTATACTCTCCTTCTAAGCACAGTTATGCCCTTACTTAGAACTGCAACTCAATGTGACTTGCAGTTTATTCATGGAAAATGTGTCAGTAACCAATTCAGCTTGCTATAGGTATGAATTTGCACCTAATAGTTAAAGGCACCAAAACGAGAGGGTATAGCTGTTCCATTATGTTGTATTTAATTTTTAGCAAAGTTCCAATGGTCCTGTAAAGAAGTCCATGCGTGAGAAGGCTGTTGAGAGAAGGAATGTCAATAAAGAGCACAACAGTAACTTTAAAGCTGGATACATTCCGATTGATGAAGATCGTCTCCACAAAACAGGGTTGAGAGGAAGAAAGGGCAATTTAGCCATCTGTGTGATTATCCTCTTGTTTATCCTGGCTGTCATCAATTTAATTGTGAGTATATTGTAAGAATACTCATTTTAATTGCCATGGGGAATTTTTTATCTGCTTTATAGTGAAATCATAGACTTTATTTTCTCCTTTTCTATACATGTCTTGTCTCTTATTGAATTTTAATGAATACTTTATACAAAAACTAGTGTGCTAATATTTTCGTATATTAATTTCATTTACAAAAAAAATGTGCATGGGTTTATCCCGTTAATGGACTCAATTTTTAGCAAGGGTAGAATTGTGAGGCTCCCAGCTAGCTCAATCAGTAGACCATGAGACTTTTAAGAAGGATAGGATCAACTCAATAGAAGAGAACTTTGCCAAGATGATTTTATTGCTTTCACATCTCCCTAAAAATATAATCCTTTCTGTTTTCATTTAACTTTTCATACATTTAATGTTGCCTCTTCAGCTGGATTTTAAAATTTTAAACCCTTTGATGGCATTAAAGATTATATTTTATAGTCCTAACTTCCTGTTGTCAAAGGATGCAAGAATCTGGTAGGCTGATTCACACTGAAGTACTGAGGACCTGATAGGATGCCTTTTCCAAAGATATTTGCTTTTTTAATGAAGAAATCCTTTGAATCTGAAGTTGTGACTATCTGGGGGTTAAATTTGAAACTCTCTGGCATGTGCATGTACAGATATTTTCAGAGGGAATGATTACTGGTATACTTAAGACTGATCATGAACATAGTCTGCAGCAGTTTTAAAGTGATTCTTTTGGTGTTATTTTCTACTTCTAATGCATGCAAGGCAGTCTTTTTGTATTTATGTATGTCCAAAGCACTTCTAATTCTTCACTCAAATCAGAAAGACCTCTTCCTACATATTTCATATTAGATATATAAATTTTTAGTAGGAGCAGAAATTCTGAATGGATTTTATTTTATAAATATATTTTATCAGAGACTTCTGGTCAAGATGGCAGCATAAAGACATTTTTATGTTCTTCTCTAAAGAGCTCATTCCAAAGTAACAATGTCAAGAAACAGAAATATCTTTGAAGAAAGTGGGAAGCAACTGAAATCCTAAACCATAATAAATGACGACACAAAGTAGGAGGAACAATGGCAGATAACTTATCAGAGAGGAGAATCTGCTTGTTGGGGAGGGGATGTTGGTGGAAGTACCTTGTAGAACCCTAAAAAGCCTTGGGAATTAGAAGTTCCGGTACCTTGAAAAGCAGAAGTGAGGCAAGAACTGAAAACAGAGAAGTCATTTGAAAATCTGTATAAGAAGCAGTGAGATCCCTAGGCCTCCTCTCCCTTCCATCCAGCAGTTAGACAGCTACCCCTCCTAATGTCATACAAAACTAGTGTGTCTCTGGACACACTGGACCAGAGAGGATTCTATCTGCCTGAGGATACTGGAGGGTAGGGGTTGGGTTTCCATACTGAAACAGGAAAGTCTCGGTCCTGAGACTCCCTTTCCCACGCTCTCTTTTCCTCATCCTCCACCTCCAGCTCCCTGGCAGCCAGGCAAGAGACAGAAGAGCCTTCTCTGGGATTCCTGATGCATGTAGAAGAAAGATCTGAAGATACTGTCATTTGGCAAGTCCCGGTGAAAAAGCCATCTAATTTCCCTCTTGTGACACCTGTCAGTCACAAGCCCTATCCCTCAAAGAATTTTCTATGAATTCATCACTAAGTATGAATACTGAGCCAGGAATCAATAGGCTTTTGAGGAAAGTGCCAAGAATTGAAAAATGATAGAGATGAAAACACCTAAATCGTGGAAAAAGTAGAAACTCATGGAATAGAGAAAATGCCACAAAAACTACCAAAAAAAAAACCTGAATTCAGTATTTTCAGAGAAATAAGAATATACTGCATCAATGAAACAAGAATAACATGCCATTTGAAAGGCGCAAGCCAGGCACAGTGGCTCATGCCTGATAAAGTGAGACCCTGTCTCTACCAAAAAAAAAAAAAAGTTAAAAGGAACAATTAAGAACTCATAGATATGTGCACACGCACACACACACACACACACACACGTGAATGGGTGGGTGGGTAGATGGCTAGGTAGATAGATAGATAGATACACAGATAGATAGATAGACAGATAGAAGATATTAGAAGATAAAAAAAACTTTTCCAGAAATTTCAACAAAATTAATCAACTCAGGAGCTCTAACATGCTATTAATAGGAGTTTCAGAAAGAGCACAGAAAACACTGGGGGGGAAATGATCAAATACATAAATCAAGAAAATTTCCTAGAACAGATTGAAAACTACCATACTCGGTCCAGCGTAATGCATAAAAAGACACAACAAGGCCATTATTATGAAATTTAAGAAAACCAGTAATAAAGAAAAGATTCTAATATCTTCCAGAGGGGGCAAAAAAACAGGTTGTGTATAAAGAATACAAAATCAGAATGGAATAGGACCTCCCAAAAGCAGCATTGGGACCTGGAAGGCAATAAAGCAATGGCTTTCAAAATTCAGAAAGAAAATAATTTTCCATCTAGAATCGTATACTTAGCCAGTCTAGCAATCAAATGTGAAGCATTATAAAGACATATTTTTGCCATGCACGCTTTCCAAAACATTTTACTTCTCATACATTGCTTAGAAGCCACTGGCGGATGTGCTCTACCAAAAGAAAGATGAGGATACAGGAAACTGGATGTCTATCACAAGAGAAAGAGAAAAGGAAGTTCAGCATGAAAGTAAGGGAAAGTTTATGATTACAGCTGTGCAGGGGGCCCATACAGACCAGTCCAGCCCACACAGACCAAACCAGAAAGATAGAGGTTCCAGAAAGATTTCCCGAGAGAGAAAAATAGAACTAATACATTATCTGAGAGGCTCAGACCTACAGAAAATTGTATTGAGAGATTTTACAGAAATATTGGAGGATTTGAGATTAGATTTTTAAAGAAACTAAGGAAAACAAAGTATTAAACTCTGAGAGACAAGATACAGGAAAGAAACTGCCATTATAGGACATATTTGATTTGGTGATGAACAATATTTACATGGTTGTAATACTGAAAATAATGACCTTGGATTAATTAAAACTTGAGATTAGAGCTGGAAAAGAAAAGAGATATAAATGAGCTAAATTTCTCGTCTGCTAAAATAGAAAATTAATAGATAAAACCTAAATTATGATAAATGAAGAAATAACATGTTTAGAAGAAATATTTGTTAGATATTTTAGAAATATGTTTAGAAGAAATACATATATTTAGAAATAAAGAGATAAATTCTAGATGAAATAACTAAATTTGTTGAAAGTGATTGTTCCTGGGAATGAGATGTAGAGAGGGTAGAAAAAATAAGAAACTATTCTTTTTAAATTATAGACCTTTAGCACATTTTGACTTGTAGCTATTTGCATGTAATACCTTAATAAAAATAAAATTCGTTTTGTTTATAAGTGGAAAATTAATTGATATATTTACCTCACTGATTAAACATTTTAGGAGGTCTTTAACATTTTGGTGATAATATTTTCTATTTGTTTTCCAATTACATTAAATGTATGTGGCCTACCAACAGTGGACTTGTGTTCTTTTTCAGATAACACTTGTTATTTGGGCCGTGATTCGCATTGGACCAAATGGCTGTGATAGTATGGAGTTTCATGAAAGTGGCCTGCTTCGATTTAAGCAAGTATCTGACATGGGAGTGATCCATCCTCTTTATAAAAGCACAGTAGGAGGAAGGCAAAATGAAAATTTGGTCATCACTGGCAACAACCAGCCTGTAAGTTGTCACATTAACTGAAAG
The DNA here is from genome assembly GCF_028878055.3 of Symphalangus syndactylus. Taxonomy (NCBI): domain Eukaryota; kingdom Metazoa; phylum Chordata; class Mammalia; order Primates; family Hylobatidae; genus Symphalangus; species Symphalangus syndactylus. The sequence goes on from NC_072432.2 coordinate 87,015,471, forward strand.
AAATGCGAACAGGAGAGGGGCATTAGAGAAAAATACTTTGCAAAAACCTGGAGTTGATTATTGGAAAGAGATATTTTCCCTTAGAAAAATTAGTATATTTATAATATATCTATAAATGTATGAATATAGTGAATACAGTTTAAAACATCCATAAATATTAATATTTAATAATACTATTGCTTTTATAATCTGTTAAAATTAGATGATTTCTTAATATTTGAGAGTTTGTTCAATGGTAGCATTTTCTATGACAGATGTAATTAGTATGTGAATACATAGGTTACTCTTTTCTCCTCCATATGAGGAAGCATTAAGAAAGCACTTTCCCAGGTGAGAATACTCTGTAGTTTTGGGGGCTCTGGAAGAGAATATGCCAATCTAGTCAGTGGCATCCCATGCCAAGAGTTGAAAACATAGTTTTCAACTGAATAAAACCTCAAGGAGGTATTCTTACCACCACCTGCCTATCTTAGGCCTTGGGCCATGTTCCTCCATGACTCATGCATTTTTGCAGAGCTAATAAGCAAATAAATGTATAAGCCTTCATTCTAAAGAACTCTTCTTCCAAGTGGATGGAGGGAGGACAGAGAGACAGAGTTAAAAGTATTTGAAGTTAGTCTATTATTGTGGTTTTTAAATTTCTGTAATTTTTGCAATTTTTAAAATTATATTGTTCAGGAATTTTGTTTGCAGTCTTCTTTAAAAATATATTCACAATAAACTGTTTTTTTTTTTTTTTTTTGAAGATTGTTTTTCAGCAAGGGACAACAAAGCTCAGTGTAGAAAACAACAAAACTTCTATTACAAGTGACATCGGCATGCAGTTTTTTGACCCGAGGACTCAAAATATCTTATTCAGCACAGACTATGAAACTCATGAGTTTCATTTGCCAAGTGGAGTGAAAAGTTTGAATGTTCAAAAAGCATCTACTGAAAGGGTATGATTTATTGGCTTTGCTTTACTAATGGGAGAGAGTTATTCTCCAGAGTTATAAAGTGGGAGGAGAGTTTATACTGTTTTAAAGTAGTATAAAAGAATATATTCCAGAACACTGGAAAGGATTAATTCTAGATTTGTCATTAACTATCTTGTGTGATCATTATCAAGTCATCTTTATCTCAATTTCCACATCTCTAAAACATTAATAGAAACATTTGACCTTCATATCTCATGACTGAAACTCCTATTTCTCTAGCTCTGATAACAATTCTCACATTAATTTAGAAACTCTTTTTAGTACTTGTTTTTAATTTTCAGATTACCAGCAATGCTACTAGTGATTTAAATATAAAAGTTGATGGGCGTGCTATTGTGCGTGGAAATGAAGGAGTATTCATTATGGGCAGAACCATTGAATTTCACATGGGTGGTAATATGGAGTTAAAGGCGGTGAGTATTCTTTTAAGAGTTTAAGAGAATTATTAGGTTCTTGGATACATAAATCCATATGTGGAATAGTATACAATTATTGAAAATGATATAATTGTCTATTTTTTGACATGGAAAGATGTTCAAAGTGGATTGTGAAGTAAAAGAAAGTCACAAAACAATTTGTGAAATACAATTATTTTTATTTTTCAGAACATGTGTATGTTTATGAAAACCTGGCAGCGTATGCCAGAATGTCAACAATATTTAGCTATGGATAGCAAGATAACAGACTATTTGTTTCATTTTTATTTCCACTACCTGTATTTTCTGTTTCTTTCTCTTTTTCTTTTTTTTGTATAATGATCACTTGTATTGTTTTAGAAGGCAAAAACAAAAAAAACCTTCTAAAAGAGAATTCTGGAAGATCAAAGTAAATATTCATGCCTTGGAGTTGTTGTTTTTAATTAAAGATTTTTCACATCCCTCCCTGAGTTTCATATCCAGTGATGTGAAAAAAAAACAATTAGCAAATTTATAAAATTATTTCATTTAGATATTTTTATTAAAAATGTATTTTTAATCTATTATTAATTGTAAAGGAAAAAGGTTTTTGTCTTTATCGTGGCTGTTGAAAGTGAATTTTCTTTGTGCTTAACAGATTATATCTGAACTTTAACAGGTATGGTATTTCATGTGCCATAAGTCCAAAAACTTTTTAATAGCTCACAATTCTGGTCAAAATATACTTATTCAAAATGCCTTTGGGTACCTACAATATGCCATTTAATTAAAGCGAATTAAATTTGTCTTACCAAGTATTACATGACAAAAAAACGTAAGGACTTGTCATTCTTTCTTATTAAAAAACATTTCAATTTCATAGTTCTTGGGAAAAATACTTTTTAAAAGTAGTTGTTTTACTTTTATAAGCAGTTTTTCCCCCTAGAACACATAATCCCATCTCTAAATAATAAAGATGGACATAAAATGTAATTCTTGCCAGAAACTCAGTTGCCTACTGCGTTAATTTGTATGTATATTGTGGTGTAAGAAGCCACTCTTCTAAGAACATTGTTGGAGAATAGCCACAGTACAACTGCTGTTCTCAGCAGTAGTAAGTCACAGAAGCAAGAGATTCGTTTAGAGACCATTAGCAACTTACCAAACCTTTTATTTTTTTCTACCTGCCACTTCTTGTCCCATTCTACCTTGTAGTTAATATGAAAAATATTTAAATACTTTGAAATATACATATACACATAATCAGTTTCTCCACTGTTAAAGGAAAATAACCTAGTGTTAAACACATAATTAGCTTTATAACTTCGTTAATATCAGTGGTTAGTTCTAAAGTGTATAAGCCAATCATTAGAAATAATTTTATCAGTTAAACTACTTTTTTGAAAAAGCTTTTAAAGAAACAATTTAGGCCAGGCGCCATGGCTTACACCTGTAATCCCAACACTTTAGGAAGCCAAGGCGGGTGGATCACGAGGTCGGGAATTCGAGACCAGCCTGGCCAACATGGCGAAACCGCGTCTCTACTAAAAATACAAAAATTACCTGGGCGTGGTGGCGGGCGCCTGTAATCCCAGCTACCCGGGAGGCTGAGGCAGGAATCGCTTGAAACCAGGAGGCAGAGATTGCAGTGAGCCCAGATCGCGCCACTGCACTCTGGCCTGGGAGACAGAGCAAAACTCCGTCTCAAAAAAAAACAAAACAACAACAAAAAAACACTTTAAAGAAAGTAAAATTAAATGACCACAAGATGGCAGCATTGGAACAAATTGGAAAACTAGTCACTTAAGAATTGCTGTCTATTCCATGTACTACCACTGCATAATCAGTTAGCTATCTCCATTATTTATAATCAATTTTCTCTCTTTGCTTTAAATACCCTCTATAAGCTGATGCCTCCCAAATTTGGAATTGTGCTTTAACCTCTCCTCTGAACTAAGAGTCACATATCTAGCTGCCTACTTACATTATCCATTTTGATAGCTGATAGGCATCTCAAATGTAACAGTTGAAAAGTTAGATTCTCCATCCCCACAAGCATGCATTTCTTTCAGTATTCCTGTACCATTAAATGACACCCATCAGTTCATAGCAAAGCCTTCTGGCTCTACCTTCAGAAGGTACAGAGTCTGGCTGTTTCTCATCACCTCCTCCATCACCACCCTGGTGTAAACTGCCATCATTTCCTGCCTGGATGGTTGGAACAGCCTCCTGGCTGATCTTCTTACTTCCAAATATTCACTCCCATAGTCTGTTTTCTACCCAACAGCCAGAGTGGCCATTTTAAAAAGATCAAGTCATTTCCGTATTCAGAATCCTCCAAATGCTTCCCATATAATTTGGAATAAAATCTAAAGTCTATTCCCTGCCTACATGTCTGATCCTCAGTTATTTCTTTGACTCATCTCATACCAGTTGTTCCCCTCGCCCTCCGTGCTTCTTCCACACTGGCCTCATAGCTGTCCCTGGAATCCAGGCACATCTTCACCTTGGGGCCTTTGCAGACACTGTTACCTCTGCTTGGAGTACCCTTCCTCAGTTACCTAGACAGCTTCCTCCCTCACTTCCTCTAGTTTGTGTTGGAATGTGACCTTATCAAACCACAGGTGGTCCTTCCTGAGCACCCTGTGTAAAACTCAGTCCCCACCTGCTCACTCTCTCTCTACTTATCCTGCTTTATTTCTCCTCATAGCATTTATCCCACCTGATGTCTTATGTGTTTTACTGTTCATTATTTTTAGTGTCTCCCCCTACCCCATTAAAACATCAACTCAATAAAAACTTGGGCTTTGCTTGTTTTACTTACTGTTGTATTCCCCAGCACCCAGAATAGTGTCTGGCATATAGCAGGCACTCAGTAATTATTTGTTGAGTGAATGAAAAGAAGAAAGGAGGAAAGGGAGAAAGCAAGAGAGGCCTAAGAGTCCCTGAAAAGAAGGATTTTAAGGAACTACAATAAAAGAATGTTTCTGGAACAGTGGGGGTGACGAACCTCCAGACTAGAGTGCTTGGTCGTCAAATTATATGGTTTGAATCTTCATTTGCAGTGTTGCAAAAACATTGGAAATTAAAATTAATTCCCTCTAGGAGGAAAAGCCTTTTTTTTTTTTTTTTTGAGACAGTGTCTTGCTCAGTCGCCCAGGCTGGAGTGCAGTGGCGCTATCTCGGCTCACTGCAAGCTCCGCCTCCCAGGTTCACGCCATTCTCCTGCCTCAGCCTCCCTAGTAGCTGGGACTACAGGCGCCCGCCAGCTAAGTTTTTGTATTTTTAGTAGAGACGAGGTTTCACTGTGTTAGCTAGGATGGTCTTGATCTCCTGACCTCATGATCCGCCACTTCGGCCTCCCAAAGTGCTGGGTTTACAGGTATGAGCCACCACGCCCGGCCAGGAAAAGTCTTTTTGTACCCATGATCACAAACTTATCAATCAGTACCTTTGTTATAGTTCTCTTAGGACTTACAAATGAAAATGATCTGAAACTTTATCAACATCAATTTTATTATGCACTTAGGAATTCTGATGTAATTTTAACTAATAATAGAGAAATTATGTTGCAGATTTATTTACATACGTTATGGATATATGAAGCGAAGAAGTCACTTGTTGAATCCTGGTATTTTGTTTTTTATTATTGCTGTTGCTGTTTTGTTTGTGACTTTACTCTTTCTTACTGCTTGCTTTTCTCATTGATATTTCAGTAAGTTTTGTTTGCTGATTTTGTTCTGTACCCACTCATGGAGGTAAATAAATCATATTACTATTCTCCTAATAGGAAAACAGTATCATCCTAAATGGATCTGTGATGGTCAGCACCACCCGCCTACCCAGTTCCTCCAGTGGAGACCAGTTGGGTAGTGGTGACTGGGTACGCTACAAGCTCTGCATGTGTGCTGATGGGATGCTCTTCAAGGTGCAAGTAACCAGCCAGAACATGGGCTGCCAAATCTCAGACAACCCCTGTGGAAACACTCATTAAAAGAACCCCGGAGGTCAACATGTTTATATCTTGACTTGACTTTTTTATGCATGCAAATCATTGTTTTTACAGAGTTTGTGATAACTCATAATTATTTTAATGGCAGAGCACTGCTGTATCTGTTTTATGGTCTACATAGTTAAAATCTTCTCAGAGAGCCTAAATTCTAATACGTTTTATTAATTTACACTAATCTTCATATTTACTGTTCCCTAAAATAATTATGAGAAGCAAATAAAATCAAAATTCATGTTTAAAGAAGTGTTTTTAAAATTCCACTATCCCTTTTCTAAAGGTTAAAGGGCTGAAGCAGCTGTTTAGACTCACTGTAAATAAACTTTGGTAACTCTAATGGGGATAGACCCACTTAAGATATTTAAAAGGTACGGCATCAGTGTTTCATGCTCTGCCTTTTGGCTTCTAAAAGGAAAGATGCAGATTTCTAGTGCATTAAGCCTGAGCCATATTCTCACATGCTAGTGAAGTCATTAAAGAACTTTACATATGTGAGATAGAAACAATGGTTCCTTAGTTTTGCACTAGGAAGAAAATATTTTGTAAAAGAATGTTTATTTAAAATAATGATAACTATCAATTGTTCACAATGTGGTAGAAATGAAAACACCATCTCAGGTTTAACTTTTAAGTAATAATGATAACTATCTTTATTGAGCATCTTCTACATCCTAGGCATTGTCCTAGGCATTGCATGTTTATATCCCCAATTCTCACCACAACCCTGCAAGTAGGTGGTATTATCCAAGTTTTACCCATTAAGAAACTGAAGATCAGAGAAGTTAAGAAACTTGCCCAACATCACATAGTAAGTAGCAGAGTTGGGAATGGAATTCAGGCATGATTCAAACCTGGATGTAGTTGATTCCAAATGCCATGTCGTTTTCACTATCTGCACTGACTTTTTAATTATTTAAAACTCTAAAAGATGAACAAAGGTAAACTTAAACTTACCTAAGAAGATGAGAATCAAACAAAACAGATATGCTTGCTCTAGTTAAAAAGAAAATAAATCTCATGTCAGACCCAGAAAGGACCAATCACTGTCCGATTGTAAGCTATGTTGGGCCAATTCCAAAATATTATACAATGGAGAGGTCAAATTTACCTACTTGTGAGTTACCTCAGTTTCCCAACAGTGGACCTTGGCACACTGGAGTAACAATACATAACAGAGTTGCCAAGATATTTATCCCCTCAGCACTCGGGGCAACACAGTGGAAAGTGGGGAGGCCATAGACCCAAACAAGTTCTTTGGGCCAGGCATGGCCTGGTAAGTACACGATGCCTTGAAAATAAGTCCAGAAGCACTGGACTAAAGAGTGCTAATGCAGGAAATAATACACATCATTTTTAGGTAAGGATAGTAATTTATCTCTGCTCCTAATATTACTAGCCCATTGTAATTATTTATAACCCTCAAGCAAGTTGATTTTTAATATATTTGATTGGAAAAGAACTCTGATATTATTAAGACTCACACAGAATCAGGGACAGGGCCCCCAAAGGAATTTGCTGTAAAATAGGCAGTAGAGATGTGGCATGGGCCCAACCCTGCATTCAAGTGTAACAGCATTCTGTCAGGGTCTCTTTGAATTGTGCACATAAGAAAACCAATACCAAAAACAATTTGTATTCAATATTGTCACATTTCTCTCTGGTAGAAAAATCAAATACCTTAGAGATTATGAAATCATTAAATTATGCTGAAATTGGATTGACTTACTACCTAACACTGAGTGCCGTTTTTAAATGAAAAGAATGAGATTTATAACCTCTTGAGTGTTATTGTGGTGATATTTGAACTCATTTGAATATTCAATATTACTTAATACCTGAATTATATTCAGAAAAAAAATGCCGAAATTTTTTTCAGATGGCCCTTAAATTAAATTGCATATTCATTACTTGTCTGCTCTATTTAGATTTATTTTAAAAGTTTATTTAAGTAAATATTTTTATAAAAACCAGAAAACACTATATTACAAAATATTATTTATTAAATGTAGTTCATGAAATAATCTATTTTTACTCTTTTTTGGGAAATACTTGTGTTTTTGATACATCTCCATGAAGTGCTTTTGACATGAGAGGCTATTTTGATGTTTTTATACAACTGATGGTTAACAGCCATGGCATTCTATGATACTTCACAGGTAGTCTTGGCTTTTTCCCTGAAATGTAGACTTGGAAAATCTATTAGAAAGCAGAACGGGGCAAACTCACCATTTTACTTATGGCTTTTTTAATTTTTAATTTTTTATTTTTTATTTATTTTTTTGAGACGGAATCTCGCTCTATCATCAGGCTGGAATGCAGTGGCACAATCTCGGCTCTCAGCTCGCTGCAACCTCTGCCTCCCGGGTTCAAGTGATTCTCCTGCCTCAGCCTCCCAAGTACCTGGGACTACAGGCATGTGCCACAACGCCCGGCTAATTTTTGTATTTTTAGTAGAGATGGGGTTTCACCATGTTGGCCAGGATAGTCTCGATCTCTTGACCTCGTGATCCGCCTGCCTTGGCCTCCCAAAATGCTGGGATTACAGGTGTGTGCCACCGCGCCTGGCCGGCTTATTTTTATTCACAGTAAACCTTCAACAACTCATTCTCTCCACCAGATGGCATTTTTCTGTAAATGAAATGCTGACTTCGCCTCTTCCTGCTGTACGCTCATCCCTGCACTGAGCACAGATATGACAAGCAGTAGCCATGGAGGAGGTGGGTGACAAAGATGGGATCCCGGGAGGGAGCGCAGGTACATGCTAGTTTCAATTACCACAGTATTCTAGAGGCTGGCTGCAATGACAAGGGGGGCAAATGAAATCAATGCAAGATTTCTTAGAGAATAATGGGCAGACGGAAAAATGTAAAACAACACAAAACAGGGACTGCTGGTAATATTTTAAAATATACTTATTTGTCTTCTTTTTGCATTATGAAAAAAAATAAATTTTGTGTAATAATTTTGATGATGAAAGGTGGAAGTTCTACCTAGATTTGAATGAGTGTTTTTTTAAGGGAATGAGAATGTCATGGTGCTAAACTTGATAAATAAGAGATCATTGAAATGCTGAAAATTTTAGCAGTCTTCTTAAAAGTATTGAGGGGGCAAAAATCACCAATTACGCTATACAAAAAGAAGCCTATAAATGTGTTTCACATTGCTAACTTGAGTTTCAGTTGATTCAGTTTGTAATAACTAGTAATGAGCTTCTGTTTACAATAAAAATTCTGTAAATTGCTTGCTGTTAATTTTTTATTGGTTATATATTAACTGTTTTCTACTTAGTCATGCAAAAGTGATGAATTTAAATATGGCTTGAGAATGGGACACTGTCAGTATTTATGTAATCTCTCTGGACTCCTAGAACTCAAAGTTAGAAAGTTGTACATTCCCAGTTTTGAATGCCCTCCTCTCTGTGCATTGCAGAAGGCCTCTCTCCAGTGGTGCTTCCCTGGTGTCCTAGGGGAAAGTGCACACTGTCACCATGGCAGGAGGCCAAAGCCGGAGATGAAAGGGTGAGGGCTGGCCACTGGGCAGCCTTGATGGCAGAATGGGTGGAGCCTCAAAGGTTCAGGTCTTAAATCCTTACCTGGCTTGATCCAGATATCTACCCATTTGAAAACCACTTAGGATACGAAGGTATGTCTTAGAAGCAATATTACTTTCCAGGTCTTGTCCTTACCCGAGATAGCCTTTGTTGCTTTTTTCCTTCAGTTTTGCCACCCTCTCTTACTTTTATGTATAAATGAACTCTTCGTTTCCTTTCTTTAATACTTTGTTTTTTTCTGCTGCCTTCTTCCTGTCTTTCACTTGCTGACACACAAATGTACACAACCAGCATTTCTAACTGCTTCCTCATACTTCAGCTTGATTATGTCCCTTTTGAAATTTACATTTTGCCTAATTGTTTCCAGTTTCCCAAGCAACTTTTTCTGGAGTTCTCAGTGGTTCCTTAGCTAATACATATAAATTTATAAATAGTATAATTTTTTAACAAATTAATACCTTTCGCTTTAAGATATAAGATTGTCCTTGTCTAGCTGTTTTGAACTCAAACCTAACATGTATAAATCTCTTCAGCTTAAAAAGAACCAGGGCAATTTTAATTCATGTCCCCTTAACAAAACGTATTTTTCAACCATATCTTTCTCTTCAGCACTACAAAGTAATGTACCTGTGAATGGTGACTATATTTTTTTGTTGCTGATTTTGTTACATTAGCTTGGTGCACCATTGTATATATAATGATCTCAGCTTTGAATGTAGAAAAAATATCTTTCTTCCTGGGCAAATCAATTCAATTTCTAGTATTGCATAAGAAGCACACTGTAAAAATAAATCACTCCTCCATGCTGTAGGGCACCTTTGCTGTTCATGGCCATGTGTACCTGAATTTAAATACCCTTGAAAATATGGGAGGATTGACCTTGTATGAAACAAAAGTTTTAAAGTTACATTGTAAATTTCATTCACTTCACTCCGTGCGTTCATTTACACATAACAACCCAGTGACAGACTGCAGACTATTAAAAATGTAAAACATTGGATAGATAGATAGATAATCTTCCTTTTTTTGGGAGTTCAGAACAGATACAAAGCAAAACAATAGCAATGCTGAGTGTTACTAATGTGTATCAGTTCCTTCAGTGTTTACTGAAAGATTTCTGTAAAAATAAACACAAATATGGAGGCTAAAGCAGGAAAAATAACCAGGCCATAGGATGTGAGATGAGTTTGGAAGGATACACAAGACTGTGGCTGGCCGGGTGCATTGGCTCACACCTGTAATCCCAGCACTTTGGGAGGCTAAGGTGGGCAGATCACCTGAGGTCAGGAGTTCGAGACCAGCCTGACCAACATGGAGAAACCTCATGTTTACTAAAAATACAAGTTAGTCAGGTGTGGTGGCACATGCCTGTAATCCCAGCTACTCGGGAGGCTGAGGCAGGAGAATTACTTGAACCCGGGAGGCGGAGATTGTGGTGAGCTGACATGGCGCTGTTGTACTCCAGCCTGGGCAACAAGAGCGAAACTCCATCTTAAGACTGTGGCTAAGAGGAAAAGGCATTGAACTTGGAACTGGGAATGAACTGAAAGTGAATTTCAGTATGTGATATGCATAGATCATTCTTTGCACAAGCCACATCCTGTAGTGGCTCCACATGAACTTATCAAGTTAGGTCATAAGTTTACCTAGATAATACAGTCTTTGAATACCAACCTGAGGGATTTGGACTATAGGCAATAAGGAGCCCTTTGAGGATTTCAAATGAAGGAATAATATAGGAAATACTTTATTGTAGGAAAATAATCCTTTGGAGTCACCTAGGACAAAAAAGGAAAGTCAAGAGGCAGAAGCAAGAAAATCAATTAAGCCATTTTAGTATTTCAGACTGCAGTGATGAAAACTAAACTGAGTGCCATTAGAACAGAAAGGAAGGGACAATTTCTTGGAAACTCATATACTCAATAATGTGATTATTTGTACACACAGTGGTTTCGTTTTTGTTTTTGTTTTTGAGACGGAGTCTTGCTCTTTCACCCAAGCTACAGTGCAGTGGCGCGATCTTGGCTCACTGCAAGCTCTGCCCCCCAGGTCACGCCATTCTCCTGCCTCAACCTCCCGAGCAGCTGAGACTATAGGCGCCCGCCACCACGCCCGGCTAATTTTTTGTATTTTTAGTAGAGACGGGGTTTCACCGTGTTAGCCAGGATGGTCTTGATCTCCTGACCTTGTGATCCGCCCTCCTCGGCCTCCCAAAGTGCTGGGATTACAGGCTTGAGCCACCGCACCAGGCCTCACACAGTGGTTTTTAAGTGGAATTTAGTTTAAAACAAATCACAAAAATTACCCATTTTAAAAATTATTTTCAGCCATTGTAATTTGTACACACTTCTTTTTTAAAAACTTTCAATTTCTTCTCAAAAATTTTTGGTACAAAAGATACTCAATGTTTCTGTATTGTATTACATCTTCATGGTTCAGAGCCAGAAAATGTATTTGATAACATATTATGTTGTGTATATCTAAATGATTTCATAATGATTTTAAAAGTCACAAAAGCCACACACCAAAACTTGTATTTCTTCTAGTCATGAAAAATAAGAGCCTCTTTTGTGAGTTGAACTTTTTACTCACAGAGTTATGGAGGGTCACGGTTTAGTGTAACTGGTTGTCATTTATGTAATAAACCACATGGTTGATTACGATGTTGTAGATAAGCATAATAGACTTTGCTCTGTATTAATGGCCTGCAAAGAAACAGAAAAGTCTTTAATCTTGGCAAGGTTTCATTCATCCCAAAGCACACTGCAGAGTGAAAAATACTGGAAAAGCAGATGCAGAGGTGAGGCCTAAGTGAATATGTATTTTCTGAAAAATCAGGGGAGTCCTTTCTTTAAAATGTGACATAAATGTAATTTTATACTATGGCTATTTTATTTTGGTAGCTACATTTTCATGCCCCAGTAAGAAATCAAACATTCGCTTAAACTGGCAACCAAGACAAGATAACTTTCCTAAATCTTAAACTGAAAATTAAATTTTCTGCTTATTGCTGTTAGTTTTTATATATTATTGTGAATAAGTCAATTCATTTTCCTTTTTCCAGGCATTATGAAAAACCTCTATTTCAGAGTCATTACCATAGTTATAGGTCTTTATTGTACTGGAATAATGACAAATGCATCAAGAAAAAGCAATATTTTATTCAATTCTGAATGCCAATGGAATGCATATGTTCTGACAAATTGTTCTTTTACCGGAAAGCATGATATACCTGTGGACATATCACCGACAGCAGCCACTGTGGATGTAAGTTTCAATTTCTTTAGAGTTCTCTTACAGTCTCACACGAAAAAAGAAGAGTGGAAAATAAAACATCTGGACCTCAGTAACAATCTCATATCAAAAATAACCTTAAGCCCTTTTGCATATTTACATGCTTTGGAAGTGTTAAACCTCAGCAACAATGCCATCCAGTCCCTCTCATTGGATCTACTCAGTCCTAAGTCCTCATGGGTGAAACGCCACAGAAGCAGCTTCAGAAACAGGTTTCCATTGTTGAAGGTGCTCATTCTTCAAAGAAATAAACTCAGTGACACTCCCAAGGGTGAGTACAATTTTAACTAGACAGAGAAACAATGCTTACGTGGAGTTGTTTCATGTTCATAACAATTCCACATTTGTTTTCAGCTTCAAGGAGACAGCTGAAAGTAAAGCAATTTGATCAGAGCACATATAATAATGTTTCTTAGTGGCATTGGAAGTTATAGTGTGCGGAATTTACAGCTAATGAAATTTAGTCTCCCATTAGTACATCTGACATTAATGTTATGTGCAGTTATTGAGACACTAGGAAGTATTTAAGTGCTAAATAATAATGAGTGATTCTAAGTTACCTACTTTGATTATCATGTATTTGTTAATATAGAAAAGCACTGAGCAATAACTAGTTCAAATACATTTAATATGTAATGCAATTCAAATTAAATGTTGCCATATTCATAATATTTTTCTTCTTTGAGTACATTTTGCCTCAGTCTATCTAGTTGTCCTCCAAACGTACAGCAGAAGTATCCTAATATTATATATTGGTATGTAAACCTTCTGATTATCAAGTCAAAATCAGAATTCCTTATCCTAGTTTCTAACAGGGTACTCCAAGTAGCCTCCAACTATCATAAATTCTCATCTGACATTCAATAGTCTACATATTGGAGTTCCTTAATGGATACACCAATGTTTTCTTTAGAAAATACATCAAGTTCGTAAAGCAAAACTTCCTTTGCCCTTTTTATATTCCAGAGTGCTAGACAATTAATTTCCTTTCCTTGTTTGTTTTCAGGCTTGTTCACTCTTTGCTAAGCACCTACTTTATATAAGACATTATGCAAAAAAAAGTATAAGGTTATTGTTCTCTTTCTCCATTCCAAGTTGTGCATATTTGGTTTTTCTTATTATCCAATTCTGACATTTCATGTTTTTATTTTCATGCTCTTTCTCTAGCTTTGTTTTAAGCATCATTTTGGCAATAATAGCCTAGCAGGTATAGGAATTATTACAGTCACCATGTCAGCAGAATTGTTTGAGAAGGGTGGGAGTCTTATCTCCCTGACCTTCTCCATAAAAATAGTGTGTCATATTTTCAGTGTAAATGAATTGTATTTTATTTTATTTTTATTGTATTGTTTTTATTACAAGAATACCTGTTACTTAGAGAACATTTAACAACTGAAGAAAAATTTAAAGGGAAAAATTAAAGTCATTCATGTTATATATATTCTTCAAGTTTATTATTTATGCCTATTTGTGCCTTTTTCTTTCAAAATTGGATCATACTGTCCATATTTCTAATTTGTATTTTCATATCATAGAATATTTTAATGTCTTTATATAATTAAGCAATATCACAAATATTTCAAATAGTTGGTTTTTATATATGCATATATCATAATTGGTTTAATCAAGCACTAGGTTATTTCCGGGTTTTGTTTTTTGATGGACATCATTATACCTACATATATCCATGTAATATAACAAAATTTTTTAACTGGTATGGTAGATGTGAATCTCAATCCACAAACTCAAGTGTACTAGAGATATAACCTTCTATTGTCTGTAGTAACATAATTTCCGATTCTGAGCCCCCATTAGGAGGAGTCGTAGGGATATTTAACATCAGTCTTTCATCAGCTTTCCTCTGCCTTTGCGTGGATTTGTACCCAGCTTGAGAATCGTATACTCTAACAAGGCATCGAGGTGTGAGCATTCCCTACCCCTGCTACCCAGAGAATGTTTCTTTTCAGTCTCTTCAGTTTGGAGAAAATTTCTTCTCCCTTTTTTTTTTCTTCAAAACCCTCTGTCTGGAAATCATTTTCTTCTAAAGGTTTAGGGTTTTGGAAAACAAAAGCCAGAAAGACTTGTAGACTCAGCTACTTTCTGCCTTGCCATGTGCCTTCCCTGGGACAATGAACGTGGAGCCTACTTTCTGTGTGAATGGAGAGAAAGAGCAAGAGGAAAATATAGGGAGGTAAGAGATTAACATGTCAAAATATTACCCCACCACAAGAGTAAATAGGGAAGTGCTGAGTTTCTCTCCTTAAGGCAGATGAATTCCCCTGAGCTAACTAGGGGTTAGGACTAATACAGTTCCACTTAAAGACCAAATATCCCTATAAATGCAGATACAGATCCGTCTTCTTTTTTTGAGTTAAACTTTTGCCTCCCAAAAGATCAAGAAAAATGTTCAACTTGAAGAGCAGGGGGAAAAAAGAAGTGAAGTGAGCCAATTCTATATCTGAAATTCTATTAAAATTCTAGCAAATGAAGCCATAGAGAGATGAATGAAAAGAGATAGACGTTGGAAGTTCAGTGTAAGGCATGAATCTGATTGGATATAATTCAGAGTCCTTTTATCCATCGTATTTTGTGATTTAAATTATTTTCCCATAATCATCATATTAGTTTTCACTAGGTTGAGTCTCCTGTAACAACTTTTCCTATTTTATGATTCTGTGACTATGGCTGGGTTGCTCTGACTTTGAAATCCCATTTTGAGGGGAACTGCTGGTAAGAGAGAGATGCTGCCTCAGCCTCGCGGGTAGCTGGGTTTACAGGCATGTGCCACCACGCCTGGCTAATTTTGTATTTTTAGTAGAGATGGGGCTCCTCCATGTTGGTCAGGCTGGTCTCGAACTCCTGACCTCAGGTGATCCACAGGCCTCAGCCTCCCAAAGTGCTGGGATTAGAGCATGAGCCACCATGTCCGGCCTCAAGTTATTTTTTAAAATGTTCAACAACTATTGCAGTAGTAGCCCACTGTAATTCATGAGCAGATAATTATTTGTGTCTGACTATATAGGCACTTGCATTCATCTAAAATAATAATAAATTAGAGAGATCTCAGCAACAATCAAGCAACCTTTGTAACTGTGTACCACATATTTTAAAATGGGGACTGTTTCTAGAACCAATGAAAAATTGCTTTCACTCAGGAAAGCCCATTTTTGTAAGGGTGAGATATCACACGAACTAACCCTGTCTTCAGAGTCAGTTGTGGTGTCACCAATAAGCTTCATATTGGGAAAATGCCCGAAAGAGGTGCTGGCCAATGCAATTTATAAAACAGAAGCCAGCCATGAATTTAATTTTAATGATGCTTCTACCTTCCTCCCATATTTTTGGAATACAGCATTAATAATTGAAAGACTAGTTTAAAAACATGAAAACAATGGGATCAGTCTCTGGTTAATCTGTCCTACCTTCAGCAAGCAGTATTTTTGGAGTGCTCACAGAGTAACTGGAAATGCAGCGGGAACAACATCTTGTTGGGATTCCAGTTAGGTTAATAGACCAAATGTAGCAGCCTGACATTAACCAATTAAGTTCTAGAACCTAAGAGATAAATGTGTTAGAAATAAGATGAAATAATACCTAACATTTGAAACTGGGGGAATTTAAAAAAATACACAGTGTGTTATAAAAAATTAAAGTATATTGTGTTCCTTTATTCATAGAAAATTAAAGATTTCATCCTGATTGCTACTGGATTATGGAATTATCAATAAGCAATGTACTCAAAACTAATTCTGGTACTAAAGAAACAAAAAGTGTATAAGACACTAAACTAAGAAGGCAAGGCCTTTGGCTCACCTACATAATTTGACCACAATAAGATCTGACCTAATGAATCAAATATCTTACCCAGGACCATTCTAGACTCTATTCCAATGCTTATTGCTCTTTGGACTAAAAGCCATAATCCCTGAATATTGTTTTATGTTATCAGGTTATCACACTTGGGAGAGCACTTAAGAAGTTCATAGTACAGAGGGAGTGTTTACTAAGTGTAATGTCTGAGTATCCTTTCTGTGGCCTTTTTTTCTGAGACACAGATCATTTTCTGGAAATAATAAAACTGCCTCTGGCCACTTAAATGCAAAGGCTAATAAAATCCCTGCCTACTGTGGCCTTTGTAATCTTTAGAAAGCAGTTGAATAAATAATTCCCTTTCCACAAATTACCTCTATATTTTCATCCCAGCATTCAACTCTCCTCTCTTGAAATATAAAATGTACCATCCCCTGATGTCCAAGCCCCAGCCGTGAATGCACCATACAGCATCTTTTCACTCATTTGACTACCCTCTGAACATTGGCTCACCGAGCAAAAATATTAAAAGAACACATTTTCCCATTGAGAAGTGCAGTCAAGTACCATGCAAGAGTTTTCTTAAATTTCCCAACTCCATCCTGAGAGACCCTAAACAAACCAGGTTGTCTGTAAGGACCAAACCAGTTCCCTTAAAAAAATAAAATCTTAATTATCTAAAATTGAAAGTAAAGGAAAAGTTTTCATCCAGGAGCTGTAAACTGAACTTCCTGGACTTTATTCTCATCTCCAGAAGAAGTTTACCTTCCTCTTGGAAAATCTCGGCTTGATACTATGAGGGGAGTTAAATAAGAGGATTCTCTAATAACTGCATTCAAAATCAAAATCACCCTCTCCCCACATGCTTGGGTATGTTCGGGTTCCATTCTTTTTATTTACTCCTTTTTTCGTTTTTCTTTTTTTAGACGGAGTCTCACTCTTGTCACCCAGACTGGAGTGCAGTGGCATGATCTCAGCTCACTACAACCTCCACTTCCTGAGTTCAAGAGATTCTCCCGCCTTAGCCTTCCATGTAGCTGGGATTACAGGCGCCTGCCACCACACCCAGCTAATTTTTTTGTATTTTTAGTAAAGATGGGGTTTCACCATGTTGGCCAGACTGGTTTTGAACTCCTGACCTCAAGTGATCTGCCTGCCTCAGCCTCCCAAAGTGCTGGGATTATAAGCATCAGCCACTGTTCTCAGCCTATTTACTCTTATAATTCTTTTACACATCTTATATTACACTATTTAGTTGTTTATTGACCTTAAACAAGTCACTTAACCTAAAAAAGCCTCCTGGTCCTTATCTTTAACTGGGAATAATTATATGTGTAGGGTAGGTGTGAGGTTTAGAGACTGTGTATCAAGACTATACACATAGAGTGATGATACATGTAAAACATCTCTCATAGTGCCTGGCACACAGCAGGCGTTCAAAAGTATTAGTTCCCCTTTACTGCTACTTGATCGTCCTGAGTCTTTAATTCTATATTTCCTGCTCTGGTCTTTGCTATAATGGTAACTTCAATGCTTTCAGGCACAATAGATAATTAAAGGGGATTCTCATTCTCCGTCTTCAGATGTTTAGAGTATTCACCAACAGTCTTGGTGCCTCTGTTCATATTTATATAGGTCTGTGTAATGTTGGAAGCCTCTGCTCTTCCTTTTTCAGAGCACTTTCTGATCTGTCCTCTGACTCTCTGAACCACACTGACTCATGAAACCATCACCACTATCAAGATAATTAAAACAAAAAAAGAAACAAAAAGTATATAAGACACTAAACTAAGAAGGCAAGGCCTTTGGCTCACCTACATAATTTGACCACAATAAGATCTGACCTAATGAATCAAATATCTTACCCAGGACCATTCTAGATTCTATTCCAATGCTTATTGCTCTTTGGACTAAAAGCCATAATCCCTGAATATCATTTTATGTTATCAGGTTATCACACTTGGGAGAGCACTTAAGAAGTTCATAGTACAGAGGGAGTGTTTACTAAGTGTAATGTCTGTCACCCCAAAAGCTTCCTCATCCCCCTTTGTAATTTATCTTTTCCACCCATCCGTTCTCCCCAACCCAGGTAACCGCTGATCTCCTTTCTGTTTCATTATGGATTCACTTGCATTTCTATAATTTTATATAAAAGGAATCACACAATATTTACTTTTATTTTTGGTCTAACTTCTTTTTTCAGCATAATTATTTTGAGACCTATCCATATCTTTGTATATATTAAAAGTTCATTCCTACTAAAAACAGAATTACAATTCGACCTAGCAAGCCCATTAGTGGGTGTATATGCAAAGGAAAAATAAATCATTCTACAAAAAAGACACATGCACTCGTATGTTCATCACAGCACCAATCACAATGACAGTTACATGGAATCAACCTAGGTGCCCATCAACGTGGATTGAATAAAGAAAATGTGGTACATATACACCATTGTCTCCCACACAGCTCTAAAAAAGAATGAAATCATGTCCTTTGCAGCAACATGGATGTAGCTGCAGGCCATTATCCTAAGCAAAGTAATGAAGGAACAGATAGCCAAGTACCATATATTCTCACTTATAAGTGGGAGCTAAATCTTGGGTTCAAACAGATGTAAAGATGGGCACAATAGACACTGGGGACCACTAGAAGGAGGAGGAGTGTGGGAGGAGGGAGACTAAAGCTGAAAAACTACCTATTGGGTACCATGCTTACTACCTAGGTGATGGGATCATTTGTACTGCAAACCCTCAGCATCAGGCAATATACCTATGTAACAAACCTGCACATGTACGCTCAAATAAAAGTTAACATTATTTTAAAAAATAAGACAAAAAGAAAAAATTTTGTGAACTGTGGGGAAAAGATTCATTCCTTTTCACAGCTGTGTAGAATTCCGTCATCTGGATTCATTTATCTGTTGATGGACACTTAGGTTGTCTTTTTGGCTATTGAAAATAAAGCTGCTAGATCTTTCATAAATGCTCTATGCCAGGTTGATGAAATTCTATTCCCAGTTTGCTCAGGACCTTTTCTGGATCCACTGAGATGATCATATGGGTTTTTGTTTTAGTCTGTTAATTTGGAGAATTGTGTAGATTTTCTAATATTAAATCAACTTTGCATTCCTGGGATGAATTCCATTTTGTCATGATTTATTATCTCTTTTATATATTTTGGATTCAATTTGCTAAAATTTTAAGAAATTTTACAACTATGTTCATGAGGAATATTGGGTTATTATTTTCTTTTGCTATATTGTTGATGTCTAGTTTTGGTATTAGAGTAATGCGGGCCTCATAAAATAAATTGGGAGATATTTATTCCTCTTCCGTCTTCTGGAAGTGTTTGTTTAGAATTGGCTTTGTTTCTTCCATAAATGTTTCGTAGAATTCCCCAGTGAAGCTATCTGAGCAGGAGTTTTTTCATGGGAAGATATTTAATTACAAGTTTACTCTCATTAATAGATGCAGGGGTATACACATTATCTATTGCTCTTTGAGTGAGTATTGGTAGTTTATTAGCATAAAGCTGTTCACAATGTTTCATTATCCTTTTAGTATCTGTAGACTGTAGTAATGCCACCTCTCTTATTATTGATACTGATAATTTATATCTTCTCTTTTCTGATCAGCCTGGCTAGAAATCTTTTTAAATCAATTTTATTGTTGTTAAAGAACCAGCGTTTGGTTTTATTGATTTTGCTCTATTATTTTTACATTTTCTACTTTATTTCTTCTCTGGTCTTTATGATTTCCTTTCTTCTGCTTACTTACAATTCATTCATTCTTGCAAGTTTCTTAAGGGGGAAGCTGAAGTCAATGACTTGAGATATTTCTTCTTTAATAAACATTTAGTGCAACTTAATAATAAATTAGTAATTTCCCTCTAAAAATGGCTTTAGCTACATCCCACAAATTTTGATATGTGATGTTTTCATTTTTAGTTGAGTCAAAATACTTTATTTCTATTTTGATTTTTCTTTGTCCCATGGGTTATTTAGAAGTGTGTTATGAATATCCAATAATCTATGGATATCCTAGAATTCTAGCTTTGGGGTTTCCAATATGTATCTTAAGATCACAGTCTATTTTTATTTGGTATTATGCTACTTGCCTGTAACATAAGAACCTTACAATGGTGTTCTCCCATTTTTTCCCCTCTTCTGTCCTTTGTGCAAGTATTGTCCTACATTTTACCCCTATATATGTTATAATTTCCACAATATGTTTTTACTATCTTTGCTTCACAATGTTGCTTTTAAAGAGATTTAAATATAAGAAAATTATTTAAATTAACCTACATTTCTGGAACTCTTTGTTCCTTACTTGTATCCAGACTTCTATCTGGTTTCATTTTTTCTTCTAAAGGACTTCCTTGAACATTTTTTCTACTCTGGGTCTACTCCTGATGAATGCTTTCAAATCTTTATTGAGAAGGTCCTTATTTGCCTTTGGTTTTCAAATATATTTTTACTCAATAAGGAATTCTAGGCTGACCTTTTTAAAGATTTTCAATTTGTTTAAATGTTGCTCCATTATTTTGAATTTGCATTGTTTCCAATAAGAAATCTGCTCTCATCCATATCTTTATTCTTTTTATAGTGTTCCTGACATACACTCAATTTAAATTTTTGACAATCAAATGTATTAATATTTTCCTTTATAATTTATTTTTTTAATCTTAAAAAAACAGCTTTCCCCGTGTGCAACTACACCAATCTTTTATTTATATGTGCCTTAACTCCATGGATGGCAAAATTTTCAGAGAAGATTTTTCAGGCATATTATACTTATAATCCAACTGGAATTTACTTTGTTGTGTGGAGATTAGAATAATGTCTACAGCAGATCTCTGGAATTTACCTAGGTCAAATTATTTAATCAGGAGCTCTTTTTCTGAAAACTTGATCTCAGAGCATCTCATCCCCACCGGTCAGGGCCAGCTAGGTATCATGACTTGGATTTTCTGCAGACCAGAGTTGGGAAGCCATCTTTGATTCTAGCCTATCAAACAGCTTCTGTCCTCATCTTCATCCTAGCATCAGCCCATTCACAAGATAGTGTCAGTACTTAAAAAACTTAATCCAGCATAATTCACACACAGTCACCTGAGGCTAGTAGAACTCCTGCCAGATCTCACTAAACAACTTTGATTCTATAAATTAAAAAAAAAAATTGGCAGTCAAGAGCTCTAACCCTACTCTAATATAGTTAGTTGTTACTCCTCAAGGGCTCGTCCCTATTATCTTGAAAGTTACACATGGGTCCCAGTCTGTTCCACAAGGCCCTCATTCAGACCAGCAGGCCACCAGGCCGTGTTATTTTAATGACACTAGCAGAAACCAAGAAAGCAAGCCCTGCCACATAAGCATGTTTCAGATCTTCGCTCACACCACCTCTGCTGCCATTCCTTTGGCCAAAGCAAATTACATGGCCAAACTCAACTCAGTGGGATGGGGAAGTGTATTCTGCCCACAAGATAGTGAATATTTGATGAACAATCATCCAAACTAATGGACCTGGCTTCCACTGGACTCCAAAAGCTTGAAGATCATAGCAATCAAAGACATATCTCAATTCCAGCTATGAGAAACAATTTTTAAGGAATGTAACAAGCATGGAGGCCTTAAGTGATTTTCTTTGGCTCACATTAAAAGTCAGAAACAGGGCTGGGAGCAATGGTTCACACCTGTAATCCCAACACTTTGGGAGGCCAAGGTGGGAGGATTGCTTGAGGCCAGAAGTTTGAGACCAGCCTGGGCAACATTGTGAGATTCTATCTCTACAAAAAATTAAAAGAAAAAAAATAGCCAGACATAGTGGCACACACCTGTAGTCCAAGCTACTCTGAAGGCTGAGGCAAGAGAATTGCTTGAGCCTAGGAGTTTGAGGTTACAGTGAGCTATGATTGTGCCATTGCATTTCAGCCTGGTGACAGAGCAAGATCCTGTCTCAAAACAAAACAAAACAAAAAGTCACAAAGGTGGAATAAACCTCAGCCTCTTAAGTTCCTCTCCAGCACTCTAGTACTCCGTGACACAAGCAGATTAACTAAGCAACCCCCAATACATCTGGCAATTTCATTATGTACTCCATAGCCCAGACCACCCTTTTGTGGTTTTGAGGGAGGGTTGTTTTTATTTGTTTTTAGTTAATAAAAGATGGGCATGGTTAAAGCGTAATGGTTAAGAGATCTAGGTTTTGATTCCAGCTCCACCTACCATGGTGTTGGGCAAGTTCTTAACTTCACTGAACCTAGTTGCTTTTCATTTGTAAAATGTTGATAACTCCTCAGGCTTTCTGAAGATTAAAAAGAGATGTTTGTGAAATGCTTAGAGCATAAAGAGTACACAATTAGGAGCTTAAAAATAATTTCTTCTGTCACTTTAAAGCTAGGCATGATCACTCCCTCCACTTAGCTCCTAGGGCACTTACTCAATTCAATTAAGCACTGAGATATTTTAGGAATCATGAGTTCACATACTTATATAGGCCAGGCAGGTATCATGAAAATGTTAAGAAAGCTGTAGCTTCTTTCATATTGGTGTCTTATTTTGCATTTTTTCTGACAGACCCATATTAAAAGATGTAGGAATATGCTTCTATGCACAAAGAAACATTTTCTCCAGAGGTTATATTCAAAATATTTAACAACTGGCCTTCAGCCTGGGCTCCACAGTTGGATGCCTCCTGGCTGTAGTGCTGGAGCCAGGTGCTGCTGGACCGGGGGAAGGGAGAAGATAGACTGAAGTAAGTGCTCAGGGCAGCAGGGCAGTGCACAGGGACTTGGGCAATGGTCATTTCCAAACCAATATGGAAATATTTTTTACCAGAATAAGCTGACTATAAGCCTTAGTTCTCTCCCATTTAAAAAAAAAAAAAAAAAGTCTTCTTGGCCTATCCTTTGTTTTTCTGTTTTTTTGTTTTTGTTTGTTTATTTGTTTGAGACAGAGTCTCACTGTGTTGCCCCAGCTGGAGTATAGTGGCATGGATCTCCGCTCACTGCAACCTCTGCCTCCTGGGCTCAAGCACCACCACACTGGCTAATTTTTGTATTTTTAGTAGAGACAGGGTTTCACCACGTTGCCCAGCTGGTCTTGAACTCCTGACCACAAGTGATTCACCTGCCTCAGCCTCCGAAGTGCTGGGATTACAGGCATCGGCTACTGCGCCCAGCCTGTTTTCTTGTTTTTGATAGAGACATGAGTACAAAGAAATGATAATCTTCTATAAGCTCATGCCCCCATCGACAGCAGGCAGCCTTCATTCAGCTCCAGCCAAATGTCATCTTGTGCCAACTAGAACTTCCAGTTTTCTTAAGAGAAGCCAGAAATGCAAATTTTTATTGAATTTTTAATGTCAGTACAATGATTTTTAAATCACTATGCAGGCCAAACATGGTGGCCTCTGGCCTATTGAATATATACTATATTCTACCAAGCACTGCAAAAATTCAAAGATGTGAATTCTGCCCTGAAGGGACTTGATCATCTGATAGACATGCAAACAAACAAATAAAAATTAATTTTATGGTTGGATGGTCCATGTGATGAACTACTGTGTATAACTAGTAACTTTACCTTGAGTTTATGTCTTATCATTGGACCAGATTAAACTCTTTAAAGAGTAAAGATTCTATGCTGTCCATACCTGTCCTCAGCACCGACTGCCTTGCCCATAATGTTTTGATTGATTCATCGTCCTGATGATCTCTTGCTTAGTGTATATACAATTAAATGAACATATGACAACCTTGATGGTGCAGCCATTTCAATTAAGTCATCTCCCTGTATAATCAATCTTACAATAAGTACCTTGCAGACAGTAGGCAAGGAAAAAAGGCTCCTGTAATTGAACCAACCTGATCTTGTTATGTTGATTAAAGACACAGGCTACATGCAAGAACAGAAGCAGAAGGAAATGTAAAAATGCAGGCACTTCCTTCTGAGACCCATATGGGAAATGAAATTTGAGAGACAGCTATGACTGGCACCTCCTTCTCAACCTTTATTCATTTTCAGTGCCAAATGGACCTCCTGGTTACTCTCTGAAATCAAGTGAAATACAAAGGCAGAGACCAAAATTCAATTTGATTATTTTGCTGGAAAACAAAATCTAGCTACAACTTACTACCTTTGGAAAACACAAGAATGCCTAGGAAATAGTCATAATGTCAACAATAAGTAGCTATAAGAAAGGACATGGCTACAAAATAGAATAAGACAGCCAGGTGTGGCGGCTTATGCCTGTAATCCCAGCACTTTGGGAGGCCAAGGCGGTGGATCACTTGAGGTCAAGAGTTCGAGACCAACATGACCAACATGGTGAAACCCCATCTCTACTAAAAATACAAAAAAAAAGAACTTAGCCTGGCATGGTGGCAGGCACCTGTAATCCCAGCCACTTGGGAGGCTGAGGCAGGAGAATCACTCAAACTAGGGAGGTGGAAGTTGCAATGAGTGGGGATTGTGCCACTGCACTCCAGCCTGGGTGACAGAGCGAGTCTCTGTCTTAGAAAAAAAAAAAAAAAGCATAGAATAAGAAAAATCTTAAAACTGGAAGAATTCATCCCTGTAGATAAAGCATCAAAACAATTTTTTCCTCTATTGTTTAGCAAGATTATTTAGTTTTACTCTATAGTTCAATCAAATAAATATTTATCATGTCTTTCAATCAAGGTTATATTTTTAACTGATTGTCTTATTTTAAAAGTAGTACATGCTCATTGAAAGAAAGAATTCAAAAGTGTTCAAAACAACGTTTCTTTTCTTATCCCTCTTCACTTCCCTCAACCATCCTAGTCCTAACTGTAACTACTAGTAGTTTAGTTTATCTCCTGCCAGGCCTTTTCCTGCTCACTCAAAATCTATGTATATGTCTGCATATGGCTCTTTTTCCCAAGGACGTTGGACTTATACTCTATACTATTCTGCACGTAACTTTTTTCTTCCAGTTCAGTTTATATGTTGATCTGTCTCATTCTCCTTTGAGACCACATATTATTTCATAGTATTAATATACCATACTTTGTTTAACAGTACCTCAATTGAGAACTCTTAATGTTGTCTCCAATTTTTCACCATTACAAACAGTGCTGCAGTAAATTTCACCAGTTTAGATTTTAACTTACTTTTTCATTTTAACAGGACTGTGGAAACTGAAGTCATTGCAGAGTTTGTATCTGTCATTCAATGGGATATTGCAAATAGGGTGGTCTGATTTTCACACCTGCCTGCAACTGGAGAATCTCTATTTAAAGAGCAACAAGATATTCAAAATTCACCCACAAGCCTTCAAGGACCTCAAAAAATTACAGGTTCTAAAATCATTTTTATAATATTTGAATAAGGAAGACACGGGCAATTACATTAGAAGCATATTTCTATTGAAGAGTTTCTTCATGTCAAGTAGTACTGGCTATTAATCAAAAACTGTTAGTCTATTTTAAGATCCCTTAAAAGAGCTGAAGTCTCTTTCTTGCCTTAAAAATCAAGGGCCACAATAAGGGACATGAATTTTACTCCAACATAAAACTCAACAGCAAGGATTGACAGATTATTTTTCTAAATCAAATTATATCCAACTCCAAGATTCCACTTACCAGTTGGCAAGGAATTAAATCTTAGTTATTAGTGAGGCTGTCTCCCTAAGCTACAAGATTGGTCAAAGGTCCCAGGGGTCTTCTGCAATATGGAACGCTTGGGGAGGCCCCGCTAAACCACTCTGGCTGATGCTAAGATGTCAACGACCCTGGACTAGATGGGCCTCTGAAACCCAGTGACCCTGTTGCTTCCATTTCAAAATTGGACACAAAACAATAAAAATGATAATGACATTTCCATACTTGTATAGCACGTGTGCCACATGCAGTTCTAAACGTCCAACCCATATTGGGGAGATTTATGTCACATTTTGGCCCCATAGTTCCTGTCTCTGGCACATTGCAGTTAATCTCCCAAGGTGCCAATTATGCTACTGTAAGGGTAAGAAACTCCTGAAGCCCTGTTCCAGGTCTGGCAGCTTCAGCCCCTTCTCCTCCAAGCACTTTTCTCCACACCCTTCCCTTTGGAAGAATGTTGTAAAATCTCCTCTCAGTGGTCTTTTAGCAATACCGGAGTGGCCTGCAGTGTAGCACTACGAGATGGTTTGGAAGAGTCTTTAGTACCCCATCTCCATAACCTCCACCACAGCTCCCATTCTTTATATAGGCCAGCATCATTCAATAGAAACATTGAATGTGAGCCGCACATGTAATTTTAAATGTTCCAGTAGCTACTGTGAAAAAGTTAAAATAAGCAAGTGAATTTCATCTTAGTGGTGTTATTTACCCAGTATTATCTTTTACACGTCATCAATATAGAAATTATTAATGAGATATTTCATATCCCCTTTTCATAGTAAGTCTTCAAAACCTGGTGGATATTTTGCACTTACCACACATCCCAATTTGGACCACCCCTGTTTTAATTGCTCAGTAGCCACATGTAAGCTTTTTGAGGACATACATGATATCTGTTTTGTTTTCCAGTGCTTAGCATATGCCTGGTACCTGATACATATGTTTAAATACTTGTTAAATGAACAAAGGAATGAATAAGTGGCTGATGGACATGGATAGGTGTATTAGTCATCTATTGGTGTGGCTATCATATTAAGCAATGTCAACATAGAAAACTGAGGTTTTCCCAGTGTTCTGCAAAGTGCTATTCAAGCATAGCTGCAAGATAAGCCTCCAACTCCCCACTTCCAACCAGAATGGCTCCTGGAGTGCCTCTTCTGCAAAAGGGAGACTAGTGAAGCAGTGATGGGGAGTGTGGCCTTGAGCCAGCTGCCTGTGCTTAAACCTAGCCTCGGCCACTTTCCAGCCACACTGTCTTAGGCAAGTTACCAAATCTCTCGGTGTCTCACTTTTCTCTTCTGAAAAATGAAGATAATTTAGTTCCTCTCAGAGTCTAGTGAGAATTAAGTGTTTTAATACATATACAGTGCTTAGAGCAGTGCTTAGAATACAGTAAGTACTTTATAAATGTAGTCTGTGTATAGAAATTTTAAAGTGGCCACTGTCCCCTGCTCTTTTAACATAGAAATCTGATTCTGCCACTTCTTGGTTAAAACACTTCTAGGATTTCACTGCAAGGACCTGACCCCTGTCTGCCTCTCCAGCCTCCTTTCAAGCCTCTTCCCTGGCTCCCTGCCCTCCTGCCTCCGTTTTCACCTCAAGTCCTCCCCACTTGCTCGTCCTTTGCCTGGAGCCATCTTCTGTTAATCCTGTCAGTTTTGGTAAAATATTATTTCCTCAAGGAGGCCTTCCCTGGGCCTCCAGATTAAATTAATTCCCCTTTATAAACACTTATAACATGCTATATGTTTCCTCTCATTGCACGTATCCAAACTGAAATTAGTTAGTTTTAGGTATGATTAGTTGTTAATGCCTGTGTCCTCAAACCCTTCTACCCTATGGTAAGCTCTTTGAGGACATACATCATATCTGTTTTCTTTTCCAGTGCTTCGCATATGCCTGGTACCTGACACATATTTTAAAATACTTATCGAATAAACAAAGGAATGAATACATGGGTGATGGACATAGATAGGAGTGTTAGTTACCTATTGCTGCATAATACATTACTACAAACTTACCAGCTTAAAACCACACACATAGATTATCTCACAATTTCTATGAGACAGGAATCCAGGAATGGCTTACCTGGGGCCTCCACTTAGGGGTCTCTCAAGAGGCTGCAATCAAAGTGTTGGCAAAGGCTGGAGTCTAACCTAAAAGCCCAGCTAGAAAAGGATTCACTTCCAATTTCACGTGGCTGTCGGCAGGATTCAGTTCCTTGTGGGCTGCTGGAGTAAGGGCTCAGTTTCTTGCTGGCTGTTGGCCAAAGCCAGCCTTCAGTTCTGTGCCATGTGGGCCTCTCCATAGGGCTGTTCACAATGTGGCAGCTTGCTTCAGAGCCATCGAGGAAGAAAGTCTGCTAGCAAGAACATTATAATTCTTTGTAATGTCATCATGGAAGTGGCATTCCATTGTTTTCCATAGTGTGTTGGTTAGAAACAAATCACTGGTCCTGCCTGCACCCAAGGGAAGGAGAGCACTCGAGGGCCTGATCACCAAGGAGGCAGGATCACTGGAGACCATCCTAGAGTCTGTCTGCTGCAGTAGTCATGAGGACAGATGAAAAGGTCCACTTAACTTGGTAGTTAATTGGTAGTATATTGTATACTCCTTGTATATGTAATTTGCCCTTCATCTGTTGTATTTCCTGTGCATTTTTTTTGTGCTCTGTGAGTCTTGTGCAGCTCACAGGTGATAGATGTCACAGGGAGACTAAAAATCAACCTCGAGAATGTTTTATATACAGCTGTAATTCTCAATGCACTGTAACTGCCCCAGAATCATACCATTTCTTCTCCTCTAATATTCCTTCTGCATGTTTGGCAGTATCTCTAAAAACTGGTTTTGAAACATGATGAACATATTTGGTACCAAAAAAGCTGAATATCAAAATGGATGTTGTTTTCTTCTGGGCAATGAATTTGATACTTGCACTATTCTATGTGATTTCCCATGTGGAAATCTTTTCAGAAGCCAGATAGATTTTTCAAAGCATACATTTATCACCATGCTTTGATGGGATGAAATAAGTTTCACTGACATTTCAAATTAGCATTTCTTTTCCTAATCTTATCCCATTCTTCTTAAATGCAGTGATTTGTGGAGCAATATTACATATGCTTCTCCCAACCTTTCCATAATGTATACCCCTTTCAAATGCTGGTAGATGGGCATTTCTTTAGCCAAATTGGACCATTCTGTTTTACTCCTCTCTCAGAAGTTGTTCCTCCTGAGTCATTTTATTAATTTTCTATCCTCCCTCCAGTTTTGCTTTTGGTTCCATGATTTGTAATATAATAAGACGCTAGGACAAAAAATAAATGTAGATATGCACTAAAAAGAAAATAATTACCTGAAAAACATCAGAACATTTCAATCTGTTGTCAAGTGATACATAAGAAAGCTACTGATCCTCACCAAGACCAGGCTAAAGCTAAGTATTTTTTCTTTCCAACCCCACAGTCTCCTACCTCCAATTTTTGGCAACCTTCCTTTGAGAGTCAACACTGCTTGGCTATTCATTAATGGAAAATTCATGCTTACTACCCAAGTTCACAAAGAATTGTGATTCTGTATGTAATGGTCTTGTTTGTGGCAATGTTTGATTATTTGCTTGAATAGGCCCTTCTTTAGGAATTTACATAACCCGAAATGTAAATGCTGATTTTTCCCGGGTGTCTATAAAACAATTGGCCTTGATAACATTCAGCCTTTCTAGCTTATATTCATCATCCTCTTTTTTGAAAGCAAGGACTGTATTTTCATTTTTATGATTTTCTCTTCTCCTAATAACCATGTGCCCCTCCCCAAACCTCATGAGCCACCCTGGTTCCTCTGCCCCAGGCCTCCTCAACCCAGCCCTTCCTTCACTGTAGTGCAGCAGGGGCTCAGGCTCCAAGAGGGTATGTTCTGCAGTGGAAGGCACACAGCTGTGAAGCCAGATCAGATCTCAGCTCTACCATTTCATTCATTCCTTCCTTCCTTTCTATTGTTTACACAGCACCTGCTATGTACTAGGTACTAGGGTCTATGTGGGATATACTGTGTGGCTTAACCCAGCTTCTTCCTCTGTAGAATAGGTGAAAATGAGGAAATTGTTGAGATCAGAGATTATGTATGTGAAGCACCCAGTAGCATGTCTGGGACCCAGCAGGGCTCTACAAATGGCAGCTAAAACTCCTCCTAACTGTGCTTTCCCTGCTATGTCATGCTCCTGTCGTGTCCGACATTTACAGACCCTGCTCTCTGTTTCTAGAGCCACTGGATCCTTCTTGTTCCCGTTTCCCCTTCCTTCCTGATCAGACTAGAAAAATTAGTCATACTGCATGTACTGAATAGCCATGGATGCAGAGAAATGTACTACTACTCTTGAGATAATATTTGATTTAAAAGACCTCTCTTTGAGGTCAGGCACATGCCTGTAATTCCAGCATTTTGGGATGCCAAGGCCTGGGGAGGATTACTTGAGCCCAGGAATTTGAGTCCAATTAAGCAACATAGTGAGATTTCATCTCTACCAGAAAAATAAATAAATAAATAACATTTCTGGTCAACCATAGTTCTGTGTTCTGTGTCTTCATCATCCAGTATTTGCTGCTGCTTTCAAGATTGCAGTAGTTCTAGAAATTCTTGACCTGGTATCCAATTCTAGACCTTGATAACATGAGTGTCTAGGTTTGATTTAACAGTACAAATTGCACTCAGGAAAGAAGGAAGAGAAAATGATTAGGCATCAAATATAGGCATGATACTTAAAGATTTCACATACAGTTAATGCTTCCAGCAACCTTGGGAGCAAGGCTTATAGAAAGTCAACAATTTGCAAGACTCATAAACTTTTTAGGGGTAGAACAGAGAGTCAAAACCCACTGTTCCCTGACTTGTAAATCAGTGTTAGATCCATATTGCCTCCATAGAGACATAAACAGTATTTTTCTGTAACTCATTTATTTTACCTGTAAATGTCTTTTTCCACAGACCATCCTAAACTTGTTTCTTCTCAAACAGGTCATAGACCTTAGCAACAATGCTCTGACTACCATCCTACCAATGATGATCATAGCTCTAGAATTTCCCCATCTGGTGGTTGACTTGGCTGATAATAACTGGCCGTGTGATGATAGTGTGGCAGTCTTTCAAAATTTTATTTCTGAATCCTGGAGGAAAAAGTGGAATGTCATTTGCAACAGGTCTATAGGTAAGTCAGTAATGTCTCTCTGAAAAGGCTCCATTTATGCTGAAAAATGCACATAGACATTTTAGTCTCATTTGAAATACTGACAGTCCCCATGAAAGCAAAAGTGCTGATCCTTGGCATTAGTCAGTCTTGGGTTGTGCCGTAGACAAATCACTGGTGTCAAATAACTGTTTTCCTCAGTTCGTCAATTATTTTCTTCATGTGGTCAAAGAAACACAGTTCCTCTCACCCAGCATCAATTGGATTTGGTCAAAAGGAGGAATTCCACTAGAAGCGAGTTTTGTTCTGACACACCAAACTTTATTCTCAAGAACCATAGACAGGCTGCTGGCATTAGACAAGAATTAAAAATTGAATAAAATTTAACATCACAGTTTTATCCAAATTCCTAACAAATAATCTATTAAAGAAAGAACTTTTAAAATTAAAAACATCATTATTTTAAATGTTTGCTAACACTCTAAAAGTGTGATGCTCTACATACACAAAACACACACACACATATTACAAATGCATATTTTCCTTTAATTTGTTCCTTGCCCCTCTCCCAAAGTGCTGGAATATGTTACTGGGGCTGAACATTCTGGGAAGCTTTTTTTCACTATTAACTACCTTGGCTAAATCTCAACCTCATATCTAGAAAAAGAAAAAGTCCATGAAAAAACATTAGTCATAGATTCTGTTCTATTCAGGACTGCCATTCAAGTAGGAACACGGCCATGCCTACCAGGTTTAGAGGAAATTCATGAAGATCAGAGAGAAGTCTTAATGTCATCAGCTACATTTGTTTCACTCCACAACTGGCATTCTGAGGGTAGAGAGAAAAATGTCAGGAACCAGTAAAGAAAAAGGAATATTTTTCCTGTTTAACAGCACACAGAGTCAGTAAGATTATGGAGAAAGGAGAAGCCATGTACATATGGCTGTCCCTCTAGTCTGGCTTCTTCCTCCCACAGGCAGCAGTGAGGCAGGAAGCCTAAGACACATACAACCTCCAGGACCTCTGAGCAACAGACCTCAGCCTGATAGCCACGTGTAAATGTGTACAGCCATAAACATGCTGTTGGCATTAAACAAAAACGAATGAATGAATAAAATTTTTAAACTGCTTCTCATCATGTAATGTACACTTTAACATATAGCTAGATAAGGACTGAAGACGACTCACAGAAGCTTCTGAAACCACTAGAATCTGGAGCTGGGGCAGCGGCTCACACCTACAGTCCCAGCTGTTCAGGAGGCTGAGGTAGGCGAATCGCTTGATACCAAGAGTTTGAGACCAGCCTTGGCAACACAATGACAACCCTTGTCTCTGTAAATAGGAAAATAAAAAAAAAAAAAAGCAGCCCAGGCGTGGTGGCACACACCTGCAGTCCCAGCTACTCTAGAGGCTGAAGTGGGAGGATCACTTGAGCACAGGAGTCTGGGGCTTCAGTGAGTTGTGATTGTGCCACTGCACTCCAGGCTGGGTGTGCCTGGAATTCAAAATTCAAAAAAATTGAATTGTTTTCAATTCTGTAAAAAGGAAAAAAGAAAAACCCCTGGAATCTTATTTCAATGTTCACTCAATGTGTATTTTTTTTAATCCCACTTGCAGGGAGTGAGGAGGCCAACGGGGGTACTCCCCAGAGCAGGGTTTCCAGGGAAAGCCGCCTTCCTCCCATTCATCTGCATCGCATGAAAAGCCTCATAAGGACTAAAGCAGAGAGGACCCAGGGAGGGAGGCACGCGGGCATTTCCACTATGGGGAAGAAGGCAAAGGCCGGCTCTGGTCTCAGGGAGAAGCAGAGACGGCTGCCAAGGAGTGTTAGAAGCACCCGCGATGTGCGGGCTGCCGGCAGAAAGGAGGACGCTCCCCAGGACCTGGCTCTGGCAGTGTGCCTGTCAGTGTTCATCACATTCCTCGTCGCCTTCAGCCTGGGGGCTTTCACAAGGCCTTATGTTGACAGACTGTGGCAAAAAAAGTGCCAGAACAAAAGCCCTGGCCCTGACAACGCGTATTCAAACAAGGGCTTCTACGATGACATCGAAGCTGCGGGGCACACACCACACCCAGAGACACATCAGCGCCAAGCATTTCCTCATCTAAGCCTCTACGAGAACCAGACCCCTTTCTGGGTGACACAGTCACACCCACACGCCACCATAATTCCTGATAGAACTCTGCGAAGGAGCAGAAAGGATCCTGGCAGTCCGCAGAGCTCAGGACAGTGCGGGGACAACACCGGGGCGGGAAGTGGAAATGATGGTGCAGTCTATTCCATTCTCCAGAGACATCCACATGCCGGTAACCGTGAACTAATGTCAGCAGCGCAGGACCACATCCATAGGAATGAGGTTCTCGGAGAATGGACTTATGAAACTGTGGCCCAGGAAGAGCCTCTCGGTGCACATTCAATGGGCGTCTCTTCTGTAGCTGGCACGTCTCACGCTGTCTCTGGCTCAAGCCGTTATGATTCCAATGAATTAGACCCGTCCCTCTCCGGAGAAATGACAGCTTCCCTCTGTAAAATGCTAACACGTGCAGAAGCACAGAGGACTGGAGACAGTAAGGAAAGAGGTGGCACTGAACAGTCACTTTGGGACTCACAGATGGAATTTTCTAAGGAAAGGCAAGTGAGTTCGTCCATTGATTTGTTGAGCACACAGCAGCCAAGACTCTCCAGGGCAAGGGCTGAGGAAGCGCTTTCAGCCCACTACAGCGAGGTTCCATACGGTGACCCAAGAGACACAGGCCCATCAGTCTTTCCTCCAAGATGGGACGGTGGCCTGGATGTCACTCCTGCTAACGAGGAATCAGTGCAGAAATCCACTCCTTCTGACACTTGCTGTGAGTTGGAGAGTGACTGTGACTCTGATGAGGGGTCTCTGTTCACTCTGAGCTCCATAAGTTCAGAGGGTGCAAGGAACAAGACTGAAGGGGCAGCGCCTGACGAGTCCCTGCAGGACGAGAGCTCAGGGGCAAGCAAGGACAATGTGGCAGCTGTAAACAGTCTTGAGGACAATGTCACCTTCCAAACAATTCCAGGGAAATGCAAGAATCAGGAAGATCCCTTTGAAAAACCTCTCATTTCTGCTCCAGACTCTGGCGTGTACAAGACTCATCTGGAAAATGCCTCTGACACTGATAGATCTGAGGGCCCGTCACCCTGGCCCAGGTCACCAGGGAATAGTCCCTTAGGGGATGAGTTTCCGGGCATGTTCACTTACGATTATGACACAGCTCTTCAATCCAAGGCAGCAGAATGGCATTGCTCACTTAGAGACTTAGAATTTTCAAATGTGGACGTTTTACAACAAACACCACCATGTTCTGCTGAAGTTCCATCAGATCCTGATAAGGCTGCCTTCCATGAAAGAGACTCAGACATTTTAAAATAAGAATCTTTCATTGAGAAAATATTCACAGCTCTAAACATATTCCTTTAAAGATCATGGCAGGGGAAAACTAAAACCTTCACAACAAGATCCTGAAGGAGACAACATGAATTCCAACCAGGTGGACACTGATGCAAATGAGGGTTTTGTAGGTCCACTTGAGGACGATGATTCTAGAAGGGTTATAAGCTAAACACACTTGTTAACATCCTGTGGGGATAAACCTGCTCTTCAGTGTGAAAGAGAAAGAGGGGAATATTTTGAGATCATTCCAAGAACCATGCACCATTATTACAAGAGCTCCCAAACAAAACCAGTTCACTGAGAACACAGCAGCACTTCATCAATAGGTTGGGGTAAATATTCAGAAGAGAATCTGTTGCAGTTAGACAAAATGATTCTAACTTTCCTTCTTAAATACAGACCTGGAGGAATCTGATGGGATTTGGCTTTCTGAAAAGAACAGCTTTAGGATGACAAAGACAAGGATGTTCAACTTGATCATCAAAGATAATTCAAATGACATTTTTTCATACATATGGAAGCACTTAAGTGGAAATGCTGGATAGATTTTAATGAATTCTGAACACACACTAGCACAGCTTTTTGGAGGCTGATCGTGAAACTGCAAAATTGGAAAAATTCTGAGTAATTATAAATGTTTTTAAGTAAGTTAAAAGAGAAGAGTGACAACTTTTTAGAACAAAGTGTAAATTAAAAATCAATTTTCAAGAAAAGAATTGATGATTTCCATAAAGAAAAAGATTCTCTGGCATATCCTTGCCTAGTCCTTCCTTGGCGTGACTCACTACACTCTAGCCATCATGAGCTGTGTCCTTCTGTTCATGCTCTGCTTCACAATATTTTCTCGTCTTCCTTCCTGACATTCCCCTCTCTGCTTGCCCTCTTAAAGACAGCACTCCTCAAGGGTTTTGGTTTGTTCCTAGTCTTTCTTTATGATTCCTTTCTCCTTGAACCCCACTGCCTCAGCAACTGGCTCTACACAGATACGCCAGATCTGCATGGCAAGCCCTACCTCCCTCCCAAGCTCCAGACTCGCATTCTCAACCCTAGTTGCCCAAATTCATATAGGTCATCTGAGCACCTAAAATTCATTGTTGTTTTTTTACAAAATAATAATAGACTCAAAGTTTCCCTATATTGCCCAGACTAGTCTTGAACTCTGGGGCTCAAGCAGTCCTCTTGCTACAGCCTGTCAAAGTGCAGGGATTACAGGCATGAACCACTGTGCCTGGCCAAATTCATCATTTTCTTTCACAAATATAATCTCTCATATTCCCTTTCTTGGTCAGCAGTATCATAACATCCACCCAGTAAACCCAGTTAAAATTTCTGACTTATCTGTCTCCTTTTCATTTTCTATATCTGAGCAGCCGCTAAACTCTGTGCAGTGGAAGTTCCTGAATGTCTGTACAGGTGGACGTTTAGGCCTGGCAATATGGCTAGCCAATTTGTGTTAAACAATTGTTTGCATAGAAAGCACACTGTTTTTATTTACAGTATATATTTATTTAGGGTGGACTAAGGTTGAATGTTTTGGGGTTCTATGGAAGGGCCTTAAGAGCCCCCTAGTCCACCTGTTGGCATCATCACTAGTCCAACCGGATCTAACTCCTCAATAACTCTTAACTTTGTTACATCTGTTCTGAATCCCCAAATAAAGCACATCCCTTGTCTATTGCCTAGGTTATTGTGACCTTTAGCACTTCTCCTCGACCCTGATTCACCCCCAAATCATCTTATATCCAACTCATCATGCTCCTGCTCAAAAACTTTTGATGACTCCCACTGCCTGTATAAAAACCAAATGCCATAATCTAGACACTCCCTACCTTTCCAATTTCATCTCATCACATTGTCACTCGACTGCACATTCTACATTCTGGTTTATGTCATGTAACATCAATCATTTATTTATTTCAGCAAGCCCTTTAGGCTTTTTCTGGGCCCCTTATCAATTTCTCCCCAATTGCTATTTTGAACTTTCACTGTCCTTGAATTTTCACTGAGAATATTTAGGAAGAAGCTCCTCACTCACCTACTCCATAGCTGTAAACATTCTTATGTGCACACCTACCCTCATTCCTGTTCTCTCATGACCCAAGGTCATTGGTCCATTCATGTTTCTCTTGCATGCTCTTCCAACCTCCCCCTATCTAATGGATTCTTCCCACAGGATAAGTCTGCTCAAGTCCCTAAAAGAAAATGCCACCCTGCAGCTCCCTCAAAATGCCACCTTCTTCTCTCACAGCTAGGTGCCTCAAAGTGATGGTCAACAACTTGCCATGGCCTCTTCAGCACACTGCAGCCTGACTTCAGCTCACCTTTCTTTTAACCTGTGCCAGTAAAGGTCACCAACAACCTCCAATTGCCACGTACAATGGACCCTTCAGTCTTCACCAAGGAAAACCTCTACAGCATTACCCAAAGCTTAGCTTAAGGAAGAAGTACAGGCTCCTATCTTTGACCACTGTTGACCACTCCCACCTTGAAACTCATTTTCGGTGGCTTTTGTGATAAATCTCTGTAAAGATGAGGTCTCAGGAGTACACAGATGGCAAGAAATAGGGATGACTGAAGAGAGTCTAATGAAGTAATCATTCGCAAAGATCTAGGATTAAGGGAAAGTAGTAAGGGAAGGTGACGGAACTATAGGCTAGCAACAGGGGACAGCCTTGACACCCTTAGGCCTGTAGAGATAAGGCAAGTTACAATTGTGAGGTTGCCCAGAAGGATCCCTGGTTTTGGCAGACTATAGCCACTAATAATCCATTTACAGCAGAAAGAAGACAGAAGGTGATCACCCCAGCCTTTCTCTTCTCACTGTCCAATCTCCTGGCAGTGCCCCCAAGTGGCTGAACTCTTGAAGCCAGAGGACAAGAGAGGCAGTTGATGTGGTCCACAGCAATCAGCCTTCCAGGCCACGGAGCAGGATGGAGAAGGATAGTGGATTTGGAGGGGCAAACAGAATATCCAGTGCATACTTCCTCCTAATTTTTCTGGCTTTCTGTGATTCTTTCTCAGCCTCCTTTTCTGACCCCTCTTCCTATACTCACCTCGTAAATATGTGTGTTTCTAAGGGCTTGGTCTTTGGCCCTCTGGTCTTTTCACTCAGTTCACTTTCTCCATGTAAGCTATCGATCATCATGGCTTCAACCACTAGCTAAGTGCCGATATTTCCCCTTTCTATAACTCTTAGCTTTGAAATCTTTCTGGAGCGTTACAATCACATCCAGTTGCCTATTAGCTATCTCCATGGGCACCTCAAGCTAAGTGTATACAAAATGAAACCCATCAGCTCTCCCTAACCCTACCCACTCACAGAATCTGATCCTCTGTGTTCTCATCTCACTAGCTACCTGGCTGCTCCATCCAGAAATTTAAGAATCATTCTTTTGATGTCACTCTCCTCCTTTCCCTTATCTAACTCATTAGTCATGAACTACAGCCAATTCTAGCTCCTAGGTACCTTCCAAACATATCCCATCCTCTCTGTCCACATTGCCACAGCTTTTGCCTTGACAAGCTTTTACCTTGACACTCTGAGATCTATCTTAACAGTGCTTTCTGTATTTTCTGTATTAGTCATCATTCTCCAGAGAAACAGAATCAACAGGATACATACAGATAGAAAAAAACTTATTATGAAGAATTGGCTCATGTAATTATGGAGGCTGAGAGGTTCCACAATCTGTTGTCTATAAGATGAAGGCCCAGGAAAGCCAGTGGTAGAGTTCCAGTTACACCCAAAGACTTGAGAACCAGGAGAGCCAGTGTTGTGAGTTGCAGTCTGAGTCCAAATGTCTGAGAACCGGCGATTCCAAAATGGCCGAATAGGAAGAGCTCCAGTCTACAGCTCCCAGCATGAGTGACTCAAAAGACGGGTGATTTCTGCATTTCCAACTGAGGTACCAGGTTCATCTCACTGGGACTTGTCAGACAGTGGGTGCAGGACAGTGGGTGCAGTGCACCAAGCATGAGCCGAAGCAGGGAGAGGCATCGCCTCACCGGGGAAGTGCAAGAGGTCAGGGAATTCCCTTACATAGCCAACCAAAGCTGTGACAGACAGCACCTGGAAAATTGGATCACGCCCACCCTAATACTGTGCTTTTCCAATGGTCTTAGGAAACAGCACACCAGGAGATTATATCCCATGCCTGGCTCAGAGGGCCCATGCCCATGGAGCCTCGCTCATTGCTAGCACAGCAGTCTGAGGTTGAACTGCAAGGTGGCAGTTGTGATTCTTTCTCAGGCTCCTTTTCCAATCCCTCATCCTATACTCACCTCGTAAATATGCGTGTTTCTCAGGGGCTGGGGAAGGGGAGCCCTCCATTGCTGAGGCTTGAGTAGGAAAACAAAGCAGCCAGGATGCTCGAACTCAGTGGAGACCACCTCAGCTCAAGGAGGCCTGCCTGCATCTGTAGACTCCACCTCTGGGGCAGGGCATAGCCAAACAAAAGGCAGCAGAAACCTCTCCAGACTTAAATGTCCCTCTCTGACAGCTTAGAAGAGAGTAGTGGTTCTCCCAGCATGGAGTTTGAGATCTGAGTACGGACAGAATGCCTCCTCAAGTGGGTTGCTGACCCCCGAGTAGCCTATCTGGGGGGCACCCACCAGTAGGGGCAGACTGACACCTCACATGGCCGGGTACCCCTCTGAGATGAAAGCTCCAGAGGAATGATCAGACAGCAACATTTGCTGTTCAGCAATAGTCATTGTTCTGCAGCCTCCGCTGCTGATACCCAGGAAAACAGGGTCTGGAGTGGACCTCCAACAAACTCCAACAGACCTGCAGCTGAGGGTCCTGACTGTTAAAACGAAAACTAACAAACAGAAAGGACATCCACACCAAAACCCCATTAGTACATCACCATCATCAAAGAACAAAGGTAGATAAAACCACAAAGATGGGAAGAAAACAGAACAGGAAAACTGAAAATTCTAAAAATCAGAGCGCCTCTCCTCCTCCAAAGGAACGCAGCTCCTCACCAGCAACGGAACAAAGCTGGACAGAGAATGACTTTGACGAGTTGAGAGAAGAAGGCTTCAGATGATCAAACTTCTCTGAACTAAAGGAGGAAGTTTGAACCCATCAAAAAGAAGTTTAAAACCTTGAAAAAATATTAGACGAATGGCTAACTAGAATAACCAATGCAGAGAAGTCCTTATATGACCTGATGGAGCTGAAAACCATGGCATGAGAACTATGTGATGAATGCAGAAGCTTCAGTAGCTGATTCAATCAACTGGAAGAAAAGGTATCAGGGATTGAAGATCAAATGAATGAAATGAAGCAAGAAGAGAAGTTTAGATAGAAAAGAATAAAAAGAAATGAACAAAGCCTCCAAGAAATATAGGACTATGAGAAAAGACCAAATCTATGTCTGACTGGTGTCCCTGAAAGTGACAGGGAGAATGGAACCAAGCTGGAAAACACTCTGCGGAATATTATCCAGGAGAACTTCCCCAACCTAGGCAGGCTAACATTCAAATTCAGGAAATACAGAGAACGCCACAAAGATACTCCTCGAGAAGAGCAACTCCAAGACACATAATTGTCAGATTCACTAAAGTTGAAATGAAGGAAAAAATGTTAAGGGCAGCAAGAGAGAAAGGTGGGGTTACCCACAAAGGGAAGGGCATCAGACTAACAGCTGATCTCTCGGCAGAAACTCTACCAGCCCGAAAAGGGTGGGGGCCAATATTCAACATTCTTAAAGAAAAGAATTTTCAAGCCAGAATTTCATATCCAGTGAAACTAAGCTTTGTAAGTGAAGGACAAATAAAATCCTTTAAAGACAAGCTTTAAGTCTGAGAGATTTTGTCACCACCAGGCCTGCCCTAAAAGAGCTCCTGAAGGAAGCACTAAACATGGAAAGGAACAACCATGACCAGCCACTGCAAAAACATGACAAATTGTAAAGACCATCAATGCTAGGAAGAAACGGTAACAACTAATGAGCAAAATAACCAGCTAACATCATAATGACAGGATCAAAATCACATACAACAATATTAACCTTAATGTAAATGAGCTAAATGCTCCAATTAAAAGACACAGACTGGCAAATTGGAGAAAGAGTCAAGACCCATCAGTGTGCTGTATTCAGCAAACAATCTCATGTGTAGAGACACACATAGGTTGAAAATAAAGGAATGGAGGAAGATCTACCAAGCAAATCGAAAACAAAAAAAGGCAGGGGTTACAATCCTAGTCTTTGGCAAAACAGACTTTAAACCAACAAAGATCAAAAGAGACAAAGAAGGCCATTACATAATGGTAAAGGGATCAATTCAACAAGAAGAGCTAACTATCCTAAATATATATACACCCAATACAGGGGCACCCAGATTCATAAGGCAAGTCCTTAGGAACCTACAAAGAGACTTAGATGCCCACACAATAATAATGGGAGACTTTAACACCCCACTGTCAACATTAGACAGATCAACGAGACAGAAAGTTAACAAGGATACACAGGAATTGTATTCAGCTCTGCACCAAGCCGTACTAATAGACATCTACAGAACTCTCCACCCCAAATCGACAGAATATGCATTCTTCTCAGCACCACACCACACCTATTCCAAAACTGAACACATAGTTGGAAGCACTCCTCAGCAAATGTAAAAGAACAGAAATTATAACAAACTGTTTCTCAGACCACAGTGCAATCAAACTAGAACTCAGGATTAAGAAACTCACTCAAAACCGCTCAACTACATGGAAACTGAACAACCTGCTCCTGAATGACTACTGGGTACATAACGAAATGAAGGCAGAAATAAAGATGTTCTTTGAAACCAATGAGAACAAAGACACAACATACCAGAATCTCTGGGACATATTTAAAGCAGTGTGTAGAGGGAAATTTATAGCACTGAATGCCCACAAGAGAAAGCAGGAAAGATCTAAAATTGACAACCTGACATCACAATTAAAAGGACTAGAAAAGCAAGAGCAAACACACTCAAAAGCTAGCAGAAGGCAAGAAATAACTAAGATCAGAACAGAACTGAAGGAGATAGAGACACAAAAAAACCTTCAAAAAATTAATGAATCCAGGAGCTGGTTTTTTGAAAAGATCAACAAAATTGATAGACCACTAGCAAGACTAATAAAGAAGAAAAGAGAGAAGAACCAAATAGATGCAATAAAAAATGATAAAGGAGATATCAACACCAATCCCACAAAAATACAAACTACCTTCAGAGAATGCTATAAACACTTCTAGGCAAATAAACTAGAAAATCTAGAAGAAATGGATAAATTCCTTGACATACACACACTCCCAACACTCAACTAGAAAGAAGTTGAATCTCTTAATAGACCAATAACAGGCTCTGAAATTGAGGCAATAATTAATAGCCTACCAACCAAAAAAAAGTCCAGGACCAGATAGATTCACAGCTAAATTCTACCAGAGGTACAAGGAAGAGCTGGTACTATTCCTTCTGAAACTATTCCAATCAATAGAAATAGAGGGAATCCTCCATAACTCATTTTATGAGGCCAGCATCATCCTGATACCAAAGCCTGGCAGAGGCACAACATAAAAGAGAATTTTAGACCAATATCCCTGATGAATATCGATGCAAAAATCCTCAATAAAATACTGGCAAACTGAATCCAGCAGCATATCAAAAAGCTTATCCACCATGATCAAGTGGGCTTCATCCCTGGGATGCAAGGCTGGTTCAACATATGCAAATCAATAAATGTAATCCAGCATATAATCAGAACCAAAGACAAAAACCACATAATTATCCCAATAGATGCAGAAAAGTCCTTTGACAAAATTCAACAGCCTTTCATGCTAAAACCTCTGAATAAATTAGGCATTGATGGGATGTATTTCAAAATAATAGGAGCTATTTATGACAAACCCACAGCCAATATCATACTGAATGGGCAAAAACTGGAAGCATTCCCTTTGAAAACTGGCACAAGACAAAGATGCCCTCTCTCACCACTCCTATTCAACATAGTGCTGGAAGTTCTGGCCAAGGCAATCAGGCAGGAGAAGGAAATAAAGGGTATTCAATTAGGAAAAGAGGAAGTCAAATTGTCCCTGTTTGCAGATGATATGATTGTATATCTAGAAAACCCCATCGTCTCAGCCCAAAATCTCCTTAAGCTGATACGCAACTTCAGCAAAGTCTCAGAATAAAAATCAATGTACAAAAATCACAAGCATTCTTGTACACCAATCACAGACAAACAGAGAGCCAAATCATGAGTGAACTCCCATTCACAATTGCTTCAAAGAGAATAAAATACCTAGGAATCCAACTTACAAGGGATGTGAAGGACCTCTTCAAGGAGAACTACAAACCACTGCTCAATGAAATAAAAGAGGATACAAACAAAGGGAAGAACATTCCATGCTCATGGGTTGGAAGAATCAATATCGTGAAAATGGCCACACTGCCCAAGGTAATTTATAGATTCAATGCCATCCCCATCAAGATACCAATGACTTTCTTCACAGAATTGGAAAAAACTACTTTAAAGTTCATATGGAACCAAAAAAGAGCCCGCATCGCCAAGTCAATCCTAAGCCAAAAGAACAAAATTGGAGGCATAACACTACCTGACTTCAAACTATACCACAAGGCTACAGTAACCAAAACAGCATGGTGCTGGTACCACAACAGAGACATAGATCAATGGAACAGAACAGAGCCCTCAGAAATAATGCTGCATATCTACAACTATCTGTGACAAACCTGACAAAAACAAGCAATGGGAAAAGGATTCCCTATTTAATAAATGGTGCTGGGAAAACTGGCTAGCCATATGTAGAAAGCTGAAACTGGATCCCTTCCTTACACCTTATACAAAAATTAATTCAAGATGGATTAAAGACTTAAATGTTAGACCTAAAACCATAAAAACCCTAGAAGAAAACCTAGGCAATACCATTCAGGACATAGGCGTGGGCAAGGACTTCATGTCTAAAACACCAAAAGCAATGGCAACAAAAGCCAAAATTGACAAATAGGATCTAATTAAACTAAAGAGCTTCTGCACAGTAAAAGAAACTACCATCAGAGTGAACAGGCAACCTACAAATGGGGAGAAAATTTTCTCAACCTACTAATCTGACAAAGGGCTAATATCCAGAATCTACAATGAACTCAAACAAATTTACAAGAAAAAAACACACAACCCCATCAAAAAGCGGGCAAAGGATATGAACAGACACTTCTCAAAAGAAGACATTTATGCAGCCAAAAAACACATGAGAAAATGCTCATCATCACTGGCCATCAGAGAAATGCAAATCAAAATCACAATGAGATACCACCTCACACCAGTTAGAATGGCCATCATTAAAAAATCAGGAAACAACAGGTGCTGGAGAGGATGTGGAGAAATAGGAACACTTTTACACTGTTGGTGGGACTGTAAACTAGTTCAACCATTGTGGAAGTCGGTGTGCTGATTTCTCAGGGATCTAGAACTAGAAATACCATTTGACCCAGCCATCCCATTACTGGGTATATACCCAAAGGATTATAAATCATGCTGCTATAAAGACACATGCACATGAATGTTTATTGCGGCACTATTCACAATAGCAAAGACTTGGAACCAACCCAAATGTCCAACAATGATAGACTGGATTAAGAAAATGTGGCACATATACACCACGGAATACTATGCAGCCATAAAAAATGATGAGTTCATGTCCTTTGTAGGGACATGGATGAAGTTGGAAA
Organism: Symphalangus syndactylus; assembly: GCF_028878055.3. Lineage (NCBI taxonomy): Eukaryota > Metazoa > Chordata > Mammalia > Primates > Hylobatidae > Symphalangus > Symphalangus syndactylus. The sequence continues at coordinate 87,059,455 of NC_072432.2, forward strand.
CTACCATTCTCAGCAAACTATCGCAAGGACAAAAAACCAAACACTGCATGTTCTCACTCATAGGTGAAAATTGAACAATGAGAACACATGGACACAGGAAGGGGAATATCACACACCGGGGACTGTTGCGGGGTGGGGGGAGGCGGGAGGGATAGCATTAGGAGATATACCTAATGCTAAATGACGAGTTAATGGGTGCAGCACACCAACATGGCACATGTATACATATGTAACAAACCTGCACGTTGTGCACATGTACCCTAAAACTTAAAGTATAATAATAAAAATATATATATCTATTCACAATAGCAAAGACTTGGAACCAACCCAGATGTCCAACAATGATAGACTGGATTAAGAAAATGTGGCACATATACACCATGGAATACTATGCAGCCATAAAAAATGATGAGTTCATGTCCTTTGTAGGGACATGGATGAAGCTGGAAACTATCATTCTCAGCAAACTATCGCAAGAACAATAAACCAAACACTGCATGTTCTCACTCATAGGTGGGAATTGAACAATGAGAACACATGGACACAGGGAGGGGAACATCACACACCGGGCACTGTTGTGGGGTAGGGGGAGGGGGAGGGATAGCATTAGGAGATATACCTAATGTTGGGTACAGCACACCAACATGACACATGTATACATATGTAACAAACCTGCACTTTGTGCACATGTACCCTAAAATTTAAAGTATAATAATAATAAAATAAAATAAAGAAAAACAACAAAATTAATAAATAGGTGCAAAATAAAAAAATAAAATTAAATAAATAAATTCTATAACTAAACAATTACTCTGTGTAATGTGGCTGGCAAAAATTGTACCCAGGGATATAAGACATGTTAATTATATCATCTATATATGCTTCCAGGAAAGCATATATGGATAAAATTTCTTGAAGATTTAACCAAGACATAAACCAAACTTTTAAAATTTAAATTGGAGATTGTGGCCAAAAGCCTCAGTGGTACAAATGAAACGAAATAAAGAGTTGTTTAAATAACTATAAATACAGTTTCATAAATTAATACAGATGTTTTTAACGATTCTTAAAAGAGAAGCTGTGTGATGAAAATGATAATCATTTGGGCCAGAGTCACAAATTATTATCAATAAAAATTAGAACGTGTGGGAAAGCTATAGACAAGTATATTACATTTCTTATACAATGGAAATAAGTATAGTATAATTTTCAGCATCACCAATTAAAGAAAAAATATTCAAAATTTTTAAGAAATTACAGGAAAAAAGATTAAATAAAAAGATTGCAACTTTTATTTTTATTAGTAAGACTTTTTAAGCAATGTATACTCACTTTAGTGATTCCTTAATAAATTGTATATAAATATATATACTATTTTATATACATGTATATGTGCATACATTATATAATAAAATCATTAAAAAGATGAACTTGAAATTAAAAAAATATATTTGTATACACATATACATATATACATATATATATATATATATATATATACCTGAAATCAAATAGTTATACAAGGTGTCCATAAAATTCAGAAACATAGGGAAATATGCACACTGTGTCGCAAATATCTTCCATCTGAAACAATATTATCTATGGACATCTTGTAAACACCAAAACTACCATAGGTACATTTTTTCTTTTCCCTCAGCATCAATTCATTCATGTTTACCAAATTCCCTGAATGCAATCCACACATCCTCCAGCCACTGAGGAATGAGCTTCTGATGCCAGAAGATGAGAAATGTTGAGAATTATGCAGGGAATAAAAAATCTTACCCCCTCCCCTTTTTTCCCCAAACTTCTCATTCTGTTCTTTCTTATGATTAAAGTAGGTAACTAAACTGATGGTGAAGAAGTGCTGTTCCAATTTAGAGCACTTTCCAGCTGCATAATGAAATGAGACTTGGAAGAGCCCACCATCCTGACCAACCTATTCTGTAGATGAGGAAACCCAAGCACTGATTAGTGAATGTATGGGCCCAAGGTCACCCAGCTAGTTCTTGTTTCCAACCAGAATTTACCTTGGATGTGTCCCATCAATGAGGACAATCTTTATCCTTGCATCTATCACTCCTGCTGTTTGTCTCCTGCTGGCTTGCTCATTTAATAGGCAAGCCCTGCCACTCAGGCATTAGAAAACATTCTTTCCATGATGTTACGGCATCTTGCAGACACTCCTTTCTAAGAGAACTGGTTGCCTGTAGCAGCAATGCCGTGTCTGATGGCCTAACTGCCCCCTTCACCGTGAGCGGGTGCTACCATGTAGTTGTATTTAGCCCTGTGCTGTTCACATTTCCAGCCTGAATTTTCATCTTTCTGACATCTGAGATTGGCTCTACGGAGCCAACTTCAAAGATGATTACTTCCAAGTCCTCCTTCTTTCTGCATCATTCCCTGTGGTTCACCCTTTCCAATTCCACACAATGCTTTTCCCACGCAGTCTTTCCCTTGGGTTTACCTGGGCATACCCTGCAGCCAGCAGTAGGGAATCTCTGCATTCACAAGAGTAGTAACAGTAAAAAAATGGCCTTCAATTGCCTTTTTAAAAAGTAGCTGTAGTGTGTTTGTTCTGAAATTGTTCCTGCTAAAGACAGCCTCAACCCAGCATGTTCCATCAAACATCTTCCCGTTTCCTGAGGGAGAATATAAGCCAGCAGTGCTGGCTGCAACTGTGATTTTAATTAGGGCTGCCAGATTTACCAAATAAAAACACAGAATGCCCAGTTGAGTTTGCATTTCAGATAAACAATAAACACTTTTTAGTATTTAAGTATTTCCCATGTAATATTTGGGTCCTATTTATACTAATGTGTTCTTCATTGTTTATCAGAAATGCAGATCCAACTGGGTGAATGTATTTTATCTGGCAATCCTACTTTAGTATTCAAATAAAATGAACTGAAAAATCTTCCATGTAATGTGAAGAAAGGATCTGCAGTTCCAGCTAGGGTGGAGGAAAGCAAATATTGCTGAGTTACATCCGCTGCAGCAAAGAAGTGATTGCATGTCTGGTATGTTCTGCATGAGGTGCTAAGCATATACCACCCCTGCCTACAAAAGTGCCTCTGTCAAAGCCTAGGTAACGATTTACAAAACAGTAAAAGTGTAAATTCACTCACACCCAAATCCAGGGGGGAGAAAACCCAGAACATTCAGTCCTGCCTGCAGTTGCCAAAGAAAAACAAAATAAAACATGAAAAAACAAAATACTTGCAAAAGTGTTTTCTTGCACAGAAGCAGAGAGTCACTTGCAGGGAGAGTGTGGCTTATGTAAAAGCTTGGAGAGTTTCAAAAGATGAGGCTTCCTGAGAGTCTTCCATGCCGTAATTTCCACCACTACCATCCCCACAGCTTCAAAATGCAGCTGCTGTTACTTTGGCTGACTCAGCAGCCTGGAAGGAATTACTTTCAGTTAACTCTATGATGCATTTTTTTAAAAAATAACATAAGCACTACATTGGCTTGCTCAATTGTACACACACGCATGGAAAATATTTACCATTCAATTCAACCGAACACATCTACTGCACAAAATGCAAAGCAAGCCATGGGAGGAGAGTGAGGTATGAGACAGAATGGAGGTAGGGGCTGCACCAATACAGTCCTGCCCTCAAAGAGCTTAGAATCTGGTGGGAAAGACTCACCAAGACAAACTTGTACACAAAAGTACAAACATATGCTGTCCAGAGAGATCAACTCCATGTTTGGGAAGGGAAGGATGGAGGAGAGAAGTAAAAGTGAGAGCCTAGGGAGGGGGGGACTATATACATGCAAGACTTTTGTCCATATTTTAAAGTAATATATGGATCTATGCAGAAGTAATGCCAATGTGTTGTTTAGACCACATATCTAAATAATAGATGTTAGATTACATCCCAAACTACTAGAATATAATGGGCTCTGGCCCTATGTGAAGCAGTAGAAGAAAAATCAATTTGCAAATTCA